>NW_026126461.1:2890000-3285000 GCF_943737965.1 Phodopus roborovskii | reverse complement strand
GCCAAGGCCTTTCCAGGGATTCCTAGATGTCAGGAAAGCACGGGAGGTGACAGCCACACCTGCATGATGCCATGGGCAGGGCCTGTGCCCTCTATCTGCAGAAGGCTCAGCCACCAAGCAAGGGAGATCACTCTGTCAGTCCTACTGGGTGCGGACAAACTTGGAACCAATGGCCAATCTGTGTTTACCTGCTGTTACCGGTGGCATGTGCATGGAGGAGGCCTAAATGAGCACACAGGCTGGGCCCAGGGATTGCTAAAGCAGGCAGAAGGGGAACCGACAGGGCAGAAGGTCACGAAGAGGTGGGAAGTTGTTTGCTGAGGCTGAAGCAAGTACACACTGCTGGAAGAGGGAAGGGGATGGTGGCCAGGGTGTGGGCCAGGGTGACATTGAGGGAACAGACGCTCCAGGCCAGGCAGCCTCAATGCTGTGACACTGAGCTGGCCAGTCCTCTGTTACAGAGAATTCTTTCAGGTTTGGGGCAGCAGGTCTGACCTCTACTCACTTAATACCCTTCTCAGCTATACCAGTTTAAAAAAAAAATGTCTCCAAGTGCTGTCAAATGTCCCCTGAGGACAAGGCTGCATGCATGGAAAACACCTGCCCAAAGGTACAACACTGAGTAGAAACTAAAAGGTGCTTTCAGCCACACCTTCCCACTCTGAATAGGTTAAGAGGACTGAGCAGTACTGGGTGGGCTTTCTATGAAAGAGACTGCATTCCTTCTAGAAACCAGTCCCCAAGCAGAACAGCAACAGTGTGGGAGGCAGGCCACCAAACTACCAATCATCCTGTGAGGACAAGTATCTGAATAACAAGTATGGTTCATTAATGAAATACTGGGGGGGGGGGGAGAGTATAAGTCTATAAGTCTACACTCACACAACAATACACTTGTCTGCAAAATAACCCTTTAGGTATGTAGGGGTCAGGAAAGGCCACCACTGCCAGCTTCTCGAAAGCCTTAGGACCCTCCACTGTCACCTCAGAGATGCCATCCTATGACACTGGAAACCACCAAGAGACAAAAGATAATGGAGCCTCCTGGGGAAGGGCCATGGAAGAGACCAAGCTCCTCCCAACAGCCAGGAACAATGTACCCAGAGGACAATCCCAAGCCCAGCTCATACCGCATCTCCACCGACACAGGCCAGGAAGATGCTGTCGTTTTTTCTATCACCCTCTACAGAGCAATCACTGTGAGTAGCCTCACTACCACACATAGAAAGGCTCTCCATGTCAGTGAAGAAGACTTCAGACATTAAGTCAGATCTATGAGCCATCAAAGAAATGAATTCAAGCGGCACTTAGCACAGCTCCCCACTCAGAGCGACTCCCCAGGGGCTACGCCTGACCACAGCCAGAGCATACCAAAAGATTCCCAACACGTATTCCTTCCCTCCAGCCTTTCACAACCAACTCCGTGCACATGCAGACAAGGAAAAGGAATTGGGAGGCATCAGCAAAGGAAGGAAAAGGAATTGGGAGGCATCAGCAAAGGGGCCATGCCCCTTGATAGCTGTGAAGTACATCCTGATGTTTTGGGAACTCTTTCCCTGGAGGGCTGTTCTTTAGCACACTGAAGGCAAAGTACTGTTCCACTGATGAGTTGGTCGGGTTTAGAGCACGGATGAAAAGTTACTCATAGGAATGAAGCTGGCACTACCTGAACATCTTGCCCCAGCGTGGAAGATGGCATCACCATAGATGCAGAGTAGGGTCCCCTTTCTGGTAGCCTTCCACAGTCTACAGACCTACCAAGACCCCAGGACCATGTGCAATTGCAGCAGAATTCCATACATCTGGCTGTAGAGCACAGGACAGAGTAATTGAGATGAGGGGAGAATATAAGAAAGGCACTCCTCTATGAGGGACCACCAACAGTTACAGAGGCCTGATCTTGAGGGTCTTATGCAAGCAAGCACAGTGGCTCTGATGAAGACAATGGCAGCTGGGCAGAGGGGAAGGCACTACTCAGCAAGCATTAGTAGACAGCCAAGAAAGAACCCTTACAAACTACATCATCTTCCTACATTTGGGAGGTTTGACAGGTATTTATATGAGGTCAAAATTAAAATCCCAAATGATACCCAGAGTCTGTGCAGGTGCACCCAGATCCAGGCTTCCAGTGGCATACATTTGACAGTTAGCATTTCTGCTTTGGTAGTTATCACTACCAGGTTGGATTCTCCATGGAATTCTCTGACCAGAGGCTTCAGGAGAGGATCCATTCTCCCTGGCTAAATGTCAAAGAATATCTAAGCTGCCCATTTAAATCTCAATACCTCTTTCCTCCATCCCTCCCTCTCCTGGCAGCAGACATACCATCATCACTCCCCTGCCCCTGTCAACCAGTAGATCATTTCGGTGGTCCTCAGGCTCCAAGGATAAACAAACTCAGGCAGTAGACAGCAACCACTCCCCCTGGAGGTTACAATTAATAATTGAACTCCTTGAAAGAGGACAGGTTCCCATATCTGGCTGACAAGAGAGAAAACATCTATGGCTTCTTATCTACCTGCCCCACTTCTGCTCCCAGGGGCCCTACATAGAGACCAGGCTAAGCATCTACAGTAGCAGGGCATGAGTTGGGGTGAAGACACAGGGTTCTGCCAAGAAGCCGGGCCCCACACCACAACCACTAAGCTTCATCATCATGCTCTGATGGTAAGATAGCTGCCTGTGACTCCTTCTTAACTTGCTACCAGCTCCAAAATCTTCCACCAAGAAAGGCAAACTGAAGGAGAATGGTGAGCTGAAAAGCAACAGGCGCCAAGCAGTTCAGAGCATCCCATGACTTGTAACAGTTCTCCTACCAACTCCGCACAGTGTCTCTAGGAGTGATGGTAAAGATGGAGAACTACATGGCCGCACACAAAAATAAAACTTCCAGGATCTAGGGACAGAGCCACTGGCCCTGGGTACTGTTGGGCAGTGCCCCCTGAAGAAGAACCCTGAGACACAGCAGTTTGACAGAAAGGGACATACACAGCAGGAGATGACACTTTCACCTCTTACTCCCCACCTCAAGAACAGCCTGCCACAAAGCCACCCAGGGCATCTCAGAGCACGCCTTCCCTTCACTCCAGGCCTCCTTCCAGAAGCCATACAGGTGGCATACCTACAGCTGACACTACTCTGTAGTCCTGGCTTTTTCCTCACAATCCAGAAAAGAACAAGGGACATTTCAGTCCCCAGCAGACACCATTCTTCCATACCCCTGTGATGGGAGATGTCATTCTGTAAATACGTTTCTCATATTGGTTAATGACTAAAGTACTGTTGGCCAATAGGAAAGCAAGATAGGTGGGACTAGGAGTCTAGGAGGAGAGAGGAAATAGGGGGGAGATCCAAGATGGAGGATGGAGAGAGAAGAACGCCAGCCCCTCTCTCCGGTAAGATGAGACCACGTGGAAGTACTTAGATTAATAGAAATGGGTTAATAATTAAGACAGAGCTAGCTGATAAGAAACAAGTAACTGGCCAAGAGCTTTACATCAAATACAGAGTCTCTGTGTTTTATTTGGGGCTGGCGAGTCAGTGAGTCCAGACAGGCAGGAAAAACCTTACTCCTAACACCCCTGGTTACTCTAAGACACCACACCTGGTCACTGCCCAAAGGAGATTCTTTCAAACTCCAATTCAGATATAGCCTTTGGATCAGGACACTGGTGTCACCTGGGAACATGTCCCACCCAAATCTTCATCCCTGGGAGGGATACTCTAGGTCATGTGCAGCAGCAAGATATGTCACCAACAGAACAGGGCCCTCACTGCAGCCCTAACCAGCCCACCCCCACTCTGGTAATTGCAAGCTGCCTGTCCCCTCTTAGGATAACCTCATTCAGATGAAGAAGCCCTCTTCACCTGCAGCCAGCGCCCATCTCCTGGGCTTAAGTGGGAACTAAGGCTCCTCCTCTCTAGGGGATTCCCCATTCCTTCAGCCATTCCACACACAAGGATTTCCAAGCCAAGCCCAGCCTGCCCTTGCCTGCACTCAGCTCCCTTCCCAGGTAGTCCTCAGACTCGCTCTCTGGGCTTCATGGTACAATTCTGCTTAGTAGCTAAGCCTGCCTACAGCGAAATGCACACTCTTCAAGCAGCACCCACCCTGCAGAACACAGTGGCTGGGGCCAGGTTCCATGACTAGAATGACACTGATCCCTGTGACTAAGCAAAGAGGCCCCGAGACTGTGAAACATGGTAAAGCTATGACAGTCAAATGGACAGATATGATCTGGTGTATGGAGTGCCGATCCCGTGTTTAACCACATGTCTGGCCTACTCCTCACTGCCATACCTTTACCTTCTCTCTCATTCCTAACCATGTCACATGCAGTCACCCCGCTGACCACAAAGTGGACCTAAGTCCAACCCAATACCAGGGCCTGATACAGGGATTTTTCCTGCTGGCCTTGTTCATGCCCTCCCTAAAGAACAAACCTCTTCCATGGCAACCTCCCACCTCAGGGGACAGGTGCTTCACCCCTCCCTGCCAGTTTCCTGCTAGACAAATCCTGCTGGCAGGTGGTTCAGGACCGCTTCCACAGAGCAGCAGTCCTGACCAACTCTGTCACAAACCAGATCAGCTGCCTTGCACTGCCCCCCATGACACCCCTCTTTTGGACCCTTCTCGTGCAATGCACTGTGTCACTGCACGGAAGTTTACCCCGTCCAGTTTTCAGCCGTTAGGGAGAGACACGGGGATGGAAACACACGGTGAGTCACTTCTTCCCTGACCACAAGAGTCCTCAGGCACAGCTGACCCTGGGTGGCTGCCCTCTGTGATAGTCTGTTCCTCCTTTGGTGGAAACCATGAAAACATGCTTAACTTCGTGTCCTGGGGGGAAGGGTGTCTCCAAATTCAACAGCAGTTGGAGAGTCCAGGCCTTGCTTCATCTCAGGGAACAGGGTGCTTAGGCATAACGGTGGGGTGCACAGGGTCCCTTGGTGTTCAGATCCTAGTTGGGCACACGGTTGGTAGGACCCAAGCCAGGCCCATCCTTGGCATTCCTAGGACTGGAAGGGGCTGTCTGGTCCACCAAGAGCTGACATTCGAAGGTCTGCAGAGACTCAGGCCCTCGGGCTCAGAAGAGCCAGAGCCAAAGAAGGACCTGGGACAACCTGGAGCTGCTTCCAAGGAGCCTGGCAGCAACCCTGCAGCAAGAGCGGCAGAGCGGGCGGCGAAGCCTGACACCCTCAGCTCTCCATGATTCCTCACAGTCATTGCAGCCACTTCTCCAGTGGGGGGAGGGAGGGACAGGTGCATACAGGGATCTCACACTGGCTCCCAGAGAAAGAATGGGGACCTGGACTGCTGCTCCCCTGGCTGTCAAAGGAGCAGAGAAGCAACAGCCATTGTGGGAAATTTCAGGGGAGAGAGAGAGAGAGAGAGAGAGAGAGAGAGAGAGAGAGAGAGCGAGAGAGCGCGCAATGTTCCCCTGGGGACTTTTCTCAGAAAGACACTCGAGAATTTGGGGTTTATATTCAGGGGGAACAAGAGCCCAATGCAGCCATCCCCGAGCAGCAGTGTGGCGAACATACCGCGCCCAGGAAAGCAAGCTTCTCTAACTTTGCAGCATGCCCAGGCTGTCATCAAACAGCATCACAAGCAGGTAAATGTAGGGTTCACAGCACTGCCAGCCCCCCCCCACCTCACCCCCCAGCCCACACTCCTGCATGTAGCTATACCCTGTAAGGAGATCATGCAGCCCTTGCAGCTGATCTGATTGAAATTAGGTACAAGAAAAGGCAGCAGAGACTCACAAGGCCCCAAGAGGATGCCACATGTCTCTCAGCAAAACTTCTCATCTCTATAAAGTGAGACCACTGTAGACCCAGCGCCGTCTCAGTGCCGACAGCCCCCCCTCCTAGCTCTCCCAGGCTCTCTGCAGCTAAGGTCCCTGCATTAGGGCTCAGCTTGCCCCTCCTGGGTGCCAGGCCAGTAATTTGAGAAAGGCACTCAAGGGCAGGCGTGGCTACTATCATCCCTAGTTTATAAAAAGGGAAAGCCACCGATTCTAACTGCCTGGATCCCACAGGAGATGATGGAAACTGGCTCAGGCCCAGAGACCCACGGGAATAGTTTTCCAACTATTTGCTGGGCCACCCTGCCCCCATACCAAACTCCAATTCCTTATCTGAAAGAGTATACTGAGTGTTAACATGGTTGCATTTCTAGAACACTTACCAGAACTAATGCAGAGTGCTATAACAATCATTGTTTTGTTATACTCTAACTTATAAGGGAATAACCACAAGGAATTAATCCTCACTTGTTACAGCTGCAACTTTGTTACCAATATGTCTGATGAGCGGTCAGCTTGTTACAGCTGCAACTTTGTTACCAATATGTCTGATGAGCGGTCGGCGGAAGCCTGGGCATAAAGGCTGCGGGCCTAAGTGTAAGCAGGAAGGACAAGGAAAAAGGAAATGGAGGAGGGGGAGGATCTCCGGAGGAACTGAGAGAAAGGGAGGGAAGCAGCATGGGGAAAGAGACTGCAAACCAAGCAGACAGAAACGTTAACTGAAGGAAAACATGGAAGCCAGGTAGGTGACCCAGGACCAGACCTGAGGAAGGGAGGGGACCAGGACAGTTAGGACAGTCCCCAAGACCATACCGCATCCCCCTACCCTCCTGAGCTCCTAGAGTGGAACCAACCAGGCTCTGAGACCTCCCCGCCCCCTTGTTGCTTTCCACTGGCTTTTTAACTTATTCCCTCATGCACACACACCCCCATCCCATAGCCCCCATGCCAAGCCTACACACTGCCAGGGTATCTGCTGCCCTGCCCACCCTACTGCCCTCTACCCCCAACCCCACTGTGGGGACCCTGACTATACTGGGCTGGGCTCTGGCATTCATCCTCCCATGCTCCGCCCCCCAACCCTGGAAGGCCTCCCAATTACCAACATCCCTTCCCTAAATCGGAAACATTCACTTATAAAGCCATAAATTCTTTCCCACAGAGGCATTCCAGATATAATTAAAGCCCTACCCAGGCCTGGGCACGAGAGGAATTGCCTGTTCCTCTGAAGACATATAGACCCTTGCAGGTGCCAGGAGCAGCCACTCCATTACTTTTGCTAGTGCAGCATTTCTCAACCTGTGGGTCGTGTGTGACCCTCTTGGAGGGTCAAAGGACCCTTTCATGGGGTCGCCTAAGACCATCAGAAAACTCAGATATTTATTACAGATAGTTATGAAGTGTAATAAAAATATGGTTGGGGGTCACAACATGAGGAACTGAATTAATGAGTCACAGCACGAGGAAGGGTGAGACCCATTGTGCTAGTGTAAGCACTTGCACCAACAGAAAAGGATGCACGCAAGTCTGCAGGGGGGAAAGGAACATGCAATGGAGCTGTTCACCAACATTGTAATGACTCCCCACCTGAGAGCTACCATGATGAAGTTTCACAGGCTGAGGCTTCAATGGCAGATGGAAGATGCTCGTGGCTCTGTAGGGTAGAGTCCAAGACCAGGATGTGGGCAGAATCAGGATTCTCCCATAGCTAGTAGAAGCCTACCTATGTGTCACATGACCACTACCACCACCCCACCCCCGTCCGTGTGTTGCATCTGTGTCTATCATCTTCTGGTTTCCTTAGAGCCATCAGTCCTACCAGACAAGGACCCCATGTGAACCACTTTGGTAAAGGTATCTCTAAATGCAGTCACAGTCTGAGGAGCTAGGACAGCAGCATGCAACCTCTGGGATAGACACATGCAGCCCATAGCAGTCACCATCTGCCAGTTGTTATGAAATCATTGACAGAAGTATCCTAAGGAAGGTCTATTGGAGCTCACAGTTTAGGCCACGGGAACATCACTGCGGTAAGAGTGGGATGCAGCTGGACACACCACATCTGTATTTCTTTTTCAGTTCAGTCTGAACCTCGGCATAGGGAATGACACTCCCCACATTTCCCACCTCTATTATTAACCCATCCAGAAAAAAAATCACTCACAGCCGTGCCAATTAGAGATTCTGGCAAGCTGACAGTGCTAATCACACCTTCCCAGTGTCTGAATAACACTAAGGGCCTCTTCCCAGTAAAAACTCAGGACCACAGCAGCATAGGCAGGACCCAGTGTGTAGCTAGTATCTGTACTCCCAGCAACTTGCAACTGGAGGTCACCTTTTTTAGATGGCAGGGAGGCCTCTGGTCTCTCATGATGAAGCCCCACCTCTCTGCTTAAGCAGAGTCCCTCACAGCTCAAAGTCACTGTCACACACTTGGGAAGCTAGAAAAGCAACTGCACCCAGGTGGGTTAGACCAGCTTATCTAGACTCTCATCACCACCTCCTGATAGAAAAACAAAACAAAACAAAAACAAAAAAAAAAAAGTGAGATCCATTTCAAGCCAGGCATATCTTGCTCAAATGCTGTAATTGTGTTAGCAATGCCAACTACAGAATCCTTGTGCAAAGCCTCTCCCTTGCTTTGAAGGCTGTGGAGTGGCTCCAATGAATTCATGATAATCCAGTATGAGGCTAGAATCCAAACACAAGCACCCTGGGCTTGCCCGGCACAGCAGCTGTATCTTACTAGATCCAGGTATCTGTCCCCACTAGGGCACGAGGAACCAAGACAGATGGTGGCAATATTCACTCCCTACATGTGGCCTCATTAGCTAGCAGCAGCAGACCCAGCCCTAGAGGCATCAGAATGGGGGTTGCAGGCTGCAGAAAAGGACAATGTGAGGAGCCTGGAAGGGAAAGACTGCAATGGTCTGCCTTGTCTGGACATGGTATTTCCTTGCCTTTCTCTAATCACTGCCTGGCCCCTCCCTTTTCTATAAATCCATCACCAATCACCCCAGGGCATTCATAACAGTACTATAGGCACTTGCACTTATGGGAGAGGTCTAGAGCAGAAACACAGACAAACGGAGAAAGGAGGGAGGACAGACACACCCACCCAAAGGCCTCATAAGTCTCCACCAAACACATGTGTGCCAGTGAATCCTGCTCTGTGAAATGTGTTAGAAATGCATGCCTGGCACTAAAGACTCCTTCCTCAGCAGATAAGGGACCGTGCTCCAATGCGCCCTTCAGAGCAGCACACTGAGCCAAGGCCCTGCCCCTGCCTGACTCACACACAACCTTGCCAGAGAAGCCTCATAACTGGCCTTAGCTGATGAGATGAGAGCACTCAACATGGGTCTGATAACCCAGCCGCCTTCACTTTGGAAAGTGGGGGTGGAGAGGGCAACCCTGAACACAACAGGGGAAAGACTCCCGTGCACATAATGCTGGCCGCTGAGCTGGACTCTCAAAGTTTGCTCTTGAAGTCACCTATAACCACAGCCAGGGCCTCACTTGTGAGCCTGTCTGTTACTGCATTCACCTGCCCAGTCTGGTGACACACAAATGGAGCATCCCAGGCGCTGACCTCCCAGTGGAATAAAGCCCTTTCAAGAACAAAAGCAGAAGCCCTGGCCTGCCTGTCTTCGGCACCTGCATACCTCAGTGACTCCTGTTCTCAGTCCCAGGATGAATTCCATTTCAAAGCTCACGTCGTCTGCTTTTAAATCTGCCCTGACCTTGGACTTTTAAATGAACACACAAAGAGGGCAGGGAGCTGCTCTGGATGCAGCAGTAATTAATATTCTTTCTTCACGGGAGACATTTGTTTGAAATGATAGGATGCTATCAGAAAGGCATTCTCCTTCCACATTCCCTGGGCTTCGTACATGAATGCAAACAGCAGTGACAAAGAGAAGACAGACTAAGCCCACACTGTTTGCTCCTTGTAATTGTTTGACTTTGGCCTAGACCCAGCTAGGAGGAACAACTCACAGGTCCCAATAGACTATTTTGGATATTTTTATTCTAATTTGGAAACCATTTTTGCCTATGTGAAAATAAAGCAGAGGTCCAAGGCAGGGAGCTTTCTGAACAAATTAGAATCAAGCAATTATGTGGGAGGAAAAAAGGAGTAGTCTTAAAATTCCTGAGGGCTCAATAAGAAGCCTGTCGACATGTGTGGCTGGGGCACCACTGACTACTAATAACTACTAGTATCTAGTGCACGTCACTTCAGATGTGTCACCATCGTGGGTCACTCATCTGCAGTTATACCCACACAGGGATCTCCGAGGACACCATAACCTTGGCTGACCCCCCTCTTCACTTTGGTGTCTATGTGAGGACAGTAGTGTGCCTAGGAAAGTCTTTCCTGTCATCATGTCATCTATGGTAGGCATGACAAAGAACACAGAGCCTTCTTTCATTAGTGACTGCATAGTAAACATTCAAATGAAAATGTCTCCTTCATTTCGCTACTGTATTGTAGGTCCACAGCTGTTCAAAAGCTATAGCCATAATACACTGCTCAGGAAACGTGGGGTTCTTGCCCCAGATTCCCACGCTACAAAGGAGCTGGGGAGAGACCAATACGGCATTAAATACAGAACTGTAAACAGAACACCCCCCCCCAAAACCCGACATAGTCTTTCTTCACCCATTTAGACCTACGCTGAATTGAGCATCCAACAGACCGCATGGGCTGGACTCTACCCTGGGTAAGGAAAAGGCTACTTTTGTGTTGTCTGTTTTGTTTTGAGACAGGGTAGTGCAGAATGACCTTGAGTTTCTGGCTCCTTCCCCCAGTTCCCGAGTGCTGAGACCACAGACACACAGCATAACACTCAGCTTTTTGTGGTGCTGGGAATCAACCCAGGGCTCTATGCACAGAGGTCAGCACTCCACTGAGCTACATCCCAAGCTCTCACAAGAGCTATTTGTAATTTTAAAATTTGGATGTAAACTGGCTTTTCGACAATTGAGTTTATGCTCTGAGCAAAAACATTAATAGCTTTTAAAAATTATCTTTCCATCTAGCTCTGTGGTTTGTTCATACCAACCATTTTTTAAATCAATCTTGAAAAGCTCCCTCTCTACCTAACCCATCTATTTGGGGAGGGGACACCCAGGGGATGACGACCAAGTTGAAGACAGCAAGTGCCAGGCAGTGCATACACCCTAACTTTTCATGCCAGAAAGGCAAAGGTTTATGTGCTCTCAGCATTGGAACCACTTTCTTCTCATGGAAGGGAAACCAGCTATTGGGGGGGGGGGCTCTCATAATGCTAGCTCGGGACTGAAGACAGATTCAAAGACATCCCCCTCCCACTCCTCCAACACCCAACACCCACCCAGCTACCCATCACTGCACTCTGCTGAGCATCCAGAACACCACTGCTGACAGTTTTTTTGTTAAGCTTTTTGTTTAACTCTAGCCATAAGCTCTCTTCCCATGAGTTTTGGGGTTACAGACACCCCACCCCTAATAATCTTGCCCTCTTAACACAGTAGCCCTGTCACCCCACTGACAGGTGACTAGGTAACCTGCTTATTCATCCAGGCTGACAGAGTAAACAAAGACAAAGAACGTTCAGAGTAAGCAGGAGGGCTCTGGGTGGGATAAGGGGACCAAATGGCCAGGGTGGTGTTCACTGATAAATATGGAAGTCAGGGTCCCACCACAGGCCACAGGAGCCAGCTGAGCTACACCCAAAAAGGCACTGTGCCTTTGATCAGGCTGAGAGCCGGTCAATAAACTCACTGCGGATACATCTATGCCACCCAGAGTGCTCACTGGCTAAACTCTTGCCTAGCCCCGGTATCTTTTAAATAAATGCAAGTAAGTTGACCACCAACTTCACTATCATCTAGAGTTACAAACCCTTTGTCTTGTCTTCCTGTCCCCATTGACAACATTTCAAGACACAGATGGCATGAGGCTGAGAAGCTGTCCCGTGCGTGGGTAGCACTTTACCTTGACGGACCTTGTGATCCTGCCAGGTGGATTCATGTCATTTGTACACCAAGCCAGGGTAGATATCAATGGGAATCAACCCATAGTCATAGCAAAAATTCTAATTACATTCAGTTTCAGCAAACTATCCCTGGGTCAGACCCTGTAACTCTTTTCCATAACCCCATTCCCAAACTTGGGAGGAACTGGTGGGCTCCACACTGAAGCTGCTGATAGAAGCCCACTCTCACCCACGCTAAGACCACACGCCTATGCTTGGTAAGTCTTGATTTATCACATGGAGTCTAGTCCTGCCGTCTTCAATCAGTACAGGTAGCTGAGATGAACTGAGTGAGCGTGTGTGCCTGTGAGGATTTTGTTTGCATGGTCTGTTTGAACTCTGTAGGCACCAGACACTGTCATCTGGACCATGACTACAGATGCATTTTCTTTAAACAAATCTAATGGAGATTGAAACTAATCTAAATGGAGATTCAAGGACACAGCAGAGCAACACTTGAAGATTGCATCTGGTGGATGTGTGGGACACAGTTTTCTCAATGGTCCCAGAGCTCCTCCTGTCTGTCGCCACCCATGAGTCACTTCACATCTCTTCCACCAGACTCCTCTGCTGCCCATAAAAGTCCTTTCATCCCTGCATCTCCACCCATGCCAATCCCCCACCTCAGTCCCTGCTTTCGTAAAGCCTATGGCACCTGGTATTTATTCTCAGAAAGTCTCCTCTCCATGTTCTAACTATCTGAGCCAGACCGTGCTCAGCTTCCAAGATCAGAGGCTTGTGGTTAGGGTGGGACAGTTGCAGTCCCCAGTCTTCCTTCTGCAGAAGGGCACTGGCCCTTTCCAGGACGCTGTCCTACAATACATTCTTCTGCGCTTTTCACTCACTTAAAGCTGAGCTCAGAGCTTTGTAATCTGCGAAACCACACTTTTCCTATTCAGAAAAT
Source organism: Phodopus roborovskii (assembly GCF_943737965.1). NCBI lineage: Eukaryota > Metazoa > Chordata > Mammalia > Rodentia > Cricetidae > Phodopus > Phodopus roborovskii. Next base: position 3,272,269 of record NW_026126461.1, on the reverse strand, counting down.
TAGTAGGTCTTTTCATTTCGTTTTCCTGTGCCCCATTTGCCAATGAACCCTCAGTGGAGCAGGCAGGAAAGAGTAAGTGAGTTTATAAGCCCCCTCCCCTGGGCCCTCAAAGCTCTCAGGCCACAGTGAGAGCCCATCCCATGCTCCTGCCTAGAAGCGACACAGAGAATATATTGAACTAATAACTGCCACAGGAGAAAGGGGTAGGTGGTATGTAGGTGGAGTGGATGGAAGGACAAACTCCCAGTGTAGCAATGGGCTACTTCGCAATCTCCCTCCGCCAATCCTTACCTCAGCCTTTACAATCCAGAGTCCACCCTATAATCCAAAACTTATTTCTTAGCTAGATGTGAGGGCTCAAGCCAACGCTCCGAAGGCTGAGCCAGGAGAAGTGCTGTAAATTCAAGGCCAGCCCGGGCTTTTCCGAAAACTGCTATGAATTCAAGGCCAGCCTGGGCTATACAGCCAATACCAGGCCAACCAGGGATACAAAGAAAGACACTGCCTCCCCTTTCTCAAAACAAAACAAACAAACAAAACAAAAACCCACAAGTACATATGTCTTGGCTGATACAGTGTAGTCCCACAGTTTCATGTACTGAAATCTGTCCCTTGCAAGAGCTGTAACCCAAGCTGGACACTAAAAGCCACTCTTTGCAAGTACCAGGCACTCCTCAGTTGAAAAACAGAAGGCCCAAAAGCAGGGGCCAGGGCGGTCCACCTGGTTTCATGTTCCAGGCACCTCCGGAGCTGTGCGTCAGTGATCCCGGCAAGCCTGGAACTAACTGGCGCATGCAGACAAGACTCTGCAGAGAAGAATGGAGGCCGGAGTGGCCCTGGGTGATGCCGGCGAAGGGGAGAGGAGGGCACGGCCAGTTCCAAGGCCCTGAACATCGGTGTGACAAAGAAAACCCTGAGGTTTTGCTAGCAGGTCAGAAGTGGGAGGCAGGAAGGTGCGGTGAGCTAACAAGGCAGGCAGGCGGCAGGGCAGACACTCACTCTCAGTCGTGTTCAGTTCTCCCACGGTTAAAGCCAGGGACTTTTCAAAGCTGATTCACAGCTGCCTGGCTTTTGTGAGGGTTAATGAGGGTAGCCGTGGAGGGGAACAAGACACAAAATCCGGAATCAGGGAGGTGAGCTCACCCACACTCCTGGCTCCTCCCTCCTTCCTTGACTGTTGTGGTGAAGGAAAAGAACTAACCCAACTCTACCTCAGCCTGAGGGGAAAGGGCATGGCCAGGTGAACTAACAAGGATGGAAACTGAAGGACCTCCAGGCTCCCTCCCAGATTCCCCATGCATGAGCCAGGCTTGAGCCTAGAAAACAGAACAGATATGATTAGGACTAGGGAAGTCGCAGGGGGGTAGAGAGCTTGGTGCAGGGGGTACGATGCTTGGCATCACACTGCAGTCTCCGAGTTCCTGCCTCCACACTGCAATTTAAAATGAAACTTTCAAAAGGAAAAGGGGGCTGCAGAGATGGCTCAGCAGGTAAAAGCACTTACGGAACTAGCCCTGACAACGTGAGTTTGACTCTTGGAAGCCATGTAGAAGCCAAACACTGTGGCACACATCTGTAACCCCAGAACTACTCCAATGAGAGGGGCAAACAGAAACAGGAGAATCACCCAGAAGCTCATGGGCCAGGTACCCTGGAGCACAAAGCCTGGTAGAGGCAAGAGATCTGCTCACGGGAGAGCTGACAGAAGTTCTCTGACCCCCGGCGTGCATGTGGGAACTGCATGCTGGTTTGTGCTGTCTCTCTCATATCTCTGTCTGTCTGTGTCTCTCTCCCTCTCTCTTTCTCTCCCTCTCTCTCTCTCTCTCTCACACACACACACACACACACACACACACACACACACACATACACACACAAGTTTTTTAATGCTAAAATGAGACTGGAACAATTTGCTCACTCATGAGCACCTAAAATTCAGCACTGTGAGCCTAAGAAGCTCTTTCCCCTTCCTCCAACCCCACCCACCGCCAATGTGATCCTAGAACTAAAAACCTCAAGTTCAAAGGGACTGTGGGACCTGAGACCCTCACATCACTTGAGGACCCTCGGGTAAATGGCTCTGCAGATCATTTGAATACCTTAATGGTAGGGTGGAAAGTGCCTAATTACCAGCTGATAATTACACAACCCACTTACATGCAGCTGTGATCAGACTTCACAGTGAAAGCCAGCAGCCGTCCTAGTGCTGCTGGGTAGTACTTACTGCCAAAAACCCTGCCTTTCCATGGCAATGAGTTTCCTCTTGTCATAATCACCCTAGAGCCCAACCCCTGGCTTTTGTGGAACATGAGCCCCATGAGCTGCTCCACAACTAAGACTCCAGCATGACCATTCCCCTGTAATAAAAAGGGTGCATAAGAAAGCTGCAAGGCAAGGTGTAACAACACCCCCTCCCCAGACAAGTCCACTTGTCAGACCTCAGCTGCAAGAACCCAGCTCATGGGAATGCCCACCTCCCCAAAAGGAAGAACAATAATCAATCAGCAAGAAGCAGCAGAATCATCATAACGGATGGCAGTCAACAAAATTATTCCTCAGGCACACCTAAGAGTCTTGGGCTCTGGTAACAAAGCCTGGCTGGATGGAACAGGCTGGGAGCACATTCACCTTGTACCTTGCACGGATTGTTCATGTGTTGGGGGCACATCCGCCTTGCATGGATTGTAGTCACAGGTTGGGGGTGCATCCGCCTTGCATGGATTGCATTCAGGTTCTAAGAGATTCTATCTGCGGGTACTGATATGGTCATATTATGAAGGTTCCTTTCCTGCTGGTGTATCACAACACTCTCCACTTCCTCAATCCAGGATCTACAGTCTCTTGCCACCATTTCAAATTCCAGCCATGAAGGGACAGCTGCTGGATTCTACAGTACCTTCCCCACACAGTAAATTTCAGGTGAGAACCTCACTCAAGAAGTATAGCCACTCCCAGAGCCAGAGAAAAGTCATCATCTTCCAGAGCAGCGTAGCTCAGTGGTAGGGTGCTTGCCCAGCATGCGCAGTGCTGGGTCCCATCTGAGCACCGCAATGAAAAGGTTACCTTCCTCAGAATGCTTGACAGAGTTGGAACAAAACAAATGTGCAAGCTGCTCCCACACCAGCAGCCTCCCAGACACTTAGACTGTCTCCCTCCCTCCCCTGCAGGCCCAGGAGTTCTCATGGATGGGATGTGGGTGAACACACTGTGCACCCATCAAGACCCCTCCAATACACACTGCCCGTGTCCCCAGAGTTCACCTTAGGTGAACTGTGACCAGACAAGTGCATCCCTGCAACACGGGCATCTCTTTGGACTTCAGTAAAGAACAATGAGTTTGTGTGTCGTTAGGCCACCGGGGTGTGGAGGTTTCTGCTCCAACCTAATAATCACAGGGAGTTGGAAAGGCCACTGCTGACAACCACCTACACCTGGTGGACGAAGGCCACCTTTGTGAGCAACTGTAAACCCACTGTCTGCCCACATCTTTTGTTTCTGGTAGAGGTAATCATTTTTCTACTTTAATTCCATACTGCCTTAAGACCCAGCACAGGTCTGAGGCTATGCGCTGCTAATGCTGCCCTACTACACTGGAACATGTTGTGTATACGTGAAATCTGTGAAGGAAGCAAAGGTGAGCAGAGACCTGTGCTGTTCAGAGGGAGGGCACGCCAGCCTGACAGAGCACAGTGCAGAGACAAGGCTGAGCACCCATCTCAGATTCCGATAACCAACTCTCTAAGCAGACTGCATATTTCAAGCTGATGACAATGAGCTGCTAGGGGTAAACTTCAGGGTGTAGACTCCTTGAAAAAGCTTGTGCAAACACCAGGATATCCAGGCACAAACACCAGGCATGGACTCTCAGAGAAGTCCCCACAGACAGACACACATCTGCCAACCCGGCACATGATGGATATCAGGAGGGGGCGGTATTGGCAGAGTGCTCTCTTCCCTCCTTTCCAATCTCCCTCATATTATCTAAGCGGGAAGAAATCCAACTGCTCTTCCGGGCTCATCCCATCCTCTCCTCCAGCCTCCAAGGATTACATCCTACATTTCCCTAGCAGCACCTGCAGCTGGAGCTCTTAGAATCATGCTATGTCATCTTCAGGGCTAGCATTGTGGCTCCCGACAGACCCCTCTACGCAGAGCATGAGCTGTACATGGCAGTACAGTGCCCACCCCAACAACACAGCCAGGGAGCCATCTTCCTGCTCACTCAGCCCTCCTCTGTGACATGGCCAGTGAACACAAGCAGTACACATCACGGCCTCTGCCCTCTCCTTCCTCTGACTGGATACCTGTTTTTCTTCAGGGGATGATTAGAGCACAGCACAGCGTGTATGAACTCAGAGACCAGGGTCTCCATTAGGAGATCACATGGTGGCAATGTGAGTGCTTTCTACAAGGCATTTTTCTAGGCTATGTGTCAACAGTGTGTTGCTCAGTTTCTAACCCTCGACTCAAAAGAAAGCCACGGTGCTATGCTCAGGTGGACATGCAAGATGATCTCACCATGCAAGGCCTGCAAGATGAGGCCAATATTCCCGTGACTTTCCCACTGAGACGTTTGGAGTCTTACTTGGCAACAATAAACAGTAACAGCTATTCCTTTATATCACATCTTCCTCCATCTCTCCAAAGCCATCGCAACTTTCCTTGGCAAACATGGTTGCAGTCTAGTAGTACTGCACATGCTCAGCATCCTCCAAAGCCATGGGTTCAATCCCTAATGTCAAACAGTGATAGTGCAGGGGAAGTCTAGTTTTGGTTAGTGTGTGCATGTGTGTGCAGATGTACTAGGGTGTGTGTGTGTGTGTGTGTGTGTGTGTGTGTGTGTGTGTGTGTGTGTGTGTGTGTGTGTGTGCTTCTCTAGAAGACTGTAATGACCCTATAGCCATGGTCACTTGCCCTGCGTCAGCCTCTTTAGTAAGAAGACCTTCTTTCTAAGGTTGGATCCCACTGTGTCTCTCTACTTCCTTCTGGGAAACTTCTGCAGCTGACCCCTATCTTGAGTGTCTCTCCTCCATACAAAGCTTCACCAGGTCCCCACTGTGTCATGTCCAACAGAAACCAGAGTCAAAGCCCTGAGAGATGCACTCAAGCCCAACAGCCTAGGGCCTTCCTGCTGTTTGTAAAAACAGAACAGCTAACCTCCACACGGTCAAGTTTCTCAGAGAGCTACATGCCTGTCTAGGGATCCTCCCTCCCATGTCCATCTGTGTCCTGTGTTGTCACCCCCTCTTCTTCTGTGCTCATCTCTGTGACAGAGCCCTCTGCTGCCACTGCAACTTCTGGGGGCACAAAGACATGGGAGGCAGAGGCCAGACACCCACTGAGCCAGAACAAATAAAAGATCCGGTCTAGAACCCACTGTCCCTTGGTGGGGGCTCCACAAAACTAAGAACCAAAGTGGTGGCCAGGGCTTGCTGCTACTGAAGAACTTCCTAGACCGGCAAGGACAGTTCTTCCAGGCAGAGACCTCACCATGTCCCCAAAGCCAGGGCTGTCTCAGTTGCAAAACTCCCTTCCAATCATGTCAGTGGTCAAAGGTGCGGGTGGGATAAGAAGGCCCTTGGGCTCCTTTGTACATGCTTCCCAGGAAAGGTACTAGGCCTGTCTGTGACACACCAACAAGACACACAAGACAAATCCCTAAAAGCAGGCAGGCTGTGTGTGTGTGTTGGCTGAGCAGGCAGCTATTGGATGACCCTCTGGGAACAAATATGCAGAGTCCTGAAGCCAGGAAGCGCAGCTGATACTCTGTGCTAGGTAAAAAGATGTAGGAAGGTATCTACAGAAATGGGCAGCCTATATCAAGCAGCACAGACACTCCCCAAGGCTGTGGATACAGACAGGTGGCAGGACACCTGCTTCAAGGCTCAGTAATCATTGCCCAGACAAAGTAGCACAGAAACATGAATGGCAATTTCCAAGAAACACTTAATGTTACACATGGAGGAAAATAAGGTTGACAGGTGGAAAGAAGGACACATGAAGCTTTCTGCTGAAAATTAGATTGGGGTTAATTGGCGGTGGTAGCAGCGCATGCCTTTAATCCCAGCACTTGGGAGGCAGAGGCAGATAGATCTCTGTGAGTTTGAAACTGGCCTGGTCTACAAGAGCTAGTTCCAGTACAGCTTCCAAAGCCACAGAAAACCCCTGACTCAAAAAACCAAAAGAAAAAAGAAAGGGAGGGAGGGAGGGAGGGAGGGAGGGAGGGAGGGAGGGAGGGAGGGAAGGAAGGAAGGAAGGAAGGAAGGAAGGAAGGAAGGAAGGAAGGAAGGAAATTAGATTGGGCAATCAGTTCAGAACCATGCCATGACACATAGCACTGAGAGCTTCTCTGAAATAAAATACGCATTTGTTTTTAAGTTGAGGAGTCATTGTCCCTGAAAATATTCCAGAGGCAAAGTAAATTTTTGCAGAAAGATAGAAGCCCAGGGCCAGGAAAACAGCTGGCAGAAACTGGCAGGCCAACACACACAGGCCTGAACCTCCAACTTCTTGACATTTACCAAAGTGCTGCTTGAATTATGCCCAGGAATGCTGGGAAGGCATTCTACCCAAAGAACGAGGCGGGGTTGGTGGAGACATTTACTTTCTAACCCCAATTTTCCCTAAAACACAATCACAGCACATTAAGAAAAGGAAGTCTACGTTACAGGAGTCTACATAGTCTGCTCGGATTGTGTCCCTAAATTTGCAAACTCTGAGTGTGTTGTATAGTATTTTAAACTCCCACCATACCTCCCTTCAGAAGATGTGCAGAGGTAGGGGTGTGTGTGCGTGTGTGTGTGTGTGTGTGTGTGTGTGTGTGTGCTGTGTGTCCGAAGATGGTGGGCAGAGCAGGTGCTTCAGGTGGCCTGTGAAAGACCTCCAATCTTAACCAGAATGACCCTTCTGAAGAAAAGCGGCTCCTGCGGGCAAACAAGGCAGGGCTGCAGAAACAGGCAATGTCAGTTGTTACTAACCTGCAGAGCACGCCTGAGTGGAGCCTACCTCACCCATCTAAACAGCCTGGGACAACTGGGTCCTAACTCAATGATTCCCACTCACCAACCTTCCACCATTTCCTCTCCAATCGGCAAGAGAGAAACCTGCACCCCAGACTCCATGAGGCAGGCCTCCTAGAGAGAAGTTCAAAGGGTCTGCTTGACACTAGGCTTCAGAATTTGCTCCAGGTCACTCTTAACAAGACTGTAGGAGAATAAGAAGGGTGGCAGGTAACAGGAACAGACAAATGGGCAAAAGTAAAGAGGCCAGCCTGTCCCACGCATGTTTCCCTCTGCAGTCCCTCCCAACTAGACGATTTAATTACAGACTCCGCTTTACATACTGCCCTGCGGTAAACAACCAGGAAATGCAACTCTGCCTTACTCTCTAATTAAGCCAGCCCAGTGATGGGGAAAATGGTATTTTGAACTTTAGGATTTCCTTGTTCCTGAGTTCTGAGACTGGAGTTTAGGGAGTAGGAGGTGAGGCAGAGTTCAGTCCTCTTCTGGAACAGTCCTTCTATGTCCAGTTAGACATAGAATTGAGGGGTGTGTTGAATGGCACCTTCCCTCATGGCTTGGAGCCATCATGGCCATTAGTGATCATTTGTCTTCTGACTGTGCAGTAGAGCCTGGAGGGTGTAGGGAGCTGGGCCAGTACGAGTCAGAGCAGGAACTCCTAACATCTCAAGCTTGTCCAACATGCTGTACCCTCTATCTGGGAGCTAGTCTTCACACAACAGCAGTGTGAGGCCATGGAGGAGACATGGCTCGGTCAATTGTCCCCCTCAGTCAAGGACTGAGAGCATCAGTGATGGACAGTATTCTGTCCATGGAAAGGGAAAGAAGAGCCTGTAAACAAAGCGCTACAATGAGGATGCCCTGGTAGGTGGCGGCCCCCTCCTAACCCAGGGAGGGGCCTGTCCTGTGGGACGCACAGGAGCCTGGACTGCTGGGAGCACCCAGTGTGGGTCTCAGAACCCCACACGTACGAATCACACTACGAAGAGGGAAGCTGCCTGCTCTTGATAGCACTGTGAATTCTCGGTCCCCCCAGGGCCTTGCAAATAACCCAAGGACGGAGATCTAGGACAGCTGAACCTTTCCGTATGTTGTCCTCTCAGTCCCTGAGAAGCAAAATGTGACATCCGCCTCACAGAACCTAGTGTGCTTTCGGCCTGACAGAATGAAACACAGCAAGCCAGGCAGCCACTTTTGAGAACCAATCCCTGTGGTTCAAGCCAGCAAGTATGCCTCTTATACATACCCAGAGGCAATAAAGGTGCTAGAGGAGGGAAGACACCCTCTGTGAGGTCACCCACCCAGGCTCCCACATCTGGTCCTGAACATCTTCCTCCTCCCACCTCCTTGGCCAGAGTTGCTGAGCAACAGCAACCAAGAGAAACAAACTCCCTTTCTTGACTCCTCTTCCTCTGGAAAGCCTGGGATTCCCCAGGTTCTAGCCCAGGTCACGAAGTCTCTGGCCTCACAGCCACCACGGATGATTTCATCCACCCCCATGGCTTCCTCCCAACCTCCACCAACCTTCAAGAGGATGGAGTGCTCTGGTCTAGGCTGGAGGGCCCTTTACCCGGATACCTCCCACATATCTGCAGAAGGCTGTCAGAACCACAGCCCGCTGAACCTTTGGCAGCCCTGCCCTCCAGTACCCTGACAGCAGCCATTTTCCCTAACCCCACATCCAAGCTGGCCCCACCCTTCAGTCTCCTCTTGCACAGGCCTGGCTGAAAGCTACCCAGGAGCACCAGTGATTCTCAGCACATCACAGTGCCCCACAGAGGATATCTGGTCTGGACTGCCATTAGGATCAGAAGGGTGATGGTGGCATGCAGTGCACACAGGCAGGGACACTATCAAATACACTACAACAGAGAACGGCCTGGAACAGAGCGCCAACTGCGCCAAAGCTGAAAACCCTTGAAGCCAGGGCCATCCCTCTCAGTCCACTGTCAGCTGCTTTTTCTCCTCTGCCAGCCTCTGTTTCCCCAACCTGCCACCTGCTGGGGAACCTGAGCAACCACTGGGGCCCATCACTGGGTTCCTCTTCCCCTGGTCCTGAAAAGCAAAGCCCATCCATGACTGAGAATGCCCTCACATGCTAATCCTGTGCTCTCCCCTCCCCTATTCTGAACAGCTGTATAGTTTGGAAGAGTCTGAGGTTTCTTTTTAATATTGTGTATAAAATACTCAATCTACTATCTTAATCTGTCTTCTTTTTTAAAGATCCGTGTGTGTGTGCATGCGCGTGTGCATGTGCGTGAGTGTGTCCGTCCGTGTGTGTGTGTGTGTGTGTGTGTGTGTGAGCGCACATTTGCACATGTCACAACACACTTCCTAAGGACAGAAGACAACTTTATTGAGCCAGCTCTCCCTCCTCTTTTACAAGGGTTCAGCTGATTGGACTCAGGACAGCAGGTTTGCAGGGTAAGCATCTTTACGCACTGAGCCATCTTACTAGCCAACCTTAATAAAAATAAGTTAACATTTTCTACCAATGTTGTTGATATTACTTTCTCTTGGTCCTTGGCGCAGTCCTCTTTCCCGGGGCCCCGTTCCACCTAGCTTCTCCCTGCTTCTGCACCCAGTGTAGCTACTCATACATGGCCCATGTCTCATCTTCCATGTGCTTCGCGTGCAGCCTTTCTAAGTCCCCAGCACATCCTGGATTCCCCTGGGATCTGGCAGCATTGTCATCATCATACACTGTGTCATTTATTTGCATTTGGAAGGAAACAGTTTCCACGTGTTTATTTGCAGGGGTGACGAACCCTGATGATGCCAGTCTCCAAGTCCCATGGATTTTCCTTCAGCTTATTGCCTGGGCATCACTGGCAGATTTGCATAGGAAGAAGTGTCACTATGGACCTGTCAAAATATTTTTTGACAGGCTAAAGACACATTTTACGACAGGATTCACAGTTAGCAGAGGGTGTTTGGCAATATGTTTCCGCAATCTGCCCACCACGCAGAGGCAGCTCTTTGTTTTGATCAGGCCGTGGCTCGCTGTCACTCGGCGTTCATACATTATGCAGACCCCAAACAGTGGGGCCAGCACACAGACCTTGTTCAAATAATTAGGAGGAGGCTGCAGGGCTGAGCGTTGCCATGGCACCACGAGGAATGATGGTGGCATTCTGAGGACGGAGGCAACGAGAGAGCAGCAGAGGACAGCAGTAAATGAGCAGTTACCTTCCATGAGATCTGCGGCAGAAATCACCCCCTGCTCCCCAAACCCAACCTCTAATTATGTACCCAATAGGATTTATGAATAGCATGGATTTCCAGAACACACTGTGGGGAATGATTATGCAGTGAGGCTGAAGAACCCTATCTTGAACATCTTTTCGAATGATGTACGGAGACATGTTGGGGAGGAATCCCACCAGGAAAAAAAAAAAATGCAAGGGATATGTGATAAGCCTCTGGGCTTCTAAAAAATAACTTTTCCTCCAACACTTGTTTTATTTGGCACAGAACTGTATTTCCACGGAACTGTATTTTGAAGTCTCAAGCTCATGTCATTACCATATGGTTGGAAAGATAAAAATGCAAAGACTTCACTCAGATTAAGCGACATGACTGCTGTCTTACTTTGGTACGGCATAAAACTCCCTTGAGGAAGGGCCACTTCTTACCTTCCATGAAGCTGACCCATGTCAGGTGATCAGTGGTCATTTCTTATTCTTAAAAAGCCCCTACACAGTCCCCATGTAAACTCTTTTAGGCTTCCAGGCTGGCCTCAGGCTGGACACTGGGGCTCCGAGCTGGATAGTGAGTGGATCCTCCAGCAAGCCACTCCTCCGTCACACTAAACACGGGCATCAGCTGCCCCCCAGTGTGCTTCTGCCCTGCTCTCCTCCCCTGATCAAGAACATCCTAACTACCCACCATCCTCACTCCCCACACACCTCGTCGTGTTGCATCTAAGTCAAGAGACAGGCCAAGGCTGCCCATCTTCTCAGGTCATCCAAAAGGACCCACAAGTCCTGCCCACACACCTTACACGTTCCTGTCTGGGAAACACCACCCCCTTGTTCCACCCAGCTTCCCTTCTGCCAGTCAGGTTCCTGTGTACGACTAGGTTCCTCCTTTCTGTCTCACACATGTGAGACACTCTTCCTGAGGACCACAGGTACATATACATGACAGTGACTAGTGTGGTGTTCTCTGCTCTTACAGAAGCTCCCTGCTGACCCTGAGAAGACACAGACATAGTCTCTGACATGGTGGCTGACAGGCATATGCTGGTCACCAGATCTGTCTTCTCTCCACTCACTGACTGGTGGTTTGAATGAAACTGACCCCCATGATCTCATAGGGCGCTATTAGGAGGCGTAGCTTTATTGGAGGAAGGGTGTCACTGTGGGGGTGGGCTTTGAGGTTCCCTACGCTCAAGATACCGCCCAGTGTTGGACTTCTGATCAGGATGTTGCCAGCACCATGACTGCCTGCATGCTGGCATGCTCCCCACCATGATGATAATGGACTGGACCTCTGGAACTGTGAGTCACCCCAATTAGATGTGCTTCTTCTTGTAAGAGTTGCCGTGATCATGGTGTCTCTTCACAGCAATAGATACCCTAACGAAGACACTGACCAACTCAAACACTGTGGGGTCTTTGCTCCTCTCCCCTTCCACTGGACCTGGACCCGCCTTGCCCAGTAAAGAATGTGCCCAGGAGGCGAGCAGAGGGCCAGGGCACTCTCCTTTGCTCCAGCTACGGACACTACCCTCCATTGTCTCCTCCCTTCTTCCAACCACATACGCCACTTCCTTCCCCAGTGGAGAAGATCCCAGGACATATTTTTCTCATTCTGACCTGGCCCCTGTCTCCCCTTGGCCAAAACTCAAAAATAACATTCAAATCACTGAGAAAAATTGTCATGCAGAACTATTTCCGGTCATAGCAATAAATGAGTCCTAATCAAGTCATTTCAAATGGGAAAGCACACAGATGAAGGGCTGAAGCCGTGCACATACTTGCGCGCATGCGTGCACGCACGCACACACACCAAGGCATCTGTTGGACCCTAGATGCAAACTGATGCCTGGTTACCATGCCAGCTGGAGTACACCGGGAGCACAGCCTTGCTTTCTTTTTCCTCCCCTTGGCAGCTGTCAGAGGTAGGTCCCCAGGATGGCTCACAGACACCTGATGTGAGCAGACATGGTTGTGAGACAGCGTAGCTTTGAAACGTAAACAGAACACACCTCATTAAATATGACATTGCGAGAGAGAGAGAGAGAGAGAGAGTGTGTGTGTGTGTGTGTGTGTAAATCTGTGTTCTGTAAATACTGAAACACCAAAATGCTAAGAAAAGAAAATCTGATTGGAAACTAATGGCAGGATGGCTGAAGGCAGAGGTGAGCTGTCCACTCAGAAAACGTAAAAATCAAGGCAGTCAAAGCTCCATGGGGGAAGCTACACACAGTAGCTTTAACCCACACTCCACATTCTCAGTCCAGCCTGGTTCCAACAGCAGTAGCAGCTGGCCAGAGGGCCACCTTGGGAGGACCCAGCAACAGGGACAGACTAGGTAGTGAAACACGTGTCCTTGAACTAGCCGAGCTGGCCCTGAGGCAGCAGAGCCAGCAGCCGCTCAGTGCAGAACAAGCAATCTAACAACCCGCCATTTCCCAATTAACTAATTTTCCATCCCCAAAATGTTTTGCTAATGTTTGCACAGCGAAGCAGCGTGACTCTCCATGTGCAAGCTGACGCCCGGAGATGGCTTTGTTGTTCCCAACAGGCTCCATCAACAGGCAGAAAGGTCAGCCTGCAGGAAGGGCCCAAACCCCTAGGGCAGTGCGCCCGCTCTGGTGTTCAGAGGCACTGTTTCTGCAGCTGTGCCGACGGTTCCGAGGGAGAGGAAAAGCACATTTATTCAAAAATATCATAACCATAGCGGTTGGGGAACACTAGGCAACTGACAGGAAAAGGAGCTGTCAGTGTGCCCTCCCCAAAGGACGACCAGCTGGCTTCTCACACCTTTCAGAACACCCAATTCAGCAGTGGCCACCCTGATGCGACTGCATCCTGTTCCCATGTTCCTCTGGATGTGAGTGAAGAGGCTAGGAGCAGAGGTCACAGGCCACCACGACCTTGTGGTCTACTCCCCTTCTTTGAAGCAAGCTGACCACCAGAGATGGTGATCACCGGGGCACGAGCACAGAGAAGAGCAGACTGTTCTCCCAGGGACCCTCGCTGCACAGCAGGGCTGGGAAAACAGGCGGTGCTTGGGCCCAACCAGACTCCGCTGCCGTGTACCAGCTGATGAGAGGACCCTACTGGCCACGGAACTGCCTACTTCTGCCTGTGTGATGGATTTCCCAAACTGATGTTGCTAGGGGGTCAGAGTGGATGTAGTGAATCCAACCGCAGGAGCCACTGTGCTGTTGGGCTTAGCTAAAGAGATCAAGAGACCCACACCATCTTCCTCCATGGCTGCTTCAGAACCAACAGGCCTTTCGGCAGAATGGACACTGCTCACTCATCAACTCCATGGTGTAGGCTCACAGGTAAAGAAGGCAGCTGTCGGAAGCTGAGAGGCCACTAAAGGACCACTGGCTGGCTAGATTTAGAGATGATGAGCCTATTCACTGACTTAATTGAAACCTAAACCACTATGAACGCCCAAAGAAACATCGGGAGAGTGGGGCTGCACCACCCTTGTGAAGTAAAGGGTGATGGGCTCTGGTTCCAGCCCACGCGTCGGGAAGAGGGAAGGGAACATCAGCTTTCAAATAAGCTGCCTCAAGTAAAGTTAATGTGCAATAGCTTCAGATGACTTCCTGTGTGCCACACAGCACAGCACAGCAGGAACAGCCTCTAACAGGTAAGCAGGGCTCTACATTAGACAGTGGGTAGCAGGCCTGCCCCAGAGGCGGGTCTTCAGTTGTGTTCCATCGCCTGAAATTAAAAAGAGAGTCTCAGAGTGATGGGATGTGTCCATGAAGGACAGGGTAAGATGGCTCACTGGGTTCAAGGTGCTTGCCACCAAGCCTGAGGACCTGAGTTCACTCCCTGAACTCACGTGGTCCAAGAAGAAAACTGACTTCTGCAAGATGACTCTGAATTCCACAAGCACTTTAAAATATATACACATACACACACACACACACACACACACACACACACACACACACACAACACATTAAGAGGTGTGTGTGTGTGTAAGAAGAGACAATAGAGACAGAGGGGAGGAAAAGGCGAAGGAAGAAAAGCAATCCAGTGCTACAACACACACTCTTGAGGGCTGCTCCGCCCATGCGGACTGCAGGACCATGACAGTGGTGTTCATGAATCTTGTGTGTTCTGAACCATGAGATATAAACCCAGGACAGAGAGCAACACCCAGCTGCCAACACACTAGCAAACAAAAGATACAAGGCATGACTCACCCTTCTAGAGGAGAGACTGGGGGGGGGGGGGCGCGGGGGGCACTGGCATGCAGAGATGCATCCAAATGTCCAGTTGCCAGAGGCAAGCATGGTCATCAGAGCCAACGGAGCTGGAACAGGGACAGGAGAGGACGCTGGGGGATTGTAGTTACTCATATATCACCCTGCAGGAGTCCAAGAGGACTACTCACCCAAAAGATGCCGACCATCATAGCCAAGTGTGGTTTTCACCAGCTTGGGATCACTGGGGTAATCTTCCCAGCCACGGCCAGTTTATTAACAGATGACAAAATGACACAGAGGGATTTCCCAAGGTCACTCGGCACTTTCAGCAATGGAGTCCAACGGGCATACCGCCCCTGTAGTCAGCTCTCCAACAAAGTGAGGTGGGTACGTAACAAACTGTTTACCACACTGAAGACCTAAAAGCTCAGGAATCATTTACCTTGACAGGAGGTACGGCTGAAAAAAGCTACGGCTAGCCCTGAGGAATACTGGTGAGGTACCTATTGGCTGGTCTCTGATCTGGGGACATGTGATAAGTGCCCCCGCCATGTGGGTCTTCCCCCTCATTGGACAGGACAGGAGGAACCCAGGAGGTGCCTGGGCAGTTAGTTCTGTGGAGAAACAGAGAGGGAAAGGGAGAGGGGCTGTGCCAGAGAGCCCTGCAGGGCCCCAGCAGCCTCACTAACGCCACCGGAGACCAAGCTGAGGTGAAAGCTCAGCCGTGAAGATACCGGGAGGTTGTGCAGGAATGGGAGCACATCCCGGGTCCCCTGGAGCTGGGCTCCAGATGGTACCCTGATGGCTAGGGGAAGGCTAACTGGGCTGGAAGTACCCCCGGCTGCTCTTACAGCAAACTATCAAGGACAGAAGCAGCATGTGAAGAACGCTGCAAGGGTGACAGTCCCAGCTGGGGACTGCAGGGCAGAGGGCAAGAAGCCACCACACTGGATACTTTTGGTTATGACCCGTGCACGTCTTTCTGTGTGCTCTAAACCACCTCTGGATGACTCTGGATGCCTCACACATGTAAACACCAGAGAAAGAATCGCCGGACCACGTGGCTCAGGGAGTGACCACGAGAGCAGATGATCTGCACATGTTGAGTGCAAATGCAGGGGAAAGGAGTCTGCAGCCTGAGACTAAAAATCCATGGCTGGAACCAGTGGACAGGGCGCCTGCCACACCTAGCAGGCTGAGAGTGCATTCCTAGAAGGGACAGAGGGTGGGAGGACCTGCAAAAGACTGGTGACAAACCTCGAGCACAGCAGAGCTTCATGGTGACATAAAGGTCCCAAGACTAAGGCTTCTGTTCAAGGGGACAGAAGCCACCATGGAGAATAGTCATTGGCCACAAAGGTCAAGGCATACACGGGCTCGGGAAACCTCAGACATTCTACCCAAAGCCTACAGGGAATGCACAAAAGCCCTCGTTGCAACTTAGAATGGCCTATGTGTCTACGCTGACCCAAAGTGCACACCTGAGGTCTGTGACAATGTGACAATGGGCAGCACAGGAACTATGACACTGGGAAGGCCCAGGGCTGGGCAGGGGGAAAGCACCTTGTGTACACTGAGCCTGCAGCAAAGAGCTGGGTCCATGGCTGAACTTCTGTGAGCGGTCGCCTGAGTCCCACTGCTGTACTGACAAGACTGCCTGCTGCAGACTCTGTGGCTTAACAACAGGCAGCATGCCTTAAATCCAAAGCCAGTTTGAGCTAAGATCAGCCGGGGCTTCTGGTCTGTGATGCACACCTCTGCGGCGAGCTGCTGCCTCTTCTTGCCCCCGTTCCTTGGATGACAGCCCGCCCCACTGCTCCAGCCTTGGCCTCCATGGCCTCAGTCTCCTCTGATGACATTGGGCCCGTTGGATAACTGGGGAACATTTCCTACTTCATGCCATCTGTAGCCCTTCTGCAGTAGGAAATAACCTCACCACAGGTGCCAGGGGCCTGCACAGAACGGACTCTGGGTCATCATCTATGCACCATATTTATAATTCCTCCAGAAATTTTGTTTCTGGGTTAAAGGACTAAATGAGATAATATCCGCTATTTTTTTTTTAAAAAAATAACACTTATTGAAGAGTCACTACTTAAATTAAAGTCTCCTAATTTCAAGTGTTCACAGTATATGACCTTATACTTATGCCTAAGTATAAGCTTAATATTGGGTCTTATTAATGAGATGAAAGATGAAAGTCTTTCTTGTCCATATATCCTTAACTTGAAACTGCACATCCAGACTGGGCCTGAAGACTATCCACCAATGGGAAAATAGGTGTTTAGCAATGTAAAATTTAGAGAAAGACAGCCCAGAGGAAGCCAGTCAGGAAGGTCAGATCAGAGACCCAAAATCCAAATCCAAAAACTGATAATACACCAGCTGCACATCGCCCCCAGAGCCTATCCATAGTACCAGGCAGCAGAAGGGTAGAGCCCACAAAACCCAACTGCTCCCCCAAATCACCCACAAACCTGCTAGACTGTCTCAGTATCAACAATGACACAGAAATACTAGACAAAAATATCCCTCTATGGGTCCCAAGCAGAACAGGGTCCAAACAAGTGCAGTGACTGGGACACCGTAGACTAGACAGAAGCTCCTGGCCACAGTGACAGTGTGCACCCACCAAGAAACACACATGTGACATGAGCCTTCCCAATGTTGGTGTCATGACACCAGTAACACCCCACCCTCTCGGTGGATCCCTCATGAGATACCCTTTGTAACTCACTGCCCCCTCAACTCACCCCATATAAATGAGACTCTTGACTCCCTAGTGTTGTAGAATAGTACTTTAACTAGGCAAAGGTGTGTTACATTTGTTTATGCTGCAGAAGATTACTCTAACTGTGTAAAGGTGTGTTACTTCTGCTTCCTGTGTTTAACTATGTAAAGATGTGTTGCATCTGTTTCACCTTGCCTGCCTAAGGCACCTGACTGATCTAATAAAAAGCTGATAGCCAGTAGCTAGACAGACAAAGGATAGGTGGGGCTGGCAGGCTCAGAGAATAAATAGCAGAAAAGATCTAGGCTCAGAAAGAACAAGAGGAGGAGGAGGAGGAGAAAGCAAGGGAGATGCCTGAGGCAAGAGGCCAAGAAGCTGCCAGCCAGAAGCAGTGAAAGACGGACGGACGGGAGGGAGGGAGGGAGGGAGGAAGGGAGAAAGGAAAAAAGGAAGGAAGGAAGAAAGAAGGAAGGAAAGAAGGAAGGAAGGAAAGAAGAAAGGAAGGAAGGAAGGAAGGAAGGAAGGAAGGAAGGAAGGAAGGAAGGAAGGAAAGTTAAAAAAAAAAAAAAAAAAAGCCCCAAGGCCAAAGGTAGATAAAAGAAACAGGTTACTTTAAGTTAAAACAGCTAGCCAGAAATATGCCTAAGGGCTAAGCATTCAAGCATTGGAAACTAGTAGCAGTGCCATGATGTGGGAGCTGTTGGTGCTCTAACAGAAAAGGCCTGGTACACGCACAGAGTAGTGGGCTGGGGACGGTTTGACTATGAAGAGCACCTCCCTGCTTTTGCACCCACGTGGTGGTTCACAACCACCTGTAACTCCGGCTCCAGGGTGTCCAACTCCCTTGCACAGACTCCTGTACACACATGGTGCACAGACATACACATGAATACTTTCTAGGAAATAAGAGCATATGTATGTCCAAACCACACAGCACACTCACTAGAACCCCAAGGGCTTCAAAGCCAGAACCTGAGGCCACACAGGTTGCAGGAGCAGAGGGGCCCTGACCACTGTGCACTCGAACACATGCAAACAGGAATGTGCACACGCACACATGAATCTATTTTAGGAGCCTGATTTCCTGTATAATTAAACCTTATAAAAAAGGGGAAAAACGGAAAGGAAATCACAGCCCCACAGTTGAGTCACTTCAGTGTGCCAAAAAGAAGGCAATGTTTCTCCCCTCTCTGCAAACTCATCAGACGGGAGCCCTGCCCAATCTCCAGAGAGCTGCTGGGACTGACTTTACTATTCAATCAAACTTAAGAAAATCAAAGATTCCCATTTGTTCGTTTCTGAGCATCTCTGGGGATGTTAATAATGGCATTCGGCATTACACAACACCCTGGGCCCCACCTGCCCTGTGATGATGCAATGACAGGATATCTTCCCAGAGTCTCATTAGGCTATGAGTGAACTTCCAAATTACCCTCAGGATTCCTTCCTGACTATTCATTTTTCCCACATCTGTTTGGGGCGAAAACAAGTAGTAACAGTCCAAGTCAGCCAGGAGCAATGTTGAATGCTTGTAACCCAAGGAAAATGAAGATTCAAGGCCAAACTGATTTACAGAAATAAAATTTAAAAAAAAAAAAAACATAATGGGGTTCAACCAACAACCTGTGGCATTCTCTCTATAGTCACATAGATGTCCTATTGGAAGGCTATGACAAATCTGGGGTGAGGTTAATCCAGAAATGCAATTTCCAGGGTTTCTCTGTGGTTTTGGAGGCTGTACCGGAACTTGCTCTTGTAGACTAGGCTGGTCTCGAACTCACAGAAAGCTGCCTCTGCCCCCCCAGTACTGGGACTAAAGTCATGTGCCACCACCATCTGGCTAAATTTACAAACATTTTTAAGGTTTTCACTAGTCTGCTATATTCTTCTCTATAGTTATCTCACTTTCCTCTCCCAGTGTAAAAAGAAAACAATTTCCATGAATTGGTTCCATGAACTGAAATGACTCAGAGTCTTAATAATGAAATGCCAGGCCATCGTTTTAATTGTTCTTTAACAGAGCTGAGTATGTTTACATTTTATTTGCCCATGCATTTCTTCTTTCAAGGGTTCTGTGCCCATTTTCTTCTGTTGTAGAGGTTTTTCTCATTGTTTTGTAAAAACTGTTTACATATGAAAGACCATCCTTTGTCATACACTGTAAATACTTCATAATTGATCTTTAATTTTACTTAAAGTGTTCATAAGGGGAAAAATACTCAATCATTTCAATACTGTCAAAGCATAAGTCTTTTTTATACTGTTTTTGAGGTCCATTTCAAGACCATATGAGCACTCAGGGAGGCTCTTTTTTTTTTTTTTTTTTTAAAGGATTCTGTCTTTGGAACAGACCAAGGCAAAACAAAGAAAAACAATGATCTGACCCAGTTTTGAAATAGCCCAGCTCCCCAGAGGCAGACCACATAGTTGTCCTGTGAAGTAGTAAGTAGACGACAGCTAACCCCCTATCTGAACTTTCTCTTGACATAAAATAGTCAACAATAGCCCAGGCAATGAGAATACTACCGAGCACATATTGGATTCATGTCTACAGACAGATGTGGGCATATGTCACAGACCCTGGACCAGCCATATCAGAGGACACCTTTCCTGGAATGTGAAAATATGTGGTCACACAGCCTGGTCACCATCACAGACCATCCCAACATGAACAGTGCTGGCATGCTGCTGTATACACTGTCCACACACAGGGATGGAGGCTGGGCACTGTGCCTAGGAGGCCAGCCTGTGACCATGAACGACTCAACCGTAACTGTGGACACGAGGGGAAGTTACAAGACCCAACTCTGTCCATCAGAGAGGAGGGTGGCAAAACTGCTATGGTTGCTCTTCGTCAGCAGCAGGGAAGTAAACAGAGTATCCTCCACTCAGCACTGACCTGAAGAGGACTGCTTATCTGGAAGCTGGATTTGGGATTACTGAAGCCAAGTGAACATCGGCTGGAATACCACTCAGGGACACAAAGACGTGCGCACGCGCGCGCACACATACACACACACACACACATCGGCTGGAATACCACTCAGGGACACAAAGACATACACACACACACACACACACACACACACACACACACACACACACACACACACCAGGGCTATGTGTTCTAATGCAGGAAGCTTCCAAGTTGACTGATAACCAGTGAAACACACTTATCAACACCACCCTCTACCCTGAAGTATAATGAGGGGTGTGATCCTGTCCTTTTTCACACTAAGGCACTGTGTTGCGCCATTTACCATACAGCCTCTTCCCTGGCATTTCGAGAGGTGTGCTCCCCAAAGTAGGTCATGCCCCAATTCCCCAGCTAGTCTGCACTAAGGTGGAGGGGGCAATCTGAACTCCTGCAGAGACCTCCTGGTGCAGTGGGTACAAACCAAACTGGAACAAGACTTGACGTCAGAAGCCACAACGCTGCAGGGTTGGCCCGCTGAGGTAGGCTAAACATTAAAACCCCACCCCGTCATACTTTCTATCCTCTCTGAGCTACCACAGCCTTCTTCCTGTTCCCCAAATACTCCCTCCCACAACAGGGCCTTGGCACTGTCCTCTGAAGTGGCACATCCTTGCTCCCATCCAGGCCTGAGCAAGCAGCAGCTGCCTAGAGAACATCCACCTTCCAGCAAAGCCCAGAGGGACCCCAGGACCCTTACTAGACTCTGGCCACACTGATGGCCACTGGAGTGACCTTGGCTAACATCTATGCTTCCAGTACAGCCATGTCAACGACCTCCCCTGCAGGTACCTAGGGTGTGGCACACTTGCTCAGTGAACATCCAATGAACGGGTGACTGGAACTAAGAGATGTTTATGATTATCAGGCAGCAGAGAGACACGGGCGCACACCCCAAAGATCCATCACACTCTGGCTGACAGTGAGTCCTGCTACCCAGGTGTCTGTCATGCAGGCACCACTGGCTTGCTCCCCAGCAGCAGATGTGTAAGTGTGGCTGTATGCTAGCTTCATGTTAATTGCAAAGGACCAGGGCCCTATAGGGAGGGCTGCACCAATTAGGCCACTCACAGAGGAATTGTGAGTAATTAGGAGTCTATTCCAAGGCTCCCTTTAGCCTATCAGTCCACACCTGGAGGAAGTGGTGGTGATGGGTCCACTCAGTGGCATAGGCGGCTATGTTTCTCTTCTTATTCTCTCCAGCCAATTTTCAGCCTTATTTAGGGAGAACAGGGAGGAATAGGCTGTCTAGGGGAAAGAATGTCTGAGGATTTAGTTGCTCATTTCCCCACTCTTACAACTCTTTAACAGAAAGAGGGTATTCTGACCCTTTCTGAACACACTGTCTCTACTCATTAGGAATCTGGGAGGTCTGGGGGTGGGACGGAGGAAGGTGATGAACACACGAGCATTATGGGTACACGAGTATAGGTTACATGGTATAACCCACTCATAAAAATCAGCTGCCAAATCAGAAGGCTCTAAAATCTCTAGTGCTTCAAAGCACTCAGAAAGGGGCTAGAGAGGTGGCTCAGTGGTTAAGAGCACTGGCTGCTCTCCCTGAAGACCTGGGTTCAATTCCCATCACCCACATGGTGACTTACAACCATCTGTAATTCCAGTTCCAGGGGATCTGAAACCCTGTTCTGGCCTCCTCTAGCACCTGATGTTAGACATACATAATACACACATACATACATACATAAATACATACATGAAACAAATGTACATATGTGTGTGTATGTACTGAGTACATATTTATTTATATATTTACTTTTTGCAGTCTGTTAATTGGCTACTCCTGGCTTGGGAAAGCAACTCTATCTTCCTATCAGAAGATGGGAGACTATGATCAGACACAGAAGGCCAAAGGTTACAGAAAGGATTTTAGCTGCTGGGCTGCGCATGTGCACTGAGTAGTGCCAGCTGGGAGGGTACCTGAGAGTAACTCAGAGTCGGGTACGTACCAACCTGGAAGGACTCCTGGCACAGGTCATCTGACCATAGATACACGGTTGGGAACTATCCACCCGGACCTCAGCCCTTCTCACACAGGTTCCACGCCTCTCTAAGTGCTAAAGGGCGAAGGGAAATCGCCTCCCAGCAGCGCGCACATCCCTTAGCACCTGAGCACCATCCGTTCTCAAGCGCTTATTTGTCAGTCTGAATAAGCACAAAGGCAAAGAGCAATTCATAGATCATCAGAGGGGCCCAGGCATGCCAGGCGCTGCCCCTGAGAGCTCATTACCAGCAGCATCAATTATTTACACAGGCCCAGCCCGCTGAACACATGCATTACATGCTGTGAAGGGGCACCTGGGCCCGTTTTAGCTGGGCCACCAACCAGAGGCTCTGCCTTGTTCCCCTACCCCAAAGAGGGTCACTCACTCAATTAAGGAGACCTGCAGGGATGGGAGGGTCTAAGACCCACACGGAGGCCTCCCTCCCAGCAGGAGAACATGCCCAACGAGGACCCACCTAGCTGTGAGACACTGCCCACAGCAAACAAAAGACTCTTTAGGAAACAAAGTCTCCAAACTGCACTTGGCCACGAGTAGGAAAGCAAGCCTCTCTGATCAGTCCCCAGGGACACAGGAGGCTGCAGGCCAGAATGATTTTTACATAAATATTAACATCAATACTGAGGGACAGCTGCCTCTCGGGTAGCCTGCAGCCTGGGATGCGGCGTTGGCCCAGCGAAGTTGAGCCCCAAACAGCATCAGCTACACTTGCTGCCACAGAGCACCAGCCAGACACTCTGAAACTGGAGCAGCCAGGAAGGGTTCTTTGGGTCATATGTACACATATTGTGTAAACATCCCACAAAGGTAAGAAACTGAGCTCCTGCATCTAACTCATCTTTCTCAAAGAAATGAAGGGATTCACCCCAAATCTAGACACCAGAGGAAGCTCAGGGTCCTGGTCCTCACTCCAGCTGTGATGGAGACACTGGCTCCATACCTGGCTTGGTCTCCTGCTCACCAGGATGGCACCCTTCACACCCTTGCTGAGAGAGCGCACAGAGTCTTTACTTACACCTGCACGTGGCTCAGCCAGGCCCAGCAAGGAGCTAAGTATACAAGAGCCTGAAGGGGATCTGAGCCACCTGCCCAGGCCAGGTGACACAGTCAGTGAGGGCACACAGCTGCAGGCGGGCCACTCCTGAGAGCGACCGCTCATTCTGACAATGCTTAGGATGGCATGGCCCAGAAATACTGCCCGTGCCCACTTTATGTCATCTCAAAGAGTGAATGTCTGTCTCCAGGGTGTAATGTCACATGGGCACCAACACCAGCCTGGGAAGACAGTGAGATGCTGGGTGTAGAACACTAAAATGACAAAATGACAGGCGGGGCTGAAGTCAAAGACGTCCTTATCCAGGAGCTGTGTGTGGCAGATCAAGGCCCCGAGCCTAGAGGAAAGCCAATGGGGGAGGGGAGGAGTACAAGGGCCAGGAGACAGCTGAAAGGTCCAGAATCAGAACATGGGGAAGAAGGGCTCCACAGAGGTGGCACCCGCAGGGGACATCAGTCCTTCTGTGTCTGCCTCTTCTCTTTTCCTGGACTCAGTCATCTCCAGCCAAGGTGGAGCGTCCAGGGGAGCTCACTGCATTCAGAAACATTAAACCATTCAGAATAAATGGGGGAAGATGCTTTGGCTGGAGTGATCTAGCTAAAACATGTGTTGAAACCCTGAACCGCAGTATAAGCGTGGTTTTTAGGAGGCTGCTGGGGTTAGATGGAGCCATAAAGATGCCCCATACACACAACAGGAATAGTGTCTGTGACAGACACCAAAGCACTGAATGCACAGTCCCCTGCTCACGCCCCTGTGCATCTCCCACTCCTTCCTTGCCTTCCTCCCATGTTCTCCCAGATCCCTCCCAACCTGCCTTCCCTGAACTCCAGGAAGTCAGGCTTCAGTGGCTGAAGCCTCTGAATCATCCATTACGCCACTCAGTCCACCTGCAACGGTGTTCAGCTGTCCCTGGGGAAGGAGACACTCATCACTGTAAAGAGGCCAGGTAAATAGGCATCACCTATTCCCAGGCAGGTGACTCAACTTCTTGTCGCTCACAGGCCAGCTTCTCACTTCCTGGCCCTACACGAATGCAGGAGTCACATCTTCAATCTCTCTACACAGGTCCCCACGTCTCTCCATACTCCCTGGATGCTGTGACTCTCACAAGACCACTCGCCAGACCACGCTGTGATTCTGACCCTGCACGACCCATTCCAGAGACATCTGTTCTCTGCACCTGGTTCAGTATCCTGCTTGCCACAGAAACACCCTTAGGTCTTTAAGGATGCAGTGAGACCGTATCAACACAAACACAAAACAACCCTCTAAGCAAGTTTCCCCTGACCAGAATGAAGAAAGGTATGAGATAGGCCACTCCAACAGACTCAAGACTAAGGGACATGTCCTTGGCTACTGTGGTAGAATTCTTGATCCCCAGCTGCTGCACTGTTGGAGAAGACTGGGGGAAGCCTTGCCTGCAGGAAGTACATCACCAGGAATAGGCCTCGAGAAAAGCCCCCTACCACGTCATTGGCTATCTGCCTCTGCTTCATGCGGGGGACAGAATGATGAACTTTTATACCCCAACCCCTTGGTCATGGGGTTTTATCGAAGCAACAGAAAAGTAACCAGCACAGCCCTACCCCGGCCCCATGGGGATGGGATAACAAGGGCAGAGCCAGAACTGGCGTTCACTATTGACTGTTAGGTCACTGAGGAGCAGCTGACCCAGCCTCCCCCATGCCCATCTGCTGCTGTCACTTCACTGCCTGGCGCACCCCCAGCCCAGATCAACTGCCACTCATATAAACTCAAACCATCGGGCACAGTCTGCCTGGCTATGCCTCACCTGTCCCCTGCTACTCACCAGCCCCCCCCCCACTATTTCACCCCAGGCTCGCCCTGCCAGGGGACATGATGTCACCACGCTCCCCTGCAAAGCCGCTGGTCACCTTCAACCTCTCCTCAGTCCCCTCACTTCTGGTCACAGACTCTCCCTGCCTGCAGAAATGGAGAGGCATTTTTAAAGTGGCAAAACCCTACACTGCAGAGCTCAGTCACTCCCCGAGTCCCCCGTGGCTCTCCCTGCAGACACTGTGCACTGCTGTGATTACTACGACTGCTCATGCTGCTGCTGTTACTGTTACTGTCACTGTCATGTGCGTGGTTTGTGGCTAAGGGGATACAGGGACAGCAGAGAGAAGTAACGGGTTGGGACAAGAGCTTCGCAGCCCTGCAAATTTCAGCCTTCATCACCCAGGCCTCTAGCAGACAGACTGCAAGACCTCTCAGGCGTTAGCAATCCTGGAAAACTGGTCTTCTCTCCCATTAAAAACACTGGGAGATCTTTTAAGAATATCTGGGGAGTGGGAAAGAGATGACACCGTTGGCAAAGCGCTCGCCACATGTGCCGCTTGGTTTCTGTCAACCTGACAGAAACCCAGACATATGTGAAAAGAGGGAATCACAATCGAGACGCTACCTCCGTAAGACTGGCCTGCAGCAAGCCTGGGGTGGGGGGGACTGGGGGGCACCTTCTTGATTGACCATTGATGTGAAAGGTCCAGCTCACTGTGGGAATGCAGAGCCTGGATAAGTGGTTGTACAAGAAAGCAAGCTGAGTAATCTCCACGGAACAAGACAGTAAGACACACTCCTCTGTGGCCTCTGCACTGATTCCTGTCTCCAGTTCCTGCCTTGACTTCCTTGGATGATGGACAAGCTTAAGATAAAATAAACTCTTTCCTCCCCGAGTTGTTTTTGGTTATGGTGTTTCACCACAGCGACAGAAACCATAACTAAGACCCCACAGTGGCATGAAGACATGGTATGTTTTATTAATCCCAGAACTGGGGAGGTAGAAACGGGAAGTTTCCTAGAGCTTGCTGACCAGCCACTCTAGCAACTAGTGAGCTCCACATTCAGCCAGAGACCCTGTCTCAAAAAAGATAGCATTTGCAGAAGACGCCCAGTGTTGATTTCCAGCTTCTACACCCTATACAGAAACACATGTACACACAGATGACAGTTTGAATGAGAAATGCCCCCATAGTCTCACACATTTGAAGACTTGGTTCCAGTTGGCGGCACGGTTTGGGGAGGTTTAGGAGATTCAGCCTTGATGGTAGCAGTACATCACTGAATACAGGCTTAGAGAATACATAACCCTCCCTCCTTCTAGTTTGTCCACTCTGGTGCTTCCTGTGAGCTCTCTACTTCCTGTTCCCACTGCTAAGCCTGATGACTGCCACTACTGCCTCAACTCTGCCACCATGAACTCTTATTTCCCCAGAACCTTAAGCCAGAATAAACTCTTTCTTCTATAATATTTCTTAGTCATAGTATTCTATTGAAGCAATAGAGAGGAAAAAAAAAAAAACCATACAACACACTCACATCACATATACCACATACCCAGAGAATAATCTTTTGGAGTCAAGGGCCCCTGTCTAGCCCTGGCTGTACTGTTTTCCAGGTCTGGGACACTGGACGAATCACTTGACCATGTTACTTCTCTAAGCATCATCACCTCCCAGCATCCTGTTCATCCTCCAGAAGGCAAGGCTAGTCACATAGAGACAGGCAAGCAAGCACCTCAGCCCAACACTAAGCAGGGCAGATTACTGTCTCCACCTCTACCATGGACTCGGGGTCTAGCCACCAGCCTCCCTGGGCAACCCCCAGTCACCCACCGGATGCAGCTCTACCTACTGAGAGCCCCACCCATAGAATCTCCACCAAGTCCTTGTTGGTCACAGTGATTGGCAGGCCTCCGCACCCCAACCCCAGCACCACTGGGCGAGGGTGGGGACAGGGGAGGTGACACAGTGGAACTTTACAGAACCTAGCCATGAATCCAGCTGGCTCCAACAGCCAGTCTTCAGCACCACCAGCCAACCCTCTTTCCCTGGGAGAGTAAGCAAGGACTAGGGATGTACCAGGGAAGTGCCCAAAAGAAAGAGTGAGCAAGACTAACAACTCCACGGCCCACCTAAAAAGGTGTGCATTCCTTCACTTGAGCAAGACACCCTGCACCACACAGCGGTCTGCACTGGATGGGTACCTGTGAAGCTGGTTACATACACACCTACATCTTCTCATTGTAATGCACAAACTGAGAAGAGCTAGGTAGTTTCTGTTCTAACTCATGTTCAGAGTGGTGATGTCTGTTTGTAACAAACACAGCATGTAACAATCACCTCCCTTTGAAAAGACTGAAACACTAACAAAAACCCCTCAGGAACACAGGGCCTGGCCACCACTCCTGAAAGCTGTCCTTGGGGTACCCTTCAGCTTTCCACACACACACAGAGAAATCACACTACTGATCTGAGCTATCCCCACAGTGTGCCAGCCAAAGGGGCCTCAAAAGGTTCAGGGTCCAGCCCCCTCTGGTTACACATGAGGTAGAAGCTGACTGAAGGCCTAAGAACTCTCCATCCTGGCAGTGAACAACCAGGCCCCAGGCTCCAGGTGTCAAGCCCCACACCCCAGCAGTCTGCCCTACTCTGGACCCCATATGGTCACTCACTGTGGTGGGTACACTCACAGGGACAAACCCAACTCCAGCACAGTAGCTGTGTTTCCTAGCCAGAGGGCGCACACTTCAGTATAATGC
The DNA here is from genome assembly GCF_943737965.1 of Phodopus roborovskii. Taxonomy (NCBI): domain Eukaryota; kingdom Metazoa; phylum Chordata; class Mammalia; order Rodentia; family Cricetidae; genus Phodopus; species Phodopus roborovskii. Next base: position 3,244,501 of record NW_026126461.1, on the reverse strand, counting down.
CCATATCTAGGACTGTCCTTTGTGTAAGCTGGGGGAGACGCTAGCACAAAACAGAGGCGGGGGTCTGTCCCTGTGCATGGGAAGCTGCAGGTGAGTGCTCTGCAGAAGGCAGGGCAGTGAAGGAGGAGTACTGTGCTGAGAAGGCCTGGGTTCCCAGGGCCCCCAATCCTCTGTGGGAATGTTCTTTGAGGTTTTATTGGTATTTCAGGCTTCTTTCAAGGGGAGATAATAGCTACATGCTGTTTCTCCCAAGTGCGCTCTGCTGTGCACAGCTCTAGGAAACCTCTCTCCCCCGTGCCACGCAGTCCTTTATCATGCGAAGCAAGAGTTCTGGGCTCAGTCCCCACTCCTGCCAGCTTCTCGGCCAGCTGAGGTCAGTCATGAAGCCAAGTCTGTTTTAAGGCAGTAAGTGTTGCTGTTTTGCTTTGAAATCCCATGCGGCTCCCAATTACCTTGGTTAGGACTGCCTTTAGATCCCATCATGAGGTGTGGGCGCATTTGGATGCACAAGGTACACTGTTCACACAAGAACCAGACCTCCAAAACAATGCAGTTCACATTACAGGGCAGTGATTCTGTCTTCCTAACGCCTTTAACACAGTTTATGCTGTGTTGACCCCAACTATAAAATTATTCTCATTGCTACTTCATAACTGTAATTCTGTGACTGTTAGGAATCCTGATGTAAATATCTGTGTTTTCTGACGGTGTAAGGCCACCCCTGTGAAAGCGTCCCTGGACAACCCCAAGGGGTCCCAACCCACAGGTTGAAAAATGGTGTTCTAGTGGATTAGGTCTCAGAAATTCTGCCTGTCCTGTGCAAGTAGGGCCCAATCCTGCAGCTGCCAGCACATCTGGACAGCCACAGCCAGAGTTCTGAACCGATGGGTGCCAAATGTTGCCAAAGCTGGAGTGATAGCAATGGGCGAATGGCCAACAGGGGTGACTAGTGAACAAATAACCATCACATCACTGCTTATAGTCTAGAAAACACGCACCATGATCCCACCCGGTACAGTGTCCACTGTTAAATTGCTGTGAGTGTCCAGATGAGGGACTGAGGACCCAGGGTTGCATCCTCTCTCTTCCCCAGATGGCATCTGTGTACCAAGTCACTGGCTGGGCAGGCCTAAAAAGGCCTTCCACAGAGAACCTGCACAGACCCTGTGTGTGTGTATGTGTGTGTGTGTGTGTGTGTGTGTGTGTGTGTAGGTATGCATGGTGTGCATTTGTGTTTCTGGATGCTGCTTTCTTGTCTCTTTTAAAGGGAGTGGATCTGAGGTACTGACTGTTACGTACACACACTTCACCTGGCAACAAGGCCAGAGGACAATAAGTGACATGATGATGCAGATGACCCAGTGCCAGACGAGGCCATGCTGAGCCATATGGCAGTAGACCTTGGGAAAGGCACTGTAGGACTCAGCTCTGCCAGGAACCAGCTGTGCACAAAGGACAACTGCAGACCCCTTGAGCAGGACTGTCCTCATCTGCAAAGTGGGGATAAGAACATTCCTGGGGACAACTGACACAAATTGTGTGGCAGGGAATAAGGACACCAGAAAGCTTCCGTCAGTGTCAGGCCTACTTAAGCATTAAATATTACCTCCAAAGCACTGGAGAGGTGGCTCCGTGGTGAAGAGCACTGGCTGTTCTTGCAGAGGACCCGGGTTCAGTCCCCAGCACCCACTTCAGGTGGCTCACTGCCTCCTGTAACTCCAGCTCCAAGGGATCCGGTGCCATTTTCTGGCCTCACCTTGGTGGGCACCAATACACATGTAATGCACATATAATAAACACTCACACACATAGACATATAAAATAATCATCTGCAAGAAGTATGAATATGATACCAAAGAAGTAGCACCAGGAGCAAAAGGCAGTCATAGTCTTTTCCTATACCCACCAGGCAAGGAAGGGTAAGTTTTGGTTAAAATGCTTTTCCAAATATATCCCTAATGCCATCTTCTGGAAACTGCATCCATTCCAAGTGCAATGATTGTATTTCTCTTACGGGGGAAAAAACAAAATGAAGAAACAAACAAATTTGCACAGCTAGAGGGTGTCTGACAAGACTCAGCTGCTATGGACAGTTTTTCCATCTACGGTCTTAGATTAGGGATCTATTAATAGCAATCTTTCCCACAACAACAGTGAGCTAGCACAGGATGAGCACTTCAAGAAGGCCCTCACACCAGGGACACCAGAAGAGACAGCCAACATACCACTCCATTAGGTGCTCACGCACACTGCTGGGGTGTGCCAGCCAACACATGTGTTGCTTGAAGGCGAGAATGACATGTCTCAGGTGAGTGCTCAGACTGGAAAGGCTCCAGAGCCAGAACAGGGGTGAACAAAGCTTCACAGGCAGAAGAAGAAAACACTGTGCAGAGAGACAGGGCAGGCAGGGCAGTGCTGAGGTCTGACTGGGAAGGAGGACAAAAACAAATGACAAATCATGCATGTCCCCAGAGTGAGAGGGCTTGAACAAGACAGTGAAAATGCTGCCTGCTTCACTACGGTCATCACACGTCACATACATGACCAAAGCAGCACAATGTGCCCCATAAATATGTACAACTACTTCGTGTCACTTTGGGAGCTGGAGAGACGGCTTGGTGGGTAAGAGCCTGGCCGAACAAGCACCAGGAGCTGCCCTAGATTGCTTGGCATCCTCCTGATAAACACTGCTAAAAGCAACTTGGGGAGGAAAGGGTTTATTTCCATCCCACACGGCTTATAGTTCACCATGAAGGAAGTCAGGGCAGGAGCAGAAGCAGGGACCATAGTGCAGTGCTACTTGCTGGCTTGCTCCCTGTGTTTGCTCACACACACACACACACACACACACACACACACACACACACACACACACACAATCCTTTCAGTGACAATGAGGCCAAGGAGCACTGTCCTCCTAGGGACATCAGATCCCGTGGGCCCTTCTGCCCTTCCTACCTTCAAAAGCCTCTGAGTAAACGGCTTTGATCACAGAGAATATAAAATGAAGAAGTAACTGCCAGTTTGACACTCGGTGCCTCTAAGGAACATCTGAGAGACCATGCTCCTCAGTGTGCACCGGTTTTGAAAATTATACAGTGACTCTGGAAAAGCTCCCAAGCATTTGAGTTGTATCATTATTTATTCTACATTAAGTCCTTCAACAAAACAACCTAAAAGCTCCAAAGCCGGTTCCAATTGCCATGTCTCCACATCAGTGCCTCGGGGGACCCTTACAGACCGGGGGAGGGGGCACCAATCCCCAGACTGTTAGATGCCAGCTGCAGAGAGTTCTGAGGAGGAAGACACAGGAGCCCGGGTTCTAACCAGAAAACCCACAATTTTAAAAAGCCAGGCATGGGTGGTGAGATGTTTCAGCAGGTAAAGGGTACTTGGAAATAAGCCTGACAACCTCAGTTCGATCCACGGGACCCATAGGATGGAAGCAAAGAACCAAACTCCTTCAAGCCATCCTCTGACTGGCACACCTGTGCCCTGGCAAGTGTGCCCACACGTAAAACAAACCGAATGTCATTTAAAAGAAACAAATTAAGCCAGGCACAGCCAGGTGAGTGGGTACTCAGGGCAGGGTGTACAGATCAGAGGCCCTGAGGTCTGTAGGAGGAGTGGTCAGGAGAGGACCACTAGCTGGAGCTGGGGCAAAGGGAGCTTGGCACGGGTGGGGGCCTGAGTAGGAGGCAAGAGGCTGAGCAAGAGATTGGCAAACTTTTGTCAAGCACCAGAGAATAAACAGTTTAGGCTTTGTAAGCCAAGAGACACAACCAAGGAATTAGTATGTCTCTCTGTCTCTACTATGTAATTCCACCAATTTCTTGTGAAAGAAGCCAGACAACACATGAGACCCCGGGCATGATGTGGCTCCGTAAAATGGCATCTGGGGGCTGGGGTCTGGATCTTCTCTAAGTTCCCTAAATCACAAAGCTGTCCTAAGAACCTTAGCCTACCACGGAGTTCACAGACCTGGTCCTGAGCTGGAGGGAGACACACACACACACACACGCACGCACGCACGCACGCACGCACGCAGGTCAAGGTGGCCTGGTCTGGTCCATGGAATCCAGTCTGCATACACGCAGACACACACACACACACACACACACACACACACACACACACACGTGTCAAGGTGGCCTGGTCTGGTCTGGTCCGTGGGATCCAGTCTACAGACCCTGCTCTTCTGCCTTGTAGGCTAAGACGGGGCTGGTCTTCAGTGTGTGCCGAAAGGCCTCACCACAGGAAGAGGCCCAGAGGAAGGCCATGGAACTTGGCTTTCATGAGTAACTCTAGGACAAGTGAGTTCTGGATCATGGGGGAAGACAGCAGGGACCCACAGAAGAGGCCACGGCAGTATCACGGGTAGGCTGTGCCTCTGTCACAGGTTGAATCATGTTGATCCGTTTCTCTGATGTGACTGCTGGGGCCCTGTTCTTCAGAAGGTAATTACAATTCATTATGTGAGGCCACAGGGCCAGCCCTGATGTGAGGAGGAGAGAGGGACAGTGGATCTTATTCCCACCCTCAGGTCAGTGCTGAGCAGAAAAACCAAGGGGAAGACCCAAGGGGATGTGGTCTGAGAGCAAGGAGAGATCTCACCAGAAATGACACTTGACCTTGGCCACTGGCTTCCAGGACCCTGGGGAAATGGGCTGCTTTTTTTTTTTTTTTTTTTTTAAAGCACTCTCTCAAGGCCTGCTGTGGGCTGAATGACACATGTGACAGCTTTTGACAGATTATGAGCCCTAGGGAACCTGTCCCTTTCACTGAAGAACCTATCTCAGGAGTCATGAAGAAAGGGTCCATAAAGAATCCTAGGGACTAGAGCAACAGAGAAGCTAGCTGGGAAAATAAAGTTTCTAGGTGACCTGGGGACAGGAGACAGGAGGAGCAGAGGGTGAGGGGATCAGGGCATGACACCCTGAGCATGACCTGCCCCTGCATAGCTTATATGAAGATGGACAAAACTAGAAGACAACATCAATGACGCCCCTCCCACCTGCCATCTGTGCCCTTATTGGTACTAAGGGATAGGTCACACCTGCACTAACAGGAGTCAAGAACAGACAGAATGCCACCTCCCCCGGGAATGTCAGCCTGACTGCTGCAGAATGAGGTCCAGAATCCTGCCTCTCAAATCCCGGATCAGGGATGTGAACCTACTCCCTGGAAGCCACTCATGTGGATGCTGATAAACTAGAGATCACAGTGACTACAGTTTGCCCCCCCACACACACAGATGCTTTAAGCTTGTCAAACAAAACTACCTGTTAAACCCCCCGACACTTCCTCCCCAGTGATCGACACAGACTGGGGGCCAATGTCACGGGAACAGCCGTTGTTTCGGTCGAGACTAACCCAGATGCCCAAGCTGGGCACTGCTCGTCTCGCAGCCTTAACTCAGGCAGGTGGGTGTGTGAAGCACACAAAGTCCCAAGCAAGTGAGCACACAGACAGGTCCAGTGAGAAGCCCACAGGGGCTTGTAGGGTCACAACAACAGGTGGACTCAGCCCCTGCAAGGGGATGAGTTGAAGGAACGTCAGTGCTGGGAGCGGCCACTTTGTGACATCTGTTCTGGAGGGTTTTCTGGGTTTATTTTGGGGTCATGGCTGAGACCCACACAACCCTGCAGTATTTTCTATTTCACATCTCACAGCCTCTGTGTCCAGGTATCCAAATACACCTTCCTGAACTGTGCTACCACTCACTAGCAGGGACCATATTCCTGCCCTTCCCCTGTATGGTGTACCAGGGTGAGAACATATCCCCAGCCTCCTTGAACATCATCTGTTCTGTCCTCTGGTTCTTCCTGAGCATGACTGGGTTAAGGAGAAATGCACATTCAGGAACACTGGTGCAGATATTCACACACACACACACACACACACACACACACACACACACGAACACACTGTTTGTACATCCCTGCTGACTAGATCTAAATACACACTACATGAGAGCCCTCGGCACACTCAAAAGCAACTGCCTATGGCACACGCAGGTGTGCCCTACAAATATCAGCCAGCTTCCATGCTGGCTTCCGGCATGATCATCACAGGTGAAACACAGAAGCCAAACGTCAACTGACGCACACGAGCACCCATAGTAACCACATTTTCATCTGTTCCAGGAAAAACGAGCTCATGGGCACACACTGGACACTTTACTGGGAGGCAGTCTCTCTCTCTTTCTCTTCTCCTCTCTCTCTCTCTCTCTCTCTCTCTCTCACACACACACACACACACACACACACCGCCCCCTCCGCGCCAGCCAAATACACAAAACAGCTGAGCCCAGTCACAGCCCTAAATATTTACACCAATGAGTGACCAACTGGTTCTTCGTGTGCTTTTAAAATAGCTCCATGACTGCACACGCAGCAAGAAAGAGGAACGTGGGAGGATCAAGCACACTCCATCTCTCCAGGTCTGTCTATAAACAAAACATGATCACCCCAACACCCTCATCCCTGGGGATTCAGGGTTTATCCAAGGACAGCAGCCCTCTGCCGCTTGCCAGTAATGGACCCACGATGTGGCTTTCTCATCTCCCCTGGACCTCACCTTCCTGGGCGCCACACATCTGGGAGAACAGGACCCTGCTAGCTGAAGGGAGGAAACAGCTGAGAACTGAGATTCCCTCCAGCACAAGCCACTTGGCTCTGATCACATCCCCAACCCCCACCCTCTGGCAGGGGCATCTTAAGTGTGATGACCAATGTATGTGCTTTACATCATCTTTGGGGGCTTCATGCTTTATGCTGTTTAAATTCAAGGTCTCCGATCACCACACCCAAGCTCCATGTAACCTGGCATTTTATTCCCATCCCTTGTGCCTCGTGGACCACTCATGGAAAGCAAACCTGAACAATTAATTTATATCTAGGGGAAAACCCAGGGAAGAGTGGCCCAAAGGGACACCCTGTGGGCCGCTCTCAACAACATTAGAGGGATCTTACAGGTATTTTTTCATATTTCATTTTATTTAAAAATACCTTTTAAAACTAATTAACATTACAAAACAAAACCAAAGATGCTGCCAGGTGAGCCTAATAGAAGCAACACGCTATCAAGACATCCCACAGCACAACCACCTCAGGACAGCTGCCTGAGCCACTGCAACCAGTCACATACCCAGAGGGCCAAAGGAGCGCCACACAAACACCAGCCACAGTTCTAGTAAGCAGTGACACTTGAGGCCACCTCACTGGATAATCTAAGTTGAATGACCCCACTGTGATGAGCCGGAGTAAGCTGGGGCATTTGATGCACTGATGAAGCAGGCACATGGAAGGACCACTTCCCCGGAAGCACAGGAAAGCCACTCAGAATGGGACACAATGCACCAGACTTCAAGTCTCCAGGGAGACAAGAATCAGAGTATGGGAGAGGATGGTCTCTAAGAGATGAGAGACGCTTGGGCCTCTGCTGGGTGGTCTGAAGGGCCCCGCTGTGTGTGGCCAGGGGTCAGGTGCTGAATGTGACTGTCTTGATCCAGAGTGAAGCCAGCTAAGTCCAGATCACTGGGAACTGCACATGGAGAGATGAGTGCCGAGGCCCAGGACAGGCCAGAAGAAGCCCTTGTTGGGGCCAAGGTGATTCCAAGCACAATGCCTCAGACAGGGTCTGCTCCATCTCATTCCCTCCCCCACAGAGCTGATCCAGTCTGTCTGGGCTGCCACAGACTGACTTGACCTTACAAAGATGTCCTGAGGGCTTAAGTCCAACGCCATGTGCCAGTCACGACACTGTGGATGACAGGTTACCCAAACTAAAGAGCATTTTGTCCTCATCATGCCTCTCAGCTAGAGCGGGGGACACTTGTCTTGCTTTGCTGGTTTTGTTTTTGGAAAAAGAAATAAGTATCACTATGCTGTCCAGGGTTCTCTCAAACTCCAAAGTACAAAAGATCCTCCTGCCTCAGCTTCTCAAATGCCAACACTACAGACACTGCCCAACCTGCCCCAGCTTCCTGACCTAATCCCTAAACCCTCCACTCTACCCATCATGGAGAGCATCGCAACTCCATCAACATCACCAGCTATCTCTTCTCTAGGACTGAGGTCTGGGGAGGAAGCAAGGACTGTCTCTAAGGTTCCTTCTCTAGAACTCTGCCATTCAGAGTCAGTGAAACCACAGCATCTCTCTCTTCCAGCTGTGGATACACCAGGATCTCAGAGGGTACCCTAGCTCCTCCTTCATCCATCCAGACCAAGAAGCAATGCAGAGTACTATCTGGAACTTAGCAGAGACAGATTATAGATGTCCCATACCTACTGGACTCAACTCTGCATCGAAGGAGGTTCCCCAGGACTCAGCACATGGAGCTAGAACAGCCTGGACCAGATGCTCTTCCTGAAGGGACTCCGATCCCAAAGGTCCAGAGAGCCACAGACTCTCTCCAGGAATTCCACCAGGCTTAACATCCTATGCCTGCCCAAATCCTACCTCCTGGGTATAAGCCAGTGTTAGCTGAGGACACAAAGGAAACAGGAAATGGTCTGCCACCCCACACGCGTTAGCTGGCACGCCAGCATCCATGGCCAGCTGTGCCACTTCACTGACTGAAGTCAGATCAGGACAGTGCTTAAGGGTGACCCCTGAACGTATAGCATCCCTTCAGGAGTGCATTGACCCACTGCACGCCCCGGGGTTGTTCAACCACTTCCAGAGCACAACCACCTAAGTAGGAGAAGTGCCCACCATCTCTGTACTAATTAACATGCATAACAGTGCACCATCAACCCTGTGCTTATCCACATCTCTCCAGCCCACTCTGGCTGCTGCTCACTTCCCAATAAATGGCTGTTTGCAAAACAATGGAATGTGTACATTTTCCTTCATTTTCAAAGATGATTACAGTTCTCATAAACAGTCTTTGCCACTTCATATTGCTACCAACAGTTAATTCTGGCTGATTTCTTTCAGCTATAAACACACAGCCACACCAGCATGGGATATATTAGCACACAGCTATGCAGCTTTGGGGATAGACTTCCACAGACACCAGGCAGAGGGGACAGCACGCTCTCTCATGTCTCACTCCCTCCATCTACTGGTGGCTGATGAAAATGAGTCAACCAAAAACCCTGCCTCCAACTTAAAACTGACAAGATCACATGATCCAGCCACACCTGGCAATCTACCCAGAGGACCTAAGCACACCACAGACACCTAATCACCTGCGCCTACCACAGCACTGTTCACGACAGCCCAGGTATGGGAATAGCCCAGGTGTCTGGTACAGGGTGAATGGATAAAATGTAGTGTGTATACACACAGGGGTTTTATTTAGCCATAAAAATGAAGTATGCTACCGGACAGAAAACGGAATGAGAGACTGCCACATTAAATGAAGCAAACCAGACCCAGGAAAAAAATACTTCATATTTCATCATATGCAGAACATGGGTGTTGTACACAACACACCTACACACACACCATGAAAATGGGGGAGGAACTATTTGGAAGGAGGGGGTACCAAAGCAGGGAAAGACAGGATGGGGTAAAGGGAAAGAGTAGGATAAAACACAAGTGATTTTAAAGCCCATGCACTGCACAAATATAAAAATGTCCACAGCACCATCTGGCCACAAGTAAAGAACCGAATAAAGTGAAGCATCACACTTAACAAAGTCAAAACACGAGTAGACACCTGAAGACAACAGGGAGAGCTGGGAGAAGGTGGGTCCGGACCTCACTCCCTTCCAGGGCATCCTGCATCCTGGGCAGGGATACTAGGGCTCTCCATCGCCATTCCTCAGGAGCAGAAGCATCTTCTCCCCAGAATGTCTGCTGTCCTGTAGTCAGTCTGAGCTGAGTTATGCAGAAGTCAGCACCTTAGCCAAACAGACTCCCTCACCAACCCTTGGTCCCACACCACTTTTACACGCTTTCTGGAGGAATCTGGGCTGTCTGGGATCCCCTCCTTCCTGTCCGCTGACCTGGGTCCTGACTCCAGTCACTGCTCCTGGATAGGGGAATGATTCCTCCTTTCGGGCTCTTATAATCATGCTTCTATCTTTGAAAAAGAACTAGCTGGCTGGCATAGTGGTGCACACCTTTAATCCCAGAACTCGGGCAGAGGCAGGATGATCTCTGTGAGTTCGAGGCCAGCCTGGTCTTCATAGAGAAAACCTGCCTCAAAATACATATACATACATACACATGCAAATACATAAATAAACTAGCAGCTTACAAAAACACTAATCACTCTCTCAATTATTCTTTCAAACAAGAAAGGGGGGGGGAGTAAAACTCATGAAATAACCGCATAGGTCAGCTGAAGGACAGAGGGAAGAAATGACCTGAAAGGAAAAGATTATCATTTGAGAAGTCAGGACAGAAGACCCGGAGCCATTCTTAGTCTTGGGGAAGAAAGGATGGCCTCAGAAAAGAAAGAGCATCTGTGGTGTGTATGCAAACAACAGAGGGCCGGCTTGCAGACCTTAGTGCAAAGTTTAAGATGGCCAGCAGGGGGCAGCATAGGCGAGAGAGATGCTAAATCTAAGAAGCCACTATCCATTTAAGACTTCTCAAGCCCCACTTCCTGACGTTTCAACGGCCTTATTTGCTGACCGAGAGTTTACAGTTACTGCTGAACAAAAATTTTAATATATGTATACTCTTAAAATTCCCCTAAGAATGTGATTCATCTTTCTTTTTATAGTAATTGAATAAAACAAGTCTGAAGGCCTCAAAGGCAAAATTCAAGGATATGTACTTGAGTGCATGCCTGTTTGCAATGTCACTCACATGAGGCAAAATCTTGAAGGTTTTTATAATCATGAGAAATATTGAATATGTAAATCAATCAGTAAACTGTGATTTAAAGGAGAAAAATAAAAGAACTCATTAATAACCACTATTTAAGTCATCCTAAGATTTGATGCCACTGCTTTTGAAACTGGTCGCTTAGATCTCTGGGGATCATCACTCATCCACCTACAAATACCCACCACCCACATCAGGGTCAGCAGCCTAGCATCTGGGGCAAGCCGGACCGGTAACTCAGGCAGGCAGACAGTCTCACAGTAGAAGAGAGCCTTAAAAAGAACTGGAAAGGAATTACTGATCTAATGCTGTGCAATGAAGGAAAAGCAGACTGGCCAAAAGAAGAATTCAGGAGTCCCAAATCAATGAATATCGCTTCCTGGTGATGTGGCCTTCAGACATTCTATGAAAATCCAATGACTACTTTGTACCTAGATCTTGCTATTCAGAGAGGCCATTGGTCAGAGGCTGGGTGATGGAGATGCCAAAGTCTCAGCGAGGAGAGTGGAAGGAAGCCTGTGAGGGACTGGAGGCCAAGGGCAGAGACAGGGCTGAGGGGAGGAACCCCCCCCCCCAGTGTTGTCTGTTCTAAGGCAATCACCAGGAGTCACTGGGAAAAGTACCTTCCTCCAAGTTCCCATTTTTGTGCTTACACACACACACACACACACACACACACTGTTCCTCCTCCAGCAAATGGCTCCGCTTCCATTCCTGAAACCTGCAGGAGAGGGACAGAGGCATGGGAGACCCCACCCGACCCCACCCGACCCCACCCGACCCAGGTAGACTCCACAGGGATGGTGAACCACCTGCAGTCACAAGGCTGCTGTGGGAACCCTCTCTCTCTCTGAGGAGACAAGGCATCATCTTTAATCCTGCCTCCATAGGACGCCAACAACAAATCACACAGTAAGGCCTCACTGAAGGCCAATGGCAACCATGAAGACCCTGGCCCCGCAGACACCGCTGTGCCCTGCTGCAGTCTAGGAAACTGCTGTCCCCGAGGGAACTTTGAAGGACTCTTCCGGTAGAGACCAGCCCCAGGTGGCTTGTTTTCCTGGCTCATTCCTGGGTTCTAGCTGGCCTCTCGTTTCTCAGCAGTTGCTATTGCCTACTGTTCTGCTTTTATTTCTAGCACATCTCCCAGACCATGAGGTCTTGTGCAATTAGACAGAATTAACATACAACGTACAACTGGGCAGGAGGTGCAGAAGGGAGAGACTGAGATCAGGAGAGAGAATGAGCCCCCCCCACACCCACACACACAGCCCTCCTATAAGAGGGAATGTCAGCAGTCAACAAGCCCTATCTTGAGGGTCTCTTGCGAGTAGCCACAGCCACTCGGATATCAGGAGTGCTGTGCTCAGAGGACAGCGCCCCTCAGCAAAGATGAAAAACAAAATGGGTGTCTTTCCATCCTTTCAAAGAATGCCTAGCACACACAGCAGGTGCCGCTCAGACAGCTCAGAATCGCAACCTCGTACCTGTTGCTTTGCCTTGGCAGAAGCACAGCTCAAGACAGCTGCATCTTTGGCTGTCTTTCCCTCATCAGCTGTCTGCAGCTCAAGACAAGAACCGTTCACCCAGGAGGCTTTGCGGGTAGACAGATTAGCAAGCGTGGTGGACAACGGGGACAGGAGCAATTCTGTTACTGTCACCCTGTTTACATGTGGGTGAAGCGTTATCTCTACAAATGGCTGAAAAACTGTTCAATTCAAGCCCCTGGCTTTTCCAGTGAGCATCTCCATTATCAGCGGCACAAAAGTCAAGCACAGGCAGAGTTCAACCAAGTAAATGAAGTGTGGGACTTGAACCTGGGCCCTGGCTTTTCTCTAGGTGTAGCACGGTGAGTTTTCTTGAGCCATCCATTCATGGGTGTGCACTCTATGTGAATGACAACTCTAACAGCAGGAGTCCCAGAGAGAGCTGCCACTATCAGGTCCTCCCTCAACAGCTGAGACCGAATTCCTATCAGGGATCTGAGGACCTGACCCTGGGGGGCAGGCATGTGGTCTGATGAAAGAATGTGCCACACCCACAAGTGGTCAGTTTTCTCACACATCAAAACTGCTCTCTACAGAGTCCTGGCCAGCCTCCTGTTCACCACTCCCCACCCACTGGCATTGTACCAGTTGGTCACTGAAGTTCCAAACTGGCTCACATGCTGTCTTAGCTAGGGTTACTACTGCTGCAATAAAACATCATGACAAAAACTTGGGGAGGAAAGGGTTCATTTTTCTCCCAGTTCCATACAACAGGGCATCATTAAAAGAGTGAGGACAGAAACTCAAACAGGCAGGAACCTGGAGGCAGGAGCTGATACAGAGGCCACGGAGGGAGCTGCTGACCAGCTTGCTTCTCATGGCTTGTTCCAACTGCTTTCTTATAGAACCCAGGACCAGCAGCCCAGGAATGGGCTGGGCCCTCTCCCTGATCGCTAAGAAAATGTCTTACAGCCAGACCTCATGGAGGCATTGTCTCAATTGAGGCTCCCTCCTCTCTGAGGACTCTAGCTTGTGTCACAGTGACATAAAACTAGCCAGTACACACCCCAAGCTTGATGGTCAGAAACTTGTCTAAACATGCCTGAGTGACAGCTGCCAGCCTGGAACACATACAGGGCTGACTTTCACTGCACTTGCAGCTCCTGAACAACTTTCCGGGGACCTCAGCTCTGTCCAGTAGATCCAGACAATGAACCCGCTTTTCTTTGTGCTGTGTCTGTACACAGGGAACAGCGCAAGGGGAGGGAAGACAATGATGGGCGTTGGAGATGGTGCAGGACACACCTGTGACTGGATTCTGCCCATGCGTCTTTAACGAAGCAAAGACACAGTTAAGTGGGTGCATATATTCAGACAGCTGCCCAGCACAAAACCTGTGGTACAAATCACTTCCCGTGTGTAATTAGGTTAAGATTTTTGTGCTGGGCTTTTTTCTTTCTTTCTTTCTTTCTTTCTTTCTTTCTTTCTTTTTTTGAAGACTCTGAACCATATAGTGACCCCAAGTAACCCTAAGGGTCTTTAGGAGAGAGAGGTGGCTGGGGGGGTCAGTGTTGTAGAATAATCTTTTTGTACATTGTGAAGATATGTCTTTGCCAGGTTCCTTCTGGTTGGTTCAATAAAGAGCTGAGTGACCAACGCTAGGCAGAAAGAGGTTAGGCACGACTTTTGGACGGAGAGAGGGTAAGAGGAGGTGAATCTGGGTATAGGAGAGATGCCAGAGTACTTGGAGAAGAAACAAGAGGTCCAAGATGGAAGAAAGGTGAAAAGCCACAAGGCAAAAATGTAGATTAATATAAATGGGTTCATTTGTGTTGTAAGAGCTAATGGGACAAGCCTAAGCTACAGGCCAAGCTTTCATAATTAGCAGTCTCTGTGCCGTTATTTGGGGAGCTGGAAGGACAGAGAAAGACTCATTACAGCTCAGAGAGGGTTGCATGGCTGTAGAGGCAAAGGCGGGGGTGGAGGAGCAGGAGCAGGGGAGACAGCTGGGAGAGGCCAGGGCAAGCTCCCCGGAGCCCTTGAAGGACCACAGGCTTTGATACAGTCTTGTAAGATTTAAGATTACACTCCTGTCCCCAGAACTTTAAGGTAACAAACTTATGTTGGTTGGGGTCACACATGCATTCAGATGGCTACAGAGTGACATCTGAATGACCAGGAAGTGTGACAATTCAGCAGTGAAGTGGGAGAAAAGTCTCCAGAACTCACTCACGAAGCCACCGCTGGAGGAAATCTACAAGTGGCTTGTTGAGAGAAAGGCCAAGTGAGGGGCAAGGAAAAGCTCAGGGCAAGAGGGGATAACCCTCGGTGTCTGTATGCCGAGGGCTTCTTCAAGCCACGGCTGGGCCACGCCAGATCTGTAAGTACAAGACACCCGGTGGCCTCCGCAGTTCCTCTGAGAAGTTGTACAGACACCAATTAGTAGCAGAGGAGAGAGCACAGAGGCGCACAGTCTACAGCGATAGCTGGCTGTGCACAGTTATGGACAGATGTGGACAGCTGCACGTGGCTGCTACAGTTTTGGGCCTTCAGTAATGAACCAACCCAACTGAAACAATGGCAATTTATATCTCACAGGCCTGGAGGCCAGGAAGCCTGCACTCCAGGAAAGTGGCTTTGCTCTCCAGGAAGGCTCTCCCTCTCCCTAGTTCCCTGGAGGCTGTCCAGCCTGGGTTCTAGCCTCTGCCTCACAGCTAGCTCTTTTGCCCTCTCCTGGCAGCTCCCCTCTGGAACAGGAGCCTGGGACAGGCGCTGCTGTGTGCTGCCCATGCGGCTTTCACCAGGGTGACTTTCCTTCCTCACTTTCTTGCTACGCTGATTTAAGGGGGGGTGAACTTCAGCCAGTAATGCTGGAACCCCAAGTTCCCCCAAGACGTGGCCTATGAGGTAAAGAATACTCAAAATGATACCTCTGCTTCTGCCTGTGGGTCTGGCAGGCAGAGGGTTAGCATAAGTGTACACTACAGGCCCTAACCCCTGAAAGCAATGTGCTAGAACATAAAAATTTAAACAGCTTTTTTTTAATGCGGTAAACACAACATAAACAACACAGAACTCAACCACCCTTACAATTTTTTAAACATACAGTCCATTGACCATAATTACATTTTACCAGTTGTGGTTACTACAGTTTTTTGTTTTTGTTTTTGTTTTTTTTTAACAATGTAATATTTATTAATTCTTTGAGACTGACTGGTAGGGGGGTTTGTCCACAACTGATACATTTGATACAGTTTTTAAAGAGCTTCTCCTCAAGCTTTTAGCCATGGGTGCTTGCCACAGAAAGCGTGGGGCATGACTCAGCCAGGGTCCATCTGATGGTGTCTAAGGCCACAGCTTCCATACTTGCGCAGCTAAGCTCTGGGCAGCTCCCAGGAGCCTGCTTCCTCCGAGATCCTCTGCTCTTCTCTGGGTTCTTGGACCTCTAGTCAGGACAACACAGAACTCCTTCTCCTGAGGGCTGCTAGTCTTGATGGATGTGACCCACATGGCTGGGTACCTGGGACGACAAGTCAAACCCCCTGAGCACAGCGTTCTTCTAAGCTCTAGGAGCCTCCCTTACACACTTACACACACACACACACAGAGAGAGAGAGAGAGAGAGAGAGAGAGAGAGAGAGAGAGAGAGAGAGAGAGAGAGAGAGCGCTCCTGTTGTCCAGGCCTGCTAGTTTTGTCTTTCCATTCAGCACAAAGGCCATCTATTAGGTCCAAGCCTACAGACATGAGGCTTTTGTGCGGCACTGAAAAGGGGATCAAATGTCAGGAATAGCAAACCTACTCTCTCCTGGAGGAAGGCTGTTGAATGTACTTTTGTTCACTGGCTCAATTAGCAGAGCCATCAAGGGGGGATGACGACACTTCTCTCCACTTGGCTATTGCCGGGGACGCTCAGAGTTCACTGGCCAAAGAAAAGTCACAGGGGGTAAAAAGGAACAGCTAAACTGCCTGCTGGCCACCAGTCACACAGCCACATTCTAGGCAGCAAGGAGCTCTCAGACATCACCATCCTGCAAGCAAGCGGTCTGGGATATGGGCAATGAGCACTTCCGGTGAACAGGCAGCAGGCAGCAGGATCTCTAGCATGGCTGGGAGCTGATGTTGAGATTGACACTGCAGCCTGTTTCAGCACCACAGCTGCCAGCCACAGGGAGCTAGGAGGGCCTGCAGCATGACTGGCTGGAGCTAAGGCTGTAGTGCAAAAGAGAGTGCACACAGCGCACGGACAGAATCCACTACTGCAACTGAAAGGGCAGTGTGTGAATCCATCAGATTTAACAGGTTAGTCAGGTTCACCTTCTTTGCACTGGTCTTTGGTATGACTACCACAAAGGAGCAAATGACATCGGTGGCTTCATTCTATTTCCAACAAACAGACTTCACGAGAGCCCAGGCACTGTGGTCATATAAATTCCGCTAGCTAGCTGAGGGTGAAGAGGTGGGACTCGATGCTGGTGGCTGAGTGGTAGGGGAGTGTCTGAGGAAAGATCTGGAACAGGGATGGAACTAAGATGAGGTCAATGTGATGCAAGCCCATGCACGGTGTCACCCACACAGATAAGAGTCTGGGATGGAGGAGAGGGCCGGGGAGCCGTGAGAAGTTCAGCCTGGACTACACTCACCACTGCTCCACACTGCCTTTTGTGAAGACACAAACAGGATGGCTTCGCCTGATTTCAACAGGCCATTCAAAGAACATGGGCTTTCCTCCTTGTACCCAGAAGAGAGCTGGTCATTTTACAGAAAGAAGGGGGACCTCAGGAAGGTCTAGAAGAAAGTCTGGATATACTGACTCATTAAAAAAGAAAAGCTAAACCGGGCCTTTTGCATGACAACATCTATGGCTAAACATCCCCATCTGTGCTCTATCAAGGAGCAGCTTTTCTACAGGTGCCAGAACAGGTTCCAGCATGTGTGACTTTTGCATCACAATCATTCGTATTGGTCCCTGCCCCCAGGGCAGCTGATAATACCTCTCACTGCTCCCTGAACTAGAGGAGTGGCAAGGCAGGGCAAGGGTTTCATGCAGGACCACACTGGTTCTGAAGGGGCAGGTCTTAAGTCTCAGTTCCTGGGCTCTGCCTTCCCAGCTTGGAGCACTCAGGCCACCCCAGCGACTTCAGCCACACTCAAAACACCATCTCTACTATCGCCTGCTGAGAGACTGCCCTTTATGTCCCTCTCCATCCCTCTCCATCCCTCTCCATCCCTCTCCATCCCTCTCCATCTCCTAAGGGTAACCTGGGCAGCAGCCCTCGGTACCTTTCTAATGCAAACTAACATGTAAATAAATAGTAAACACACACCACACTGAGTACCTGCTTCAGGAAGTTCAGTTAGACCAAGTTACAAGCTTCACAGCCTCTAAGCAGCTGGAAGAGGATGGGAGAGGAGCCAACCACCTCTTCCCCTGCTGGATACCCACCTGCAGTCCACACTCTAAACCAAAGACGACCCACACAATTAGGTGCCTAGCCTCAATTAACCGGTTTCTCTCCCTTCTTCCCTCCTGTGTCCACCCAGCACATTCTTGGTCTCAAGTCCCTTCAGAGACTAAAAAGCCTTTCCTCCAATGCCACATGCATCCTGCTTGGTCACTGACCCAGGGCTCTCTCAATATCCACTAAGTGGACATTGCTGAATGAAAGTGAGAATTCTCAAGGTCAAGAAGCCAGTGGGGCTCAGCTGGCAGAGGTGAGTCACCAGGGACAGGCCTCTGAAGGTTACTAGTCTGGCCCCTCACTTTAGCCACACCCTATGCATCCTGATCTGTCAGCAGGTGAACAGCCACTGATAAATACTCCCAAGTCACTAGGTCCCTTTTCACTACAATGGACAGCAACTCTCAGAAATGGTGAGCTAAAATAAAGACACCATACACACACACACACACACACACACACACACACACACACACACACACACACCATTTCTGTCTGGCACTCCAAACACAATAGCATAAAAGCAGTCAGCCCCCATGCTCACAGCTGTAATTCATTTTATCAGATAATACATACAAACTTCATTTCATTAAACAGATGATGTGTTTAGCAAAACAACATATTTAACACAAAATTAACTCAACCCACTGTCCCACCCATTAAGGGGAGGGAAGTTTTCTGTCTGGGTATCCTGCCTGATAACAGAAATGGGGTAGACTTCATGGATGGGTTTTATTTTGTTTTTCAATTTTATTTTTCAGATTATTTTATGTGTATGCATGCTTTGCCTAGATGCATGCCTGGTTCCCACAGAGATCAGCAGAGGGTGTTAAATCCCTGGAACTGGAGTTAGGGATGGTTCTGAGGTACCATGTGGGTGCTAGGAATTAAACCCAGGCTCTGTGCAAAAGCAACAACAGCACCAACTCTCCTGCTCCCTAAATAGCTGTTTCTGGAATGAACATCCACATGGATGGTCACCAGGTAAGCTTAAGAACGTTAAAAGGGTCGGGTTTCAGAGTGCATTCATTCACTGACTAAATCCCCAGAGTGCAATCATGCTGTGAACCAACAGCAACTTGTAGAGACTTCTAACCAAACACCAGCTCCATGTGCTAAAACCCAAGGCACCTAGATGGGCAGGGAACCGGCAGGAGGGCCCTGGCCAACACAGGGCCCAGCCACTAAGTGAAGGGAAAGACAGCAGGGAAAGAGAGACAGACTGACAAAACCTCTGGAGCTGGCTCCAGAGTGTGACAACCTCCCAGCCAGCAGGCCACAGGGGTGGGCACTAGGAGCAAATGGATTTTAGAAGCACCCACTGCACAGGGTAGAGCCACCTGCTCTATCATCCTGGACCCACATTAGCCAGCACTCTAGTGCTACCATAATTCACTGGCCAAGGCCACCGTTGTGGGGGTGGCCAGCTGCCTCACCCACATGCTTCCACACCCACCAAGGGACCTGGAACTTATGTTTTCTTCTAACAGTAATTACATCGTAATTAAGTATCGCACCAACTGCTTAAATGAGTTTTAATAAGACTAACTGTAATTATAGCATTTGACAAAACATTGCACACACGAACTAAATCACTTCAAAAACGAAGAGACAGTGACAATGGGGGACACACACCATGGCACAGGTACCCTGTGGAAGAACCCCACGTTGATGATCATCAACCCCAGGGCAGGTAAGAACAGCCCTGGGGGAGAGCAGACAGGACAGGGGACCTCTGCAGCTGGGCTCCATAGGGGAAGCTTCAGGCCAGGGCTGCCCAGAGGCCAAATGCCATTCCCAAAATAGGCTTAAGGAAGCCCTGAGTCACAAGGCAGCAGCTGGAGCTCTGGCAGCTGGTACAACCAGTTGACATATACGGCAGGGCAGTCTCCCCTTATTCTCGGGAGCTATGTTTCTTCATTGTAGCTGTCAATCAAAGCACACTGAAGTTCAGACCCAGTGGCCAGCTATGTCCTACAAATGCCAACAGCGCGGGTGTATCCGGAACTAGGACATGTGGCTGTCCAAGACAGGAGGACACTTTCCCTAGAGCATGCACACAACCCATCTCTAGATGAGTGGCCCTGGAATGACTTCACAAGGGTCTAAGATGCTTAAGGAACCTAGTAGTATACACTAATCATCCCAGCACTCAGGAGTCTAAGAACTGTGAACAAGACCTTGTAGCCCAACACAAAACAAAAACAAAACAAATTAAAGTATTGGAAACGGGCCAAGGTTAACAGATTCAGTCAGCTACCCAGTGTACACAGTTAACACATCCACAGTAACACATGGCTGCTGAGCCCTCAAAATGTGGTCCCCAGGAGTCAGGAAGTGGTTTCTGGTTTGTTTGTTTCTTTTATGAGACAGGGTCCGGTGTAGCCCAGGCTGGCCTCCAACTGGCTGTATAGCTCGGATGACTCTGAGCTTCCAGTCTTTCTGACTCCGCCTTCCGAGTGAGGAGCAGTGATTACAGGTGTGAGCCACCGTGCCCAGGGCTTCACGCATACTAAGCAAGCACTCATGCTAAGTAAGCACCCACCATCTGAGCCGTGTCCCCAACACCTAAGAATGAACAGTTAGTCAGCTTTAAATAGCCAGAGGTGGCGATTATCTGCCAGACTGCCTAAGATTTTGCCAGTAAGTGAACAGATGGAGCCAGCATAGTGGTACACACCCGTGATCCTGAGGAAACAGAGGCAGGAGGATTGCTGTAAGCTCCATACCAGCCAGGAATATAAAGCAAGGCTTTGTCTCAAAAAAAAAAAAAAAAACAAACAAACAAACAAACAAAAAAACGTAGATGAAGAAGCAGACAGCATACATGTAGCAGGTGAGTTTCAAATACATCTAAAAACTAAGCCAATTGGGGGTGGGGATAGATAAGGGAGAGAACAGGGGCAGGCCATGGCTGCTAACAAGCCTTTACAGCCCATACGAAAGAAAGCACTTACTGTAAAACCCTTGCTACTTCTCTGTGCATTTGAAATGTTCAAGAATAAAACATGGTAGAAAAGTAATAACACAGTAGCCACACGTCCTTGTAAAGTCTTTAAATCTACATTACATGAGGACATTTCCACACGAGTCAGGGACAAGTGTCTTCACAAGGCCATCAAACACAGGTCCTATGCACTTCTCTCCACCATCCCTCTCCTACACGGCACTATTAATTATTCCAGGCAGGGGTGCGCCCTGACACTGCTGGGCAAAATGCCGAGAAGCCAAAGCTAATGAGATAAGGATCCCCTTTACTCCCGAGAAAGACAGCACAGAACTAAGTGCATCTCCTTGGTTTATGAATGCCACAGGGTCGGTGACATGTTCACACCTGGCCCTGGATGACAGTCCAGGCTCACACTTAGCCCCACGTCAGCTCCAGGTTAAATGGCTGAGTTGTCCAAGAACCTGAAGTCTAAGCACAAAGCAAACTACACAGCATGCCAGAGCAGTCGTTACAGGAACAGAATCTGCAGAAAGCTTTTAGCTGGTCCCAAGTATTTAATCTGAACAACTGGACTCTGATCCTCCCCCTAAAGGAGGCACCTGAGGCCTCCCTGGCCTTACTACATAAGTCAGGCAGAATCAACGTCCCTGGGAAATGACACTGAGTAAAAGCAGTCATTTCCCAGAGAGTCTGCCTGCTCAGAGCAAGCTGGAAGCTGACACTGAAACCCAGCTCCCAGGCAGCACCATAGGCCTCACTCTTGGTTGTTAGTAAATAGGCCTCTGTAAGGTTCAATAGGTACAGACTAGGGCTGTGGTCATAAACAGAGCTTCGAAGATCATGTGGGCTGGAAAGAAATGGTACTAAGGCGGCCCAGAGACCTCTCAGGGACCACATGCCAGAAAGAGCACAATACATTCACAGGAGAGACACCAAGTCGACTTTGGGAATGCAATACCCATTCCCCATCACCTGGCTTCCAATGAGAGCCAAGTGACAGTGACCCAGGGCAAACTCCTTCAGCTACCTACCCAAAGCTCAGTTTTCTTAACTACAGAGAAGCAACAATACAGGCTTCACAAGGGTAGCGACAGAGTTAAATCAAACTTAAGCCATGAATGCAGCACCTAACATAGAAGGAGCCCCACAGTGCAAAGGCTGGCCTGTCTGTCTGTCTGTCTGTCTGTCTGTCTCTCTCTCTCTCTCTCTCTCACTGTGTGTCTCTTTCTCCCTGTCTCTCTCTGCCCTTCCCTCCCTCCCTCCCTCTTCCCACCCCCATTCAGGTGCTCCTCCCTAAGCCATAATAAAGGTCATTACAATGAATATGGAGAAGTTACTCAGAAATCCAAACTTATCTTACCCCAGAACAAGATGCCCTGAACTAAGAAGGAAAAGTCCCTGGGCTACAATCTATAAAAGAAAAGGTCATAAAGCTATAAGGTCAGGCTGGAAAAACAGAACCGTGTTGTGTTGAGGACCCTGGATCCAATTACTCACTCACTTCCGCAGAAGGGACCTAAAGTGCCTTAGCGTCCGCCCTGTCGGGGCTGTGAACTAGAGAAGCCAGAGCCCTTTCCAGAAGTAGAGTGAGGACAGCCACAGTGCAGGCACTTTAAGAGGCCGAACTAACAAAAGAGACAGGAAGAGAAGAAAGGGAAACAGGGCAGAGATGGCTGAGGGCAGGAGGGCAGCATTGACCTAGGCAGAGGCTAGGGCCGGCAAACCCCAGCCCCAGCCCTCACCCTACTGCAGAGAGACTGCACCTCCTGGCCCAGGCGTGGCATGGAGGCTTGAGGCGGAAACTGCGGCCACGCCAGAAAGCAAGCAAGCAGGCGTGCTGCTACAGCCCACTGCACAGATGGGCAATGGAGTCACCCCCCACCCTACTCCCCCAACCCCTCACCCCTTCACCCCTCACACCACCCCCCAGAGAAGCAGCGCAAGGACTACAGAGTGCAGACTGGCTGCACAGGCCTGGCTCTTGAAGATGACCTTGCAATAGGAGGGCAGCAACAGACTTGAGGGGGTGGGCTGGACTGAGGGAGAGAAACAGAACACACCCCTCACCAGCATGTTCAAGGACATGTGCCACCCTTACTACTCAAGAATGGCTCTCTCTCTGTGCAAACTGCAGAGGGGCCGTCCGCAGAGACACGCTAACAATGGAAGGGCTGTATCCCATCCTGCCCCCACCCACAGCAGTGAGAAGGATCCCCATACACTGTAATCACTTGATTACAGTCATAATACGTTCTGATTTGACTACACAGCTCGCTTATTATGGCATGAGAAAATAGAAGAACAGTTTCAATTACACTTTGTGTAAGAGATGAATAAAAGGCATAGCTTTCAATCGTGGCGAGCGGCTGTGAAAGTTCATTAAACGCTGATTCCTTTAAGTCGGTGCTTGAGATGATCCTCTACAGGCAAAATTTTAATGCGTCCTTACCCCATCTCCAAGCTCAAATATTTTGTCGCCATTCATGGAGATTAGCATTTTTATTCACTTCGGTAAAGATGTGATATTAGCTCATTTGCTTTGGATAAAAACCCCAAGCTCATCCAGGGAAGACCCAGAGAGTTAAGTTAAAACTAAAAGCCTACATCCTGTCAAACAGGACAGAAGTCCAACCTAGGAGGGCTAAAAGAAGTCACATTCCAGCCAGACTAGAAGCCAGTCACCTTCCTCTGCAAATAGGACGGGCTCAGCTCAAATCCATCAGCAGCTTTTAAATCAAAGGCCTTTGCTTCTGCCTTAAATGCTAGGTCAATTAGAATTCTAATCCAAAAATGGTACTTAATGGGCCCTCATTAAAGTTCACAGATACTTGCCGTTTAATCCTCCCCACATCCTTACCGGAGAAGCTGCTGAGCCACAGCCTAACAACACTGGCCAGGTCCAGGCTATCTAGGATAAGACCTCAACCTGAGACATGAGCTTGGCCCTCCTCCTCTCAGCTACCCTCCAGCTCAGGCGCAAAAGGAAGGAAGTAGGAGATAATGGATATCTGTCACTAGGTACACACAGCTGCCAGCTGCAGGACTGCGCACTCCTATAAAGCTGGGTGTGGTGGTGCACATGTGTACTCCCAGTGCTGAGGATGCAGACAGGTGGGTCCCAAGCGCCTGATGGGAGGTCAGCCAGCTCAGCCTGGTGGGTGAGCTCCAGGCCAAGGAGAAACCCTGTCTCTCTGGCCCACAGTCTGAGCACTGCCCGGGTGGGGAGGTCACAGCAGTGTGTGCTTGAAGCAGCTGCGTCAGTTTG
This sequence comes from Phodopus roborovskii, assembly GCF_943737965.1. Taxonomy (NCBI): domain Eukaryota; kingdom Metazoa; phylum Chordata; class Mammalia; order Rodentia; family Cricetidae; genus Phodopus; species Phodopus roborovskii. The sequence continues at coordinate 3,220,551 of NW_026126461.1, read as the reverse complement.
CATGCACAGTAAAGGAACGACGGAGGAATGCTGGTTAAGTAGCTCACTTCCTCCTTCGGTTACAGCCCACTACCCCAGCCTAGAAAAGGGTTCTAGCCACCCACAATGGCACTACCAGCAATCCCACCTCAAACTGATCAAGAGTCTCCCCGCCAGGTGTGCCTAGAGCCTGCCCCTCCCCCACCCCTATCGAGCTGGCATGAGATAAACCATCACACTAAATTCCCTTATAATCACAAAAGTTAGTGCACCCAAGAACGCAAAAAGACATACCACAGAATAAGAGACTGCATCCATGATTCCAACCTGAGAAGCGATGGCTACCCAGATCACATGAGGAACACTTACAACTCAACAATAAACAGGCAGATCAATTTAAACATGGACAAAAACCTTAAAGGGCAATTCTCCTAAGAAGATATACAGACAAAAATCACAGGAAAAACTGCTTGACTCTATTAGATCAAAATCACAATGAGACACCCCTTCCCAGCAACTGAGGTCATTGCAAGAGAGACACGGTACTAGTGTACAGGGTGTAGAGAAACTACAGCCCTCAAAACCTGCTGGTGGAAACTAACAATAGCCAAAAGACAGAAGCAATCCATTGCCTACCCATGGACAAATGGATGAGCAAATGGAGATACATGCATACAATGGGCACGTTCCACCCCACCTTTAAGGAATTCTGATACATACTATGACATGAATGAGCCTTGGAGGTATTACGGTAAGTTTAAAAAAAAAAAAAAAGACCAGTCAAAGGGAGACATATATTACATGTTTCCATTTATATGAAACTAACAGAACCAGTAAATCCACAGAAATTAAATGGTGCCAAGGAAACAAGAAAAAAAAGGGCCTGAGGATGTCCACTTGGAAGTCACATACACACATACATACATACACACACACACAAATACATAATTGGATAGTACTCATAATTATGCAAATTCATAAAAATCTTTCACGTTCAACACGTTCATGAAAATTTTGTTTTTAATCATGTGGAAGGGAGCAACTGAATGCTGTGGCCATGGAGGCTAGAAGAGGGTACTGGATCCCCTAAATCTGGAGTTACAGGAGGTTGTAACATGTCGGACATGGGTGCTGGGAACTGAACTCAGGTCCTCTGCAAGAGCAGTATGCACTCTTAAATGCTGAGCTATCTATCGCTCCAGCTTCAGGCTGTACACTCTGAAGAGGACACAGTTGACATGGGTCACTGGGAAGTACTCTAGAAAGACCTACCTTTCCGCTTCCTCTCTTCTCTGCTTCCAGCATGAGGGAGACATCCCTGCCCTGTCATGCCTTCCCTACCATGATGCATCAGCCTGGGCCCAGACCTGGAACAGTACAGCCACAGAGTATACACCTCTGAAACCATGGGCCAGAAGAAGCAGTAGCTGCTGTAGGGCATTTTACCACAGCAAAGACAACCTAACACAACCAAGTGAGTGGTCTAGAGGTCCCTAAGGAATGTGCTTGCAGGGGCACAATCTGTCCTCACTCTATTATCTCCTGGCCACAGGATGAGCACTTCCCTTTTCTACACTTTCCTTATCTTGTTGGGTTGCCACAGGCCACACAACTGAACCAACCAATCAGTACCTCTAAAACTATGAGTTGCTGTCAACAACCAACAAAAACCAGAAAATAAACAAAACAAGTAACAACAAAAACCCACAGCTCTCAAAGCCAAATGTGTAAGAATTTATTCCAAAGCCAAATACAAATGACCACGGTGCAGGTACACAGTTTTGGTTGCCCTCGATACTATGAGCGACCATGGCCCAGAACACAGGTTGGGGTTGCCCTGGATACTGTGTTCCAATGTGGTAACCCTTTCATGAAGAGCTCTTAGTAAAAGAATTAGGAAGTTATAAATCAAGACACCTTTTAAAAACAGTGGTGGAAACATCAGGTGGATGGGTACAGCTGAGCAGAGGGATCTTGCCACAGACTCAGACTCTGTCTAATGCCATGCTTAACCTTCGGTTAACCTTGGGAAAGTAGGATCTGCCTACTTTCGAAGAAACATAAGTCACAACAAGGGGGGAGGGGCAAAATAACTATTGAGACAAATGATGGCCCAAGCTCACTGGACTCTGCACTTGCGACATTCCACCCTCTTACATCCATCATGACTTTCTAATCAATCTTTTGTGTCTGAATGAAGAACCACCAGGAGGATACCTCAGCATCAGCTTTCCATCAATGGTTAACTTCTCCTAAGGGTGCTGTCTGTGTGTGTGTGTGTGTGTCTGTGTGTGTGTCTGTGTGTGTGTCTGTGTGTGTGTATCTGTGTGTGTGTGTGTGTCTGTGTGTCTGTCTGTGTGTGTGTGTATCTGTGTGTGTGTGTCTGTGTGTGTGTCTGTGTGTGTGTGTCTGTGTGTGTGTGTGTGTGTGTCTGACCTGAAAGAACAGTCTCATGAGGCCTCCTCCCCAGTGATCAGCCACCAAGGGCAGCATCACCAGCATGGTAGCTGTGTTTGTCGCAGGCATGCATGAGGACACAGAAGGCATAAGTGCTCGCTTCACTAGACAACCTCCCACATGTCCCAAGGCTCCCAAATCACCCCATTATCATTTGGTTGGTAACATTTTTTAAAATCCTTAATGAAATGTGCCGTGAACACTTCCTTATGAAGTAGACCTGTTCGAGGCTGTGGGGACCTCGCTGGCTTAGATCTGTGTGTGTTCTACTTCTACCCAGGCGCCCTGGGACTCCTTGAGAAACCAATCTATACCATGTTACTGGAAATTACCAGGGCTATGGCAAGTGGGGGCATCTTGGGAATTCGACACCCCAGGCTGTGTTGTTGGTGAGGAATGCAGCCCCCTATGGTCAGAACACTAATCTTATGGGGAAGGTGGACAGGGCTTCCTGGAACTCCATGGGAGGTGGTGGGAAAGCCTCTCTGGAGTCCTTTTATTGCTCCTGCAGACAGGAAGGGGGAAAGTTGGGTTAAAGCAGAGAGGGAAAGGAAGTGGATGGAGACATGAGAACATACTGGAAGGCCTCGGAGTATTTTCAAGGGCTTTCGAGGTCAAATTGCAAAACATTTGGTTTGTCTAGTCACACTTTATTCTTGTCATGGTGAAAGCTCTGCCCCAGCCCCTGGCATCCTATAACCAAAGAGTCTGGAATGTTATGGCGAAAGTTCCACCCAAGCCTCCTCCCCCATCTCCCTCCAAACCCTACTACATCTCAGAAAGTCCAACAAATGATGTCCCCTCCCCCAGAGATGCTCAAGACCACTCCCACAGGGTATTTAAACTGCAAACCCCTCCCTTCCCCCTCAGAAAAAACAGACCCTTGATTTTCAGGTCTCTTTTTCCCATCTCCTCTTTGGGGGAGGGGAGCTGAAAGGCCATCCGAGAGCTCTATCCATTAAACATGGGGTTTTTCTAATTCCGTTTGATTGCTGTATTGGTGGAGAGACTTATCAGGGTGTAGAAACTTTTCAATTGTATGCATGAGAGGTATGGGGTGAAATGGAAACCCAGAACAAAGCAAAGATACCACCAAGCACAAACACCCAGCAGACAGAGACATGGGGGACACTGCAGAGGGCAGGGACGCTTTCACAGGTACGGGCATCAATTTTAAAGAGGGGATGGGCCTACAAATACTGCCCAGTGGGTGAAGCATCTGCTATGCAGCATGATGACCTAAGTTTGATCCCCAGAATCCGTGTAAAGGTGGAAAGGGAGAACAAAGTTGTCCTGCAACCTCCACTCACACCGGCACACCCATACATAAGTTCACTAATTTTCAAAGTGTTTTTATTTGGGGGGGAGGTGATAACAGATATTGGTGTAAACATTAAAAGGTAACACAATTAAATCAACCATAAAATGGGGAAATAAGCATACACACACGCATAAACACATGCACCCACGCATGCATGCCAGACTCCGAGAACCTTACTCTCCCCACATAGTGTCTGCAGACTACCACAGTATGCCTGTAGTATTCAGGGTTCTCCAAAGAAGCACAGCTGATAATATGAACAGCTTACATGCTGCCTGCCGTCGGGACAGAGCAACAGTGGCTGTCTCTATACTGGAAGCCCAAGAATCCGCAGTTGATTCTGATATGGGACTGGATGTCTCAGTGTCCCAGTCTGATGCTAGAGTCTTCAGAGATCCCTAGAAAGCGGCTGGCCTGTGTAGGAATCCTGAGGAGGCAGGGCCTAACACCAGAGAAGGAGTGTCTCAGCATAGGACAGATGAACTTGCCAGTGAAAGTGAGGGCAAGCAGGGAAAAGAGCAAAAACAGCCTTCTCCCATGTCCTTTTTACAGGTGTATCTTCCCACCTCAAACGACCCAATCCCGCTGCTTGGGTTCTAGATGATTCCAGAAGCAGTCAAATTGACAATCGAGACCAGCCATATAAATACCCTACACAGACAAGTACACGGTGAGGCTTTCTCTCCCCCCTGACAGGCAAGCTGCATTCCCCCACTGCTAACCCAGATAGAGCTCAGAAAGACTGATCCTGAACCCCACCCCACCTCACCCCTCACCCTCCGAAACAAATGGGGAAAGGCTAGGACCCTGCCTGGCATGTCTGTCTATCAGAACCCAGCAGTCAGTTCAAACCTATCGTTTCAACAAACTCACTTCTCCAGAGCCACAAAACCTCATGTATACAACGACCCAGAGAGGCACCAAGAGGGGCCTGCATTGTTGTGTGGTTGTCAACAGTTAAAACTACAGTCAACTACATCCCCCTTCCCAGTAGATGCAAGACCTCCCCAAGTCAACTGCTTATGCAGACAGCCCGGGAGCGGGCTGCTAACTCCAAGTGACAGGGCCAGCTGGGGAGACAAGCCTGCCCTGCTGCTCTCACCTCTAAAAGATCCCAGGCAGCAATGGTGGCTACTTGATGCTCACTAGCCTGGGAAAACCATATGGCCAGATTCAAATAACACAACCCTCTCCAGTGAGGAATACAGGAGCATGTGAACGGTTCTAGTCAAAATCAAACTCCAAAGGCACACCACACAGGGCATCAAAGTACCCAGGGCAGACAAGGGCAAAGTCACTAGATAGTGGGTACGTTCTACTGTTTGTCTGTATAGTGGGGGGAAATTTCCATATTCTTGCTGTGGTCTTGCAGGCTGCCCTAGTCAGTGTTCCACTGCTATGAAGAGACACCATGATCAAGGCAACTCTCATGAAAGAAAGCATTTAACTGGGGGAAGGGAGTGCTTAGAGTTTTCAGAAGTTTAGTCCATTATCATCATGGCAGGCAGCACGGTGCCATGCATGGTACTAGAGCTGTGGCTGAGAGCTACATCCTGATCTGCAGGCTGAGAGAGACCCTGGGCCTGGCGTGGGCTTTTAAAAGCCCACCCCCAAAGACACGAGTCCTCCAACAAGGCCACACCTCTTAACCCTTCCAATCCTTTCAAAACAGTGCCACCCCTTGTGATTAAGCCTTCAAATACAGGAGCATAGGGGGGCCATTCTCATTCTGACCTCCATACAGGGAGAACTGCTGAAAACAGATGACTGTTTACTGGGGCAGTTGGTAAGGTACAGCAGCCATACTCACACTCATCAGCTTCTGTGATGTCTATGTACAGCTCATTACTTCATCACATTGTGAGAGGCACACAAGCAGGGGAATCAGGACCAGAGCCCACCAAGCTAAGCAGGCTGCTCCTCCCAAGGCAGGTATCCTGGCTGTTTTAATAAAAATAAATAAATAAATAAGTGGGGAGAGAGGAGAGAGTATGCAACAGAGTTCAAGTGGAAGGGGTTTTTCATTAAAGGAAAAGGATCATAAAAATGGGGAAGGGGGGGAAGACTGGCCTCTGAGGATAGGAGTAGAAAGAAAGGGAGGGGGGTCAGAGAGGGAGAGAAGAGAGGGCCCTTTTAAAAGGGAACACAGAGAATAGGCACAGGTGATGCTCTCAGTGGAAGAGCTAGCTGAGTGCGAATCCTGTCAGAACTCCAAAGACAGGCCAGTACAAATGCCTGGATATTAACACTGGGGCCTATGTTCCAGGTGGAGCAGGGCAAGGCAAGAGTTAATGCTACTAGCCTGACTAGAAACCTTCTCTCTGGTTTGTGTCACCTATATATTGGGCCAGAATGTCACACCTCATTCTAAGAGGCCTGAGTGAGCATCGAGGAGGAAGGATGAACGCGACTTTGACCTGAGGTTAACTTTCCTCTTTTCTGCAAAGACTGAAGCAGCAGCTTCAACCTAAAATACAGAAGGCAGATGCAGGTCAAGGACAAAGTGGCCAGGATTATCACTGGCCTGCTACTGGATCAGGACCTGGCACCTCATCAGAGGTCTCATTGGAGGAGTCCCCAGTCATCAGCCAGGTGCACCAGGAGGCAGCTGCAAGCAATGGTAAATCCAGAGCACCTATAAGCAAACCTTCCTTCTCCCCCTGGGTCTCAATGCACCTGCACCTACTCAGAGAGACTTCCAGAAAGCTTCAGGGTCTCTTCTCACTGCCCAGTGCTCCCCTGCACAGCATCCTCCCTCACAGTCCTTACGATTAGTAACTGCCATCACCACACAGACAACCGTATCAGTGGTAGCAGCTGGGTCGATGAGGGTCTGCTTTGCAGCGGTGTGGCATTCTACCTCGCTGTATAGGTGGCACAGAGTAGGTGTCCTCCACAAGGCAACCAACCAATTTATCAGCTGATCTTTCCAAATCAGCCAGGTAGCAAGCTGCGTAGCTAAGTAGTATACATCTCATTCCATTCTGGTGACAAAGAAATGGTGATTAGCCCAACCATGGCTTCACCCGAGGGGGATCACAGGAAGAATCAATGCAGTGGTCTGAAGACTCGGGACTGCGCACCTCCCACAGAGCCGGGTTCCACACAGGACTCTCTGGTGTTCACTTGGATATTTGGCGAGGAAAAGCACACTGCACCTTCATTCTTCGCTTGCACCAGTGAACTCTCCCATGAGGTCTAGCCCTGGGTGTGCCTTTTCTAGGCTCCACCCACTCCACCTGTGCTTGCTATCTGTGTCTACCTACCTGCAGGGGCCAGGCTGCTGGCAGCCTTTATTTAGACACTCAAAATGGAGAGTGCAGTGAACAGAGTGTGAAAAGAAGGTAAGAGCACACTACACTGCACACAAACAAGCAGCTGGACCCTTTAAGAAGAACACTCTTCCCGTGAGGTGAGCCAGATCCCTGAGGACGCCTCCATCTGCAGAACAAAATCTAGTTGATGCAACTCTGTCAGGTGCTGTGATGCTAGCCATGGACGATACCATCACCGGATGACCTTCAGAGCCCTGCTTGGCTCTACAGGATCATACCTGACCTGACTAGGGCTCCCCAAGGTCCAGGGTCCAGGCAGCTGAGGAGCCAACTTTTTGGAGGGGAAGAGGGATGTTGTTGTTGGTTTTGGTTTTTCAAGACAGGATTTCTGTGTAGCCCTGGCTATCCTTGAACTTTTTTTGTAGACCAGACTCACAGAACTCCACTTGCTAGGATTAAAGGCATGTGCCATCACCGCCCAGCTTAGCACTGAAATTTTATTGGTCAAAGAAAAGACATGTTATAGCAAACTCCAAAACACAATCCCAAAAGCATGGATGCTTAGTCGGGCACCTGGGACTTCTGACTGCAGGGCTCCTATAGAACACTCTTTTCTCTGTAGAGAATGGCTGAACAAACCCGGACAGCGGCTGTGGATGGGAAGTGGTCCTAGCTGAAAAGCTGTAACATGGCAACTTGGGTGGCTATGACGTTTCCTTTCCTTCCCAGGAATATTCCATGTGTATCCAGAATGCCCAGGGGATGGTGCCTGGTCCCACCCCATAGCTGCTGCAATCAAGAGCTCAGACATCGTATGACACAGAGATAGGCAGCACTGTAGATGTCATTACACCAACCCCTGCCAACTTCCTATATAAACACCCTGAATAAGCAGGCAGAGTGGCTGAGCAGCCTGAGCTGCCCAGCCTAAGCACAGCACTAATTAAAACACAACGCTTGAGAGCATGTTCCTAATTGCCCGCAAATTAATGTACTGTCCCATGACTCCCTACCTTTACTACACCTCTCTATATCTGAAGAGAGCTTCCCTTTAGAGGGCTTAGCAAGTCCCCTGCAGACACCTGGCATTCGCTACAACAATTCCCTCAAAACTTACATCCGGGTAACTCCAAGAAGAACCTCTGTGCCCCCAAAAAAGGGCCCCAGGAAGGCTGACCTCAGGCCAAGTGGACCCAAAGTGGCAGGCTGATGGACCGAGGTTAATTGAGCCCCAGTAAATGGGAAGGGTGACTTCAGCTGCCATTAGGGAAGCTGATCTGCGCTCATGTCCTACATGGCTCCTCTCCCTGAAGGATCTTTGCCCTGAGCTCCCACCAAATGCACACCCTGGGAAGGTCTCAATAATCCTACTGTGGCTCTGAATGGAAATTGCTAACTGGTGCCACCAATGACTAGACTCATATGCAGAGGCCAATGCTTTCAAATGTCAACTAACAGGCTGGCAAAATGGCTCAAAAGATTAATGTGCTTGCCACTATGCCTGACAATTCCCAGAACATACATGGAACAAGGAAAGAACTTACTCCCTCGGGATGTCCTCTGACCTCACATCTGTGCCAGGAGAATACACACGCCTGAGAAATAAGTTACATGAAGCAAAGATCTCCAGCCACAGTACAGGAGACACGGCGAACACACTGGCAATGGTGGAGATGTTGAGTCTAGCATCGGTACCCATGCAGTAGGACACTGCTACGAGCAGAAGGCCTTAGCACAAGTCTCAATCAACTCTGAGACCGGGGCTGATGCTATCATCTACAGACGAAAATTTGGGGAACAGAGTCTCACACTGAAGGCCTGGTTGGTCTTGTAGGAACCCTGTCACCGCCTCCCACATGCTAGGAATACAGGCATGGGCCATTGTCCCAGCTCTGACCTGTTGTCCTCAGTTAATGACTTTAAAAATGAAAAAGGGAAGTGCTGTGACCCCATACAAAGGACAATTCTGAGTAGAATGGGAAGCTGTAAAGATGGTTACAAAACAGCCTTGTGAGTAGGCATATTAAAATGGTGACTGTTGTCTGCCAGGTGCTAAGATACACACAGCACAGAGCTTTATTTCTTTTAAATGAGAGAGAGAGACAGAGAGAGAGAGAGACAGAGACAGAGAGACAGAGACAGAGACAGGCACAGAAAGATACATACAGAGAAGAGAAAGCACTCTCAGCGAACAGCCACTGACCGCACACTTGCAGAAGATTAACCAGTACTGCAATTCCCCAGGGACACACCTTCCAGCTAGGTCACATCTGTATCTAAGAACAGGGGCTGGATGGGGAGGGCCGCACAGGCTAATGAACCTCAGCCAGTACCCTCCTCCTCACAAAGAGATACACTCCAGGGACATATACTCTCCCCTTAGGGAGACAGGGAAGGCACCAGTTCATTGGGTTATACACACAGGCCCCTCCCAGCCACCTCCCACCTAGGCATCACCAACTACCTAAGCCAACTTCTTCTAGTAACAAGTTCTTTACACACAAATCATCAACCAAGTACTATTTGTGTAGCCCACCATTTCCAAAGAACTTCATCCAAAACAGGGAGCTGCAATCAGTCACTGCATGAGCTCCCAGTGCCCCAAGACCGCCCCCTTCCCTGAAGACAGACAAGCCCTGCCTCAGAGCAGGCAAGACAGGTGTTCCCACGGCAGGCACTGGAGCAGTTTTTCTACAAAGGGTCACATGCAATGTGGACCAGCAGCTACAGGCACTCGGTGAAGAGCCCAGTCTAACAACAAAGCCCCCAGGCTGCACTGTGCTACCCCTCCCTCTAGGGCTGCTCTTTAGCAAACCCATGAGTAATTCTGCAGAGGACAAACTCTCCGCCATACACCTCAGCCTAAGAGAGGAGTTTTGTTCAGGGCAGGGCTAAGGCCATGACAAAGTCAAGTATCAGAAGGCCAAAAGCCCCTAAGGGAAAGAGGACAGAGTGAGCTAGCTGGCCTTGGCGTGTGGCATCACTTGCATACCACTGAGGTAGAAGACCTAACACTGGATGACACCCGTGGGTGCTACTCCACAGAGGGAAGCTAGTGGGCTGTGCACTTTGTGCCCAAAGGGCAGAACTTGGCTCTTTCTGGAGCCACTGGAGCTCCACAGCACTCCCCCGTCCTCACAGAAAGGCAGATGGGCATGGAATCCACCTGCACTCTCCACTGTCCAAAACACAAAGACCCCAGTATCTGCCTGCCAGCTCCACTACAAGCTTCTCTGCCCCTGCGAACTTGGTCCTCTCTGCAGCATGAGAATAGGAGTGACTTACATGGGATGTCCAGGGGTTCATTATCATAGGGATGTATCATTTCCTGTACAAAATAGATGTCCTATGACATAGCATGCTAGTCATATGGTCACCACTGTGAGAGAAGCAAAGCAGGACGGTGTACTGACAACACCATAAGTACCCGGGCTTCAGATAAGTAGGCGGCAGGAGGTCCGCTGCGCCCCCCCCCCCCACCCCCGTAACTACCGCCAGCTTATCTGGGCCTTCTGGCTACCCTTCATTCACACCAAGTTTTTCTCGATATAGGCAGCAGACTACCTGAGTCACTATATGCACGGAAGGGGAAGCAAGGTGATGTGATGAAGAGGAAAAAACTGTACGTGCCTCCCTCAGAACCCAGCCAACGGCACCGAGGAGGAAGTAACCTGCGATGAGGGATCTGAGAAGGACCACGGCTCACCTATGCATTGGACTGCCAGTTTTTCATAGGTTGGCACCTGATTTCATAAGACAGTAACATAAACTACCTCACTTTCACCACTCTGTCTCGGGTACTAGTTATGATGTGGGATAACGTCACTGGCTTCCGTTATCATCTTACAGGTATGTTCAGCGCCCAGGAGCTATGGGAGGTTGGAAAACAATTCAGACATCAGCAGACATCTTGAGGAGGGAGGGATGCCTGGCCAAGCAACTTGGGTAGAGCAGTAGGGAGGACAGATCAGGGACTACAGGTGACCGGCCTGGCAGAAAGCACTGTTTCTTGCCTATTGCTCATTATCCCTGTCCCAGCCTGTCCAGTTATCCTCCTTCCCCATAAAAAGTCAAACATGGATGCATGTGTGCACATCCAGAGGCCAGCCACATGCTACCAGAGATCTCTGGGACATTTCACCCTCCCTCGTCCATGTAAGAATGCAGGCTGCTCTGGAGGCTGACATCTATGGCCAGCCCTGCCCTCTAGGTTCTGTTTGCCTCACAGTGCCAGGACCCTCCCCCACTTCTTGCCTGGGCAGTCAATCAACCATCAAGCACAAGCTGGTGCTCAGGTGCTCTGCTGATAAGTCAAAGAGTGTTAAAAGGTAGTCAGGGAATTTCAAGACCAAAAGAGCCCAAGCCAAGTCCAGCTCAGTCTGTGTATCTCACAGAGTAAAATCTGGAGTGTCATTAAAAGATGAGACAGGGATAAGACAGGAGGGTGTCTAAAGGGACACTGAAGCACCCATTTCCAGACTCAGGGTCAGAGGGGAAAGCCTATCACTAGCAATGACACACAACTCTAGGGATATGTGTCCAGCAGCCTCAGCAAGCAATTGGCTTCAAGAACTGATGAGGCCTGTCTAAATGGGGCAGTGTGCAGAAGAAAACACCCATCACCATTCCCCTGGTTCCCTTCCTGCAGTGTGTAAAGGCCCAGGCAGCCTTCATCTCCTAGGGTCCACCTGTGCCCTAAGAGACCTGCAGCTGAGACTTCCCACGCTGGCCCTGCAGGATGGATGCACAGATGGAACCACACCATGTGAATGAGTATGTGCATGTGTGCTCTCTCTCTGTCTGACTCTTCCCCCTCCCCTCCCATGGTGTATATGTGGGCCCCTATATACAGATCCAGTAACATCCACTATTTTCCTCCATTGGCCTCTGCACTCTGCCTACAGACAGTGTAGGGTCTCTCATTGAACCAGAAGCTTACCATTTCTGTGAGACTGGCTCAAGATCCACCTGTCTCCTCATCACAATACTGAGGTTAAAGGGTCATGAGGCCATGCTCAGCTTTTTATTCAGATGCCAGAGATTCAAACTCAGGTCCTCAAGCTGGGAGACCTCTTACTTGTCCATATCCCTAGCCCGTCTGCACTATTTCACCACAATGAAGACATGAGTGGAAATCATTGTAACCAACACCATTACTCTTAAGCTCTTTCTGAGCCTGGTGCTCCCTGTCTGGTTCTGGGAGTGTCCACGCACACGTGCATGGGTCATCCTTCCACACAACAGATTGCCATCTAAACCTCCAACGGATAGTCACAGGGTAAGAAAAGATAGGCCTGGACAACGGGCTAACTGTGGTCACAACGGCAGCACAGACTAAGACAGAAGTGATACAGAGAAGACTGGCATGTGCCCTGTGCATGGGTGGCACATGAAGCCGCGAAGCAGTCCATACTAAAGATGGGGTGGGAAGCAGGCTATCTGAACTGCACAGGCACAATGCATGCATGTCAAAGGGCTCCCTAACAAGAAATAACCAGAAGCAAAGAAGTTCTGAAATCTGAGACCAGAGACCAACAGTCTCCCTGAAATCCACATTCCAGCAGGGAGACAGATTCTCCCCTTAGGTGGACCAGAAATTCAAGTCTGACAGCTTGGCCAAGGAGGGCCTGCAAAGAGGAACAAAGAGAAAGCTCAGGTTAAGGGGCATCCATAATGGGAGGGGGTAGTCCAGAAACCATGCCCTGCTCAGCCAGCCAGGTACGGGACACACTGAAGCTCCAGTGGGCACAGACCAGACGCGAACGAGCCCGGGCGCACAAAGTAAACAGAGGGAGGGGTTTGCAGGTTGGTCAAACTGGATCCAAATCACAGACTCCCAATCAGTGAGAACACTTCTCCCCGCCTCTTGCTTGGTAAAGATTATGTATGTTCAGTCACACGCACAACTGTCATGACTACCACACACACACCCACAAAAGTGTCCCGTCCTCCTTCCTGGCCTGAGAAAAACTAAACAGAGACACTGCACAGGGAAGAAGCCATTGGTGGGGCTCAGGCAGTCACAAGCCAGCCAGTGAGTCCTGAACATACAGAAGTGGAGTCCACACCATGCAGCCCACACTTGGAGGTTGCCTGTGGCAGTCTCCACCCAGCTTTGACAGTCCGGGAGGAGCAGATCCATCCTCCAAGGGACACCACACACCCTAGGCTCTGGTCACTCAGAAAGACAGGTGTCCCCTTAAAACACATAGAAGTGTCACCTCAACGGCTAAGCAGCTTCATCGTGAGCTTCACAGAACTGTCTGTCACTCTATCACTTGGCACCCATGGCACTCAAGCATGCGTCTTGAATAAAGGTGTGAGTGACTTGGCAGTTAGCACTGGAGGGACAGCAACAGGCCAGTCCCGGCCCAATGTGGGGACATGAGAGTGTCCTAGACAACAGATACATGAACCCCATGTGAGGCCAGATGCAGCTGTATGTGATCTTAGGGTGCACCTCTCTAGTCTCTCTATGCTTCTAGAGAATGCATGCAACCACTGGACACCCCAAAGTCTATCTCCAAGGACCAGGACAGATCCCTTCACACCACCATCCCCTGTAAGAATGCAGGGGCAGAGGTAAGATCCTCCAACAGACCCAAAAGGCATGACAAGGCTGAGGTGGCGGACCTCACTCATAAGTCAGCTCTTCAACCCTCTTTGCTATCTGCTATCAGGCTCTGAGGCAAAGCTGTAGTCAGGGGGAGCCCTAGATACCCCATGCCAGGCAGCCAGGCAGGGCTGTACCCCTCACCTGGAAGCTTTGACACATCCTGCCTTTCGGGTTAAGACATGTGAGTGGGACCACTGTCAAATCCCTGGCCTCTGTTCAGCCTTCTCCATCACAGCATGCTTCCACCAAAAAGAAACAAAAAAGTGAACCCCACTGGGGCCTTTTATCACAACAAATGGCTGGCTGCATTTTAGCTATGGGTATGTCTCATTGAAGCTCAGCTCCCAGCTCCCTGGCCCAAGAAAGCCCCACTCAGAACCGCAGGTCATACTATGCTGCTGTGACTGCCATGGCAACGAGTCAGCCTTTCTTCAGGGAAGCCCTGGGGCACTACACCCTGGGCAGGACCACACCATGTCCAGAATCTACTGTGGCTCAACTGGCCCAGCAGGTCTCAGCCCTCCTGAACAGGAAATCGAATCCAATGGCAAGAACTCAGTAGGAATGCTCCAAGTCCTGAAAGCACAGACAAAACTGCCACTGCACTCTAGTGGGATTGGGTGAGACCTTTAAGAGCCAGTGGGACCACTGTTGGGGTAGCTGGGTGGGGGTGGAGGAGCAGGGGAGAAAATAACACTGGAATAACCCCATCTGCATTAGCACAGAGCAGTTGGGTGAAGGTCATGGTGTCTGTTAACACTTTGGAGACCTGGTCACAGTTCAGGAAACATGTCACAAATGGATGAAAATTGAGAGTGTGACAATGATTCGATGGGTGAAAGAGCTTGCTATGCAAGCATGAAGACCTGAGTTCAAATCCACGTAAAGAACCCACATAAAGCCAGGTGCAGTAGTGTGTGCTTACACTGCCAGGGTTCCCAAGTGAAAGGCAGAGGCAGGAGAATGAGCAGCAGCTCAAGGGCCAGCTAGCCTGGGGTAAACCACACAGCAGCAAAGGAGAGACCTAGAGTCAAACAAGGTGAAAGGTGAGGACCAGCACCTGGGACTGTCCTCTGACCTCACACATGCACGCACACACATACACAAACACAAACAATAATTCTCTTAAAAAGATCATGCTGTAAATCCTCTTGAGTAGCATATTTTTAAATTTCAAATGCTAGGTGCAGGGTTTATAAGCATCTTTACACTCCGGATGTATGTATCGAACACATATTATTATCAGGGGCTCCACACAGGTCTGGCTGCTTTCTGAAGAAGACGAGAACAAGAGCTTTTAGTGGGGCAGCAGAGGCTGGGAGCCGATGGGCTCTTCAGATCTACTACAGACAGAGCAGCCTGAAGCCGTAGGCGGACAGCCCACCCATGCCTTCTCTTCTCTCATCTAAGGACGGGCTTCACTGATCTACAGGAAGGGCTCTCTGAGGGCCAAGACCAAGCTCCCAAGCCCTGAGTCCTGTGCTGAAGGCTTCAAACGGCAACATCTGCTCTGACAAGTAGCCCCACAAGGCCCCCACTGCCTGAACTGCACTTTGCTCCCTAGGTCCTGCTCTGAGGTTAAACACTATGAATGAAAGAGAAAAACATAAAGCATGCCCACAGTCCCTAACTGCAGCACCTCACAGTGTCAATCAAGCCCTCGGTTTTCAGGTTAGGTCCTCTTTTAAAATATCACCTCTGACCCAACATTAACACTGTCCTCCTCCTCCTCCTCATCATCATCATCATGCAGCCATTAAAAACAAGGCAGAACCACACTGGAATTTGTACTGTGGAATTCTAACATGGAATGCTACCCAGCAGGGAAAATGAAAAGCACAGGTGCATGCATCATGAATCAAGATGAAGTTGCTCTTGTGTAAGGCTTATAGAACTGGGCAAACGAGGCGTACAGATAGCGACAGGAGGTGGTAAAGACCTGTGGGAGGGAAGAACACCGATTCTGTGGACAGGAGGTACTCGGGACACTGAGAGGTTCTGCAAAGCATGCGGCATGGCATCTCACAAAGGGCAAAAACTTCAAGGTCAGAGGCTGGTGGCAGGTGCTCAGGTGACCCACTCCCAAACACAGGCAGGACCAGTCAGTCACCCCCACTCCTCAAGCTGGGCTGCTGTTACCCAGCGATTTCCCCCAAGAGGTCATTTACCTGCCACCACTGCACTCCGTCCTTAATCTTGTCTTTCCTCTTGTACTGTTTTTGCGGTGCTGACAATTAATTCTGTCTGAAGCAGAGAGGATCCAATGGGTTCCAGAAAGTTCTACCAGAGAAGTAACATTCCTGTAATACATTTCTTCTTCCCTAGCAGCATCTGAATACTGGCACTCCCACTGAGTTCTTGCCATTGGATGCGTCTTCCTGTTCAGGAGAGCTGGCATGTCAGCAGCTCTGAGGCTACATGGAGATTCCAGAAACAACCAGGACCATCATCTTAATTGAGAAATAGTAGCCGCTAGGTTTCTGCTTCCATCTGAAAGCTTGTGTGTAGGAACACAGGTACTCTCCAGCACAGTGCAATATAAATCTCTCATCATTCTAAAAAGCCAACAATCAGACATGATCAGGCTTTTCTCTTTGCCTCCCACCAGGAAAAACGGCAGGTTTCAAAAGCTATAATAGAGTAATAACTGGTTCAAAAACCATTTTCCACTAATGCAAAAAAAATTTTTTTTAATGCTGCAATGAACAGTAATCAAGTTTTGAAAGTATCTATCCTCCGGTGTTTTGGGACCCTTCAGGTGACCTGACTACCACACTGGGATTGTGTTAAGTCTTGCACCAGGCACTAAAAGCTGTCTTGAACAACTGACTTCAAAAAGGTCCCTAAGAAAGGGGCTCCATCAAAAGGAAAGAACTATGCTTGGGGAGGGAGGGAGAGGAGGGAGAAAGGAAGGGAGAGAGGGAGGGAGGGAGGGAGGGAAGAAAAGAAGAAGAAAGAAGGAAGAAGGAGGAAGGAAGGAAGGAAGGAAGGAAGGAAGGAAGGAAGGAGATAAGAGAAGATAGTTCAGCCTGCAAGCAGAGGGGTATCCCTCGGTGAGAAGAACCACCCATCATTTGCTCCACACCCTCCACAATACAGGGACAGGCAAGAGTGCAGCTCTGGGCTCTGGTACCACCCCTCCCATCTCTGTATGAAGATATGCAGACACACAATCACACATGATGGCTGAGGGTCCTCCAGAACCAGAGAGAGACAACACATTCTGACAGTATAATCTGGCAGCCTGGTGAAGCAGGACCTCTCAAAGAACAAAGCCATTCTTTCCTCACATAGGCACAGCGTGCCTCAACTACAAACAACTCTTGTCCTGCTCTGGAAATTCAGATTCCACACACAACATCTGTAGAACCATAAACATGCCCAAAACCTCACTGAATTCTCCATAGCACAAAACAGACTGCATTTTGTTATTGTTTTAGCAGATTTTCACGTAAGACAAGGTGGCCTCAGACTCACTAAGTAGCTATAGATGACCCTGAACCCTGATCCTCCACCTCCAAAGTGCTGGGATTATAGGTGTGCACCAATCTTCACAGGGACCTTAGGCATAAAAGTCATGCACTTTACTGACTTAATTACAACTCTGGTTTAGATTATATAAAGAATCTCTGCACTTGGAGGGGTAAACACACACACACAAACACACATGTGCACGCACGCGCGCGCGTATCCACAGCTACAGAAACTATGAGTTACAACAACAGGACACCACTCCACATGGTTGGTGTGCGCTATTAGAAAAAGACTTCAAGCCTGCTATTTGAGGAAAGCGTGCCTGTTTTTCTGATGACAAAAGCACAAAATCCTCCATGTGGATGAGTTGACTTTTAAAAAAAAATGCACAGAAGCAAAGAAAACAGGGGTGACTGCAGTGGGTCCCCCAGATCACTCAGTTACTTCAGCCTCAGAACCCCTGTGGTGCACAGCTGGCAGACTGCCAAGTGACTGGCTGGCTTGAGAGTCTGATACTGTGAGAGAGAACGCTCCCATGAGCTCAGAGCTGTGAACACTAGTAACAACAGTAAGGAGAGCAAAGTGACCCCTCTTACGGAGCTGCAAGGCCTAAGAGTGCAGCTGGGCTGAGATGAACTGAGCTGCAGCACGGAGTTCCCACGATGCTGCCATCTCCACCCACCAGGGTCCATTCCTCCTTCCACTTCTCTATGTACTTGAGGTCCCACATCATCTGGCCATGTGGCATCCCTGGACTCCTCAGTCTTTTCCTGATGGCAACCCTTGAGTTTCCTTAAATCTTCTGCCTGGGAGCCCCAACCATGCATCACAGTGTGTGACTGTCCTTGGCAGCCACTGAAGAGGCATCCCTCATGAGAGCCACTCAACAGGGAAGGAATGACTAAATGAGCACATGGACAAGTGGATGAAGAAAGGAATTATGCTCCCTGCCTGCCTGTCATTGGCTCAGTGCCCTGTCAGTCTATGACACTAGAAGGCGGGAGCAGATGAGATGTAGGATAAGGAGGAAAGTAGTGGGTATGACCTAGCAAAGATGGCACTTGAACTTGGAAACCATAGCGTAAAGACACCTGGAGGAAAACTCAGAGAAAGGTCCAGATCTCTCTCACTGTAGGCTACAACACTGATACCACAGCCTGCCCAGTGTGTTTGTGTGTGTGTGTGTGTGTGTGTTGGGGGGTGAATCTACAATCCCAAGGCAGCAGACTACACACCATACATACACAATTGTGCACAATACACAAGTGTACTATGAGTGGGTACTTACTGTCTCAAACAAGGCAGACACCCAACATCCCCATGAAAGAGATTAAAGCAAATAGCTTGTGTGGAGAATATTAACCTCGACCTGCCACAGTGACTGAGGGAGACAGAGATTATTCTGATTGGAGGTAAACTATCAAGAGCAAGAGAAACAGTAGGCAGCCTACAAAGGTCAACCTTACAAAGAAAGGCACACTCAGGGCCAGGAAGACAGTGATGGAAGCAAAAATGACCACACCCTCTCCTGCAGGGTAAGCTGGGAAGGCTTCTGACTCCATAGAGCCTCCAAGGCCAGGGCAGCTGAAGGGTTGAGCACGCCTCCCACTACCAGAAGGTTCTGGAAAGTGGATATGCAGAGACTTTCCAAGCCCATTGTGTGTCACTTATTAGGCATGAAAATAGAAGTTTTGCTCAAGGCGACAGAAAGGCTTTTCTCTAGGAAATGAAAGTGCCCGAATAGCAAAAGCCATGAAAGGGCTCAGCTCATGCTGTCCTCAGCCCCAGGGTCTTTGAGGGAACCTTTTGCCACCTCTTTTACCACCTGCAGTGCAGAACAGAGAGAGGGAGGGTACAGAGGACAAGGGCTCCATTTCACATCCCAAATACGATCCTAAGATCAATTCCTCCTGCACCTCCATGGGGGGGGGGGGGACGGGCAGGAAAGTTCTAACTTCACTTAGCAGGGGCTAACATAACGAGGGTCAGACCCTGGCAACCTCCACACCCTCCTCAATAAATTTGCGAATTGGCACAGTATTTCACTTTCTTG
Organism: Phodopus roborovskii; assembly: GCF_943737965.1. Taxonomy (NCBI): domain Eukaryota; kingdom Metazoa; phylum Chordata; class Mammalia; order Rodentia; family Cricetidae; genus Phodopus; species Phodopus roborovskii. Next base: position 3,201,376 of record NW_026126461.1, on the reverse strand, counting down.
AACTCGGTTCCCCCTGGAAGCACACGTGCACATCTTCACGTGTTGAAAAACTGGCTCAGATGAAACAGGCCCCAGGCTGGTTCCAGCATCATCTCTCCCCACAAAGGACAGAAGCCACCAAGGCAGGACCCAGGATTTTTTGGGGGGGGGGGGCAGTGACTTCTGCAGCTGGCACACACCTCCAAGCCCTTAGTGGCAGAGACTTTCACATCTCAACACATCTCAAACACAGCTGCCTGGCTCCTCTGAGGAAGATGGAAATAAGCATATGCAGAAGAAAGAAAAAAAAAAAAGGTCCCAGAGGTTGCTCCCTGGAGCAGGTGTTTTGTGTACCGTGGCAATGTACATAGTATCAAAGCTGCAGGGTAACTCACCCCGGGAATCCTGGACATGGGAGGGACGAGAACACCAGAACCAAAAGCTCAGACAGTTAAAGACTTTGGCACAGTGTTGTATAAAACAGCACTTCCCTGGGCATCCCTACTGCTTGGAAGATGTATTATTGGTATCCTTGTATCCCTTGCCATGGACAGAAGAAAACAAGACAGTCCACCCCCTAGAGGCAACAAAATAACATGCACTGGGCATATTAGGATCAAACTAAATAATTTATAGATGGATGTGTATATAGACAAACCACCCATCTCAAACACTCATCAAAGAAAGTGCATGACCTTGAAGCCGAAATGCCTTACAGAGACCAAGCTCTAACCAACCTAATGCTGAGCTGCCCAAAACCCTTAGGATCTGTGAACACAGTACACTCCAGGCACTGGAGGCAGAACCCATGCTCCTTGGGAAGTGCAATGTTTAGCCAAACAAGCCCTCACAGGGATGCTGACCTACAAATGATGGCAATGCATTGACAAAGCCCTGGTACCAAATGCAGCTACCGCTCCTTCAGCTCTTCCATGGCTCAGTGATGTGACAGCAAGCACTCCATTTCTTCCCCGTCTTCACCTCGCACACACAATTTGTTAGCTGTCTGTCTCATTTTGCAGAGAAGAACATGGCACTTAGTAAACCCTTGGCCCAAGCCCTGTAAGACCAGTGAGGCCTGGAATCTGGAGACTTGAGGGCACTACTCACAGGGAGACAGAAAACCATCAAGACAACATTCGCCCTAAGGTGCTACAGCATACCCTGTGACAACACCATGTGCTACAGAGATGCTACTTAGAGCTTTTCTCATCCCTCTCCTGGAGCCCACCCCCTTCCCAAAGAAGTGATTTGCAGGAATTACTGGTTTGGTTTAGCCCATAAGAAGCCAACATCGTCAGAGCCTAAACAACTAGCCTTGGCCCATCAGCACCCCCAAGCCAAGCAACTCCTCACTGCTCCCCCACTCCCAAAAAGGATGCTTCTAGCACCAAGGTGTTGTGAGATATTACTTTAACTATGTCAAACTGTGTTGCATTTGTTTCTGCTGCCTTTGTGAACAATGTAAAGATGTGTTTGTTTGTGCCGCATTTGTGTAACTGTGGAAAGACGTGTTGTATGTGTTTCACCTGGCCTGCCTAAGGCACCTGATTGGCCTAATAAAGAGCTGAACGGCCAATAGCTAGGCAGGGAAAAGGATAGGCGGGGCTGGGGGGGGCAAGGAGAATAAGTAAGAAGAGAACTCTAGGTTTGAGGGGGAGAGAGAGAGAGAGAGAGAGAGAGAGAGAGAGAGAGAGAGAGAGAGAGAGAGAGAGAGGATAACAACGAGAACAAGGAAGAAGGAGAGGGATGTGCCTGGGGCCAGAAGGCAGGCAGCTGTCAGACTGACAGAAGCAGTGAAAGTAAGATACAGAAGGAAAGGAAGGTAAAAGGCCTACGGCAAAAAGCATAGATGAAGAGATCAGGTAAAGTTATGAAGAGCTAGTAGTAGGACATGCATAAGATAAGGCCAAGCATTCATAACTAATAAGAAGCCTCCATATCAGGATATAGGAGCTGGTTAGTAACCCCCACCCACCCACCCAAAAAAAAAAAAAAAAAAAAAAGCTGCTGCACCAAGGGACAGATGAGGCTCTAACTCCATGAGGCCAGCTAAGGAATGACCCAAGGGGTTGGCAGCACGTCAGCTCCTCACGGGTGAGAAATCCCAACAATGATTTCTCACTGGCCTCCTACACAGATTCCATAAGCAAGCTCAACACAGTGAAATAAGATTCATGCCTTGTGCTTGGTCTCTCTCAGCCAAAGTAAAAGTCTCCAACATTTCAACGAAAAATTTGGTTTTAATGCTTAGCACAAATGCTACCCAGTTTCTAATCACCTAATGTGCCTCTAGACAGTGTTAATTACACAAGGAGTAATGGACAGGCATGTTTCCCTAGAACTCTCTACTTCTCAGATCCAGAAAAATTAGTCATTAAGTTTTCTTATGTAATCAACTATTAAGATATGCCTGATTTCCTGCCTGCCACAAACATGTAGATCCTCTTGAAATATAAACAGTAGAAGGTCAAGCCTCCCTCACCTAAAGGTGGCTGACTGTGGCTTTCAGTGAACTTGGCCACTTCCAGGTTTCCTACAGGCGTACAGAATGGAATGCCACACACCCCTGATGTTCCAGACTTCACAAGGTCATGACTGTAGGCATCAACACATCACCACGCCCAGCCACAGGGAGCCATGGGTTGCAGAGAAAGTTTTGCTGGCTATTTGTTGGGATTTGTTTGTTTGTTTTTAATTGGTAGTGGTCTTTTTCCCCCTTTCTAAAGATTGGTAATATTTTATTGATAGATATTCATTGATTTTTCCCCCTTCAAGTAAACAGTATCATAACTAGTCTGTAGCAGCAATAACAACATGAAGCCAAGAGAAACCAAACTGATGGGGGATGTCCTTCTATATACTGTGAATATATGTTTCTCTTATTTGTTGATGAATAAAACACTAATTGGCCAGTAGCCAGGCAGAAGGTATAGGCAGGGGCTACCAGACTAAGAGAATTCTGGAGAGAGGAACACAGAGAGGAGGTGCCAGGCAGACACCATGTAGCTACTGGAAAGGTAGGACACCCAGGCAATCTCTAATCAGGTAAGACCATGTGGAGATACTTAGATTAATAGAAATGGGTTGATAATTGAGAGAGCTAGCCAGTAAGAAGCCTGAGCCATTGGTCAAACCGTTTATAACTAATATAAGCCTCTGTGTGTTTATTTGAGCCTAAACGCCTGCAGGACCAGGCGGGACAGAAACTCTGTCTTTAAAGATTCACTGATTGACTTTCAAAGGCACATGGTAAGTAGGCAAAACACTGCAGGGTCAACACTGGGAATCATGCCGGCCACTCATACCAAGGCCTCAGCCTGGAGGTACCCCCTCTCCCTGAGCTCTGTATCGTATCACACGAGGAACAAGGAGGAACAAAAATCTTAGTTTTCTTTTCTTCGCTTTCCTTTTTTTAGCTTTATTTTTATTTTATGTGCATTTGTGTTTTGATTATATGTATATCTGTGTACAAATGCACCTATGTAGTCAAAAGAGGATGTCAGATCCCCTGGAACTGGAATTATGGGTGGCTGTGTGGTGCTACGTGGGTATTGGGAATGGAACCTAGGTCCTCTACAAGAACAAGTGCTCTAACCACTGAGCAAACTATCTTTTCCTCTCTTTCAAACCTTAACTTTTGTCAATTTTCACCAAAATCATTCAAAACCTAGGATGAATCCATCTCTACACATCCATGTGAATAAATATCACACAGCCATTTTTAAAGAAAACTAGTGATGGAAGTATTAGAAAATAGGAAAACATCACCTGTGGTTACAGAAAAGAAAACCAGGCACACCCATGTATATGAGACAGTCTCAAACCTCGTCAACAGGACAGCGGGAAGCAGCAAGCACTGTGGACAGTCAGAGCAGCGGCTCCAGCCAGCCACCGGGGTGACTACTGTATTCTTTACGAAGCCCCCTGTCTTCACAATCAGAAGGAAAGAACTAACTTCCCAAACGTTCTTTTTATGATCTACTCTCCCCTTTCTCCCATATTTGCTTTCCTCTTAAAATTCAAAACATAAACAAGGTCCTGCCAAGAGTCCTGCCCACTTCTCACAGACTTCGGTTCCTGCTGACAAGGGCAAAGTCAACAGAGGATCCAGAGTCTCCCCAGTCCCAGTGTGGGTGCTGCATGAGCATAACAGGCATAACAGCATAACAGGAGCTTGGATCACTACGGAATCCCCAGGAGGAAGGCAGCAGGCAGCATTGGGGGGAGGAGCTCAGGTCAGCACCATGTGGCAGATAAGAGTAAGCAGCCCCAGGCAGGGCTGACAGGACAGACACCAGGACAGACGCTTCCAGTTCCAGCTTCCGTGGGTGTGAGGCCCAGGCTGAGTCTCAGGTATGATACCTGAGTATGCCTGGCTAGGGAAAGCAGAAATGAGCTAGACCTCTCCGTGCAGCTGGGAGTCCCATGAAGACCCAGAGAAAGCCCAGGGTAAGAGTGGGCTGTGACTTTCAGTGCTGAGCCAGCTGTGGGCACAGAACCGGCAGGATTTCTAACTGCGCTCCCCAACTGAAGGATAAGCTCACAGACATCAGTGTCCCCCTGCTTCTTGCCCCAGTAACAAGAGGGTGCCCCCATCTCTCACAGTGAGAAGAGTCACCACATGACTAAGAGGACTGAAATGCTGAGAAGCACAGTGCCATGGTTACAGAGTTGAAGACGGAAATCCCTGCTGGAGAATCCATGTGGGCAAAGCCATCAGGGGGAGGGGGTGAGAGGTAGACAAGAGAGAGAGATGCTATGTTACTCTGCTGCCTGTAAGGATGGAGCTGAAGCTGCAGACAGCTTCAGGAACCTTCCCAGGAGTCCTGCCAACACTGAGTCTAACCCTCACAAACCATGGAGTATATTGTTTAAACCACAAAATCCACGCAACTTGTAAAGGCGACAACAGAACACCGACCCAGGGCAAAGATCACTGGGGACTAGTGACAGCCTGAGGAATGACCATGAGTCTCAGGCCCAAGGCAAAGTCAGGTGACACAGATATCTGCCCAGGGCTGGTCTGCAGTATACACTCCTCCCGAGGTCAGAGGAACAAGGGACTGACTAGGTCTCTGCCCTAGTGCTTCCAGACAGGTCACCAGCCTGGTGACAGTATCACCATGACTGGGTTTTGCCTGCATCTTTGGAGTCCCCTCCCTTAAGCACTGTGGAGCCAGCACTGGACCAAAGCTTGCTGCACTGTCTAGAGCTGTGCTAGGGTTTCTTGTCTTAGATACTTCGGGCCTCTTCCCAATCCCCACAACCACAAATCCATATGAGGCTTAAGGAAAAAAAAAAAAAAAAAAAAAAAAAAAGGCTCCATCAAGCCTTATTTCAAACCCCTAGGCCCCAAAGGACAGCATTTCACAAAACTCTATCACCAGGTTAGGGACTTAGAGGCCCATCCAAGACCCAGGTAGTAGTGGTCCCAACTCCAAAGGCTCAGGCAGACAGGCCTAGGGATAACCCTACAGTCTGAAGAGACTGGTCATCATGGTGAGGGAGGCATGGGGCAGAGCATACAGCTGCTTGCTCAAAGCTAGGCAGCTCAGATAGCAGAGTAAAACCTTCATCTGGCTCTCCCTGCTCTGTTATTCAGTCGTGCCTATGTGATGCTGATGCCACATTCAGAGAGGGTCCCTCACAACTGCTGCCCAAGGTAAAGTTCATGGATGCCACGTTTTCTAGAATCCAACCAAGCTGACAGTCAGAATTAGCCTCACAGCCATCACCTGGATTCTTGCCAGCTCAATGGCTCTCCTCCTGTGTCCAAATGCTACTACCTTCTGTGGGCCTCCACAGCCTGCATGACTCACCGTTTAGGTTAAGGAGGTGAGGTGCATGCTGGTCCCTCCATGGGGACAGAAGAATGCAGTCATGAAATGGCCTGATGCACATGCTCTGTGCATGCTGAACTTGGATTTGAGTAGATGAGCAGACCCTGCAGAGACAATCGCTCACAGCATGCGCCCAGGACCACACACTACTGAGCTCCCAACCTGGCTCTCCAGGGTCCCTGGAGTTGGGCATTTCTCACATCACTAATTTCAGACTTAAGTCAGTACAGAGTCCACATACAATACTGTCATGAAACCTAAGAAATCGTTTGTTTGTTTTTTTTTGAAACCCTCTGGGGTGAGGGTGATGGCCAATGGAGGAGGCTAGAGTGGGCAGGTAGACACTGACCAGGCCAAGGGGCTACTTACTGGTCAAAGCAGAAAGGCCTGGAACTGCACCTATCAGCTCCACCAGTCTCCCTTCAGAATGCAATGAGTCCCTTGTTTGGAGGAGTGCTGAGTGAGGTTTATTATCCTGGCTACAAAGTAACTGGTATTAACTTTGTAGCAATCCTTTGTTTGTTGAGACACTATAGCTCAGGCTGGTCCTAGTTCACTACTACCTCTGGCTGTCCTCAAATCAGCCTCCTAGTGCTAGGACTATGAACTTAATAAGCAACCACACTAAACCACTAAATGGCATGTTACTTTTATTTTTGAAAAAAGTTAACAAAACTATTATCCACTAGGTCAATATTTAAAAGACAATGGCAAATGCCTGTAATCTCAGCAATCAGAAGGAGGATCAATCACCATGAGTTCAGGCCAGCCTAGGATATATAGCAAGATCTCATCTCAAAAAGGAAAAAAAAAAAAAGACAGAAACAGAAAGAAGAAAATTCGGAAATACTGGTAATTATGAAGATGTCTTTTACTTGGCTCAAAACTTAAACATCAAAGTATGCTTAGATGAGAAACATCTTTTCACCCAAAAGATGACAGAGACATTGGTAAGGAAGCTGTATTTGCAGGAAAGGCATCACAGTGGCCTGTGTCCAGGGTACAGCCCACAGAATCAATCTGCAATGGCATGCTCAGGCACCACAGCACTGGGTGGGGAAATACTGGGCAAAGTCAAGGTGCAGGGAAACGCTAGGCTATGGGTGTTTCCCCCCGGGGTCTCTACTCTGAATAATCATACAATGAACACAAATTATAGACATTTAAAATAACTGCGTGTTTAAAATAATAGGATGGTTCGGGAAGACCACAGTAATTGAGGGCTATTGTTCATGGCACTTTGCCCGTTTATTAGTAACATCTTGATTGAGGTCGATTTCAATGCATAACTATCCACACCTCTACACTGAGAATCCCAGGACCATCTGGCTGGCACTCTGAATCCTCCTCCAACCATACACCAGTTAGCACTTCCGGCTTCTGAGGGATTTACCAATATCTGGTCCCTCTTGATTTAAGGCAGGACAACAGCAATCCAAGTTTCACAGTGTTTCCATTTCAGAAGAAACACAGTTTTGCAGACCTCTACCCCAAAGGCGGAGCCATCAATGCTTCCCAAAGTGTGACACCTCCCTACCCCATCCATTTGTTCCTTTGCTCCACTCATCAACTGAGGTGTCAAAACTTCTCAACCTAAAGAGGAAATATGGCTGGCCCTCCCTGTTCCACATCATCCATCTGCAATTCCCTGGGACCTATTTAGAAATAGTCATCTTGTTCATTCCTACTGCTTGTAAGGTAAGGTTTTTTATTTCCTTCTCAGTCTACTGAGCACAGAAGGCTCATTAAGTCTTTGTAGGCACAGGTTTTCAAGAGGGTTACACTTCTCCAAATGATCCCCTTGACTCAAAGAAACTGAATTCACAGACTCCAGTTAACAAGATGAAGTACAAGCAGATACTTGAGCGTTGGCCATCCCAGAGCAAGATGCCCGATGCACCCCGAAACCTCCCCACGACCTTCTTCCAGGGAAGTTGCAGGATGAAGAGCGTGCAGCAGGGCCCCTGGCTCAGCCCACTAAGAGAACCCAGCCATGCCCTGCTAGCTTTGAAGCCAGCCACTAGCTGTAATCACTTCACCATCCACCTGCATCACAGCATTACACACCAACCCTCTTGTCTCCCAGACATTTGCTTACGTCACACCTACACCTCGACTTTCCCAAACAGGCAGGACATAAATACAATCTCAATATTAAACCATCACTACCACCCCCAGGGCGGGAGGGGGAGAGGGGCAAATGAAAGTAACCAATCTCAATTTTCTTTGTCAAATTCCATGCCTGTCTTGTCTACTAACTGTGAGAAATTTAACCCTGATATTTTAAGGTGACATTCACATTCTGCAAACTAAGAGGGAATACTCGATTGATATTTTCTAACGAAAAAAAAAAAATACTAGTTTGCAATAAAGACATTTTGAGTACAAAGTTTCTCTAGAATTTAATAACTCCTTGGCCAGTCAATATCCAAGAATCAGGATCAGTGAGATGGCTCAGTGCTTAGTGCACATGTTACACCAGCATGAGGACCACAATTCAAATCTCTGGGCGCTGAAGCTGGGTGGTTGTGGCAGCCCACCTGTAATCCCAGCTCACCAGGCAGTGGGATGCTCATCTGTGCCACGATAGGCCTGACGTCCCCTGGGTTACTGCTGACACTCCCTGAAGACAACCGAGTTCAGTCAGATCAAGGAACAGTGACATGGTCCACCAGCAGTGATGATGCTAGCAGCACAAATCATACTGCTCCTACACTATGACTCACACCCTTTAACGTCACTCCAAGTTCCGAGCAAAGCTATCCTCACTGTCCCTGAACAGAGGGGAGAATGAAGAGTCACCCATGAACCCTGACCGGGTCACCCGGTGTTCTGTGGCCCATTTACTTAATTCCAGGGCAAAGCCAGGTACGGGTGGTACAGCAATGCAGCACTTGGGAAGAGAAGACAGGAGTTCAAGGCCACCCCCAGCTACACAGTGAATTCAAATCCTGCTTAACCAGATCCTGTCTTTAAGTAAAAAAACCACTAGACTGCCTGAACACTGATCACCCATGTGGGGCCTCCCTGAGGACAATCCTTTACCGTGAACGCTAACCCTGTCTCACTCATTGGAACAAAACAATTCCCAAGGGGTTTATCATGGTGAGGGTTACTGAAGGCTGGCAAGGAACAAGGGGACAGCTCCCGCCTTGCTGTGGGCAGCTTCTATACAAGGAGAGTGGATCTGTCTTGGGAACTCATAATCCACCTGAAAACTGTCCTGTCCCCCAAAACACTCGACTATCTAAAGAGGTTGGATGGCCAGAACTGCACAGGGACGGCATGGCTTCAGGCAACCACCTGTGACCCCACCTGAAGCACACTGAAGAAACACTGGATGGCTAATGTCTAACCCATTACACCTGATTGCCCGTACACACCAGGGGCAGAGTCCCTAGCCCCTGGGTAATATTAGTAGGGCTTCAGGAGGCGACTATATTACCATGAGGCCCATGGGAGGAACAAGGATGACACTTTCTCTCCCTCCCTCTCCCAGGCACTTAAAGGCACAGCAAGGAAGCAAGGTCCAGAAAGGAGGCCTCCCAGGGGGGCTGCCTCTGCCAGTATCCTGACCTTTGACCTCCCAGTCCCCGGAAGGAGAAGTCAGTGACTGCTAAGATCCTGCTGCAGCAATGCAGGCAGATGACTACACCCACACTATCTCCATGCCAGCCACCAATCCCGAACACGAGCAGAAGACCCGCCCTTCCCCGCCCCTGCCCACCAGCTGCCTAGGGATGCAAGACAGTCTAGAGCAGCACTGCAGAGAATGCCTTAAATGCCAGCGTCAGGCCGAGCCTGCAAACAGGAGCAGGCTCAAATACCACTGCCTCTCCTCCTCTTCTCCCCGTCCCCTTCCCCCTCCTCCCCGTTCCCCTCCCCCTCCTCCCCGTCCCCCTCCCCCTCCCCCTCCGCAGGCCTGCAGCCCCTTTCTGCCACTTCCATGCCCCCTCTCTGCCTTCTCTGAGCAGTCACACCCTCTCCTTGCAGCCAGCAACTTCAGTGTCCACAGAATTCTGAGAACTCTGCCCTGGGCTTCCCCTCATTTTGGCAAACCAAAGTTTGACTCCATCGAAATCCAGGCTAGGCTTACTATAAAGAAAGCATGGGTGAGGGGTGACTTAGAGGCCCCAGAACAGCCACACCAAGATTAAGTCTCACTCCAGCAAGGGCAAGGACTCTCCCATATGCACAGATGGGATCCCCAACTCACTTCACCTTCCAGTCTACCTACTCCAGCACCTCACAGGGCAATGCCACCATGTGTAATTACGGCAGGGTAAAATACCAATGGCTGGCTGTGCAGGACAGTCACTGAGATAGGGTGAGAGTCCAATGACCCTCTCTACATACCTTCTTCCTATAGGGTCTCCTATAGGGTCTCCTATAGGCAGTCAGTTTTCTGATGACAAGTGTTAAACTTGGAAGACAGACTTGTACAACACAGGGGTTCACTGTGCCTCCCACGTCCTCTATTTCTGCAATCTTAGGATCCTGGATGCACCAGGTACCCTTCTGCTCACTCTAAACCCTGACCTTCCTCATGACCCGTCTTGCTTCTCTCCCAGGTCAACATCCTCAGCGTTGCCCTGTGGCTCCTTCAGCCTCTGCTTTCCCACACCTCCCCCCACCATCTGCACATGTCCATCCACGGGACACAGAGCTACATGTGAAGGTAGAACCTAAGTTGCAATGGAGACCCCTAAATTTAAGTGATAACAACGCATGGGCTGGGGTCCCCGACTGAATAAAAATGACAAAGCAAAATAAACACAGCATTTTCTCACTCTGACTGCAGATACAATGTGCACAGCTACCATGATGGACTGAATCCTGAAACCATGAGCCAAAATAAACCCTGCATTCCTGGAGGTGCTTTTTGTCAGGCACTGTCTCACAACAACAAGAAGATTAACTAACACAAGTGTACACACAGGAGCACCAGTGTCTCTCTACATAAAATTCTGTATGCCCTCCATCAGTCACTACACCCAGAGGACACGAGGTTAATCACCACTCAACCTTAGATTCTGACATCTCAAAGTCGAGAATGTTGTCTTTGGATTGTTGTGGGGATAAAAATGATAAAGAGAACAAACTTTGTCACACAGCATACAAATCTCTGCCACTGACAGTACCAGTTACACGCAGGTGAAGTCTGGTATGAGGACTGCTCTATGGAGTGGGACCAGCAGGCCAGACTCTCCTGTTGGCACCAGGTGCTAAGGCCCAAGGACAAGACAGTCTGCCAACGAAGGGTCAGTGTGAGTGAATAATGAAATCCACAGAACTATTACAGTTCAAATCCTCAGGAAGCACACACAGGTGCTACAGGAGGCAGAAGGAAAGAAGGACATGTATAGATTAAATTATGTCCCCTCCAAAATCCCATATTGAAGTCCCAACACCAGAAAATGACTCCCACCAGAAATGGAATTAACAGCATTGACTCATGTCATAAGGGTGAGATGAATGTTCATATAAAAGGGAGAGGAAGAGGGCACCCATGTGCATGCTTACAGACCACACAAGCACAGAGAAATGACTCCAAAAGGACACAGTGAAAAGCTGTCACCTGCAAGCCAAGGAAAGGCCTTGAGATAAGCTGTGCCTTCAAGCGCCCTGCTCTTGAGCATCCAGCCTTAGAACTACAAGGAATGCTTTCGTATCACTGGGCTTCCCTGGTGTGGCCACCACATGCACAGTGCAGACACCAACCTCTCCCAGTCCTGAGCAACCCCCATCAATCAGCCTTTACCTTGCTGTCTTGTGCAGCAGCAGCATCTGCATGTTGACTTGAGAAATGTCTAGTATGAAGGGCCTATATCCTGCTCCCTGATGCCAGGCAGCTGCCACACTACCCTCCAGAAGATCTAACACCTCCTAAGAAAGCTGAGTGAACCCACACCCATATATCCACCGGCTTGCAACACCCGGTGTTTCTGGCTGTGCTACGAGCCTAGGGGTACAAGCTAAGAACAGACACCAACTAAGCACTACTGTTGCTCCCCCACAAGCCCACCATCGCAGTGCAGGCAAATGGCCTGGGACAGCACTGACTGATCTCTAGGACACGGAGGACAATCACTTACACTCGTCCCCTTTGGATTCAAGGTAAAGGGTCTGAGATGGGGCACAGTCACAGTGTTTGTCCCATTTATTTCTGCGGCTGGAAGGAGCAGTAGAAGGTTCAGGAAACATTATTCCACAAGCACTTACTGCCAGACATGCATAGGAAAGGGATGCCAAGTGCCAGAAGGACGGGAAGACAGCAGACTGTGACCAAATGTCTGGGAGGAGAGAACAAGAGCCCAGCCAAGAGAAGCCATGTGAGTGGAACACCCACTTCAACACACCACAGCCCCTAAGCAAGAGCCCGTACCGCAGCATGGAAGCAGCCCACAGCCACCATGATCCACAGAAAGACCCAGCCAGGAAGGACACGCTCAGTCCAGCGACTGGTCCCAGCCCACCCCAAAGTCCTTAGGTTACTCTCCCTGAAGGGCAGCTCATTTCCATCGGGACCCTTTAGTATTTCCCAGCTCTCTCTGAATGTCACGTCCAGGTTTTGTTCACAAGGAGCTCTTGAGATGGAAACTTAGGATTAGTTCACACACCTGTGTCACAAGTCACAGACACAGCATCCCTCTCTCCTGCCTTAAGTGCTTTATTACAGAGTACTCAACAACAACCCAACAGGGTCAGGCAGAAGTACACAGTAACTCTGGACTTGGGTATTTTGTGCTGAGCATCTCACTGCTGGCAGAAGAGCCAGGTGAGGTGGGGGAGCCCACCATGAATGACATGAATGAAGCATGCGCTTCTGTAGCCCTTGCCTTTGGAGCACTTTTGAATTTTTCCTCAAGGAGCAGCCTGCCCTTCTCTGCTGCCATCCTGGCAAAGCCTCAATCATATTCTCCTGCACTGTCTTGTACTGTCCAACCAAGCATTGGCAGAATCCAGGGAAACAATTAACTCAAATAGTCCTGATGATACAAGGGACCTGGGCCTGTCTGTTGGATCCCAAGTTCAGTCCATCCCAAAGGCTCTTCAGTCAAAACCAAATCTTTCCACCATCATGTAAAACCCAAGGTTATTTTGCAGGATTCCAAATGGATTTCTTATACTTCCAGTCATGGACCCAATAGTCCCCAGCTGGAGGTGAGCAGGCCCTGATATTCTTAAAGCAAGAGGAGTGTGCTTACAAAAGAGATCCCCCCCCCCCCTTTTGAGACAAGGCTTCAAACTGGTTATGTTGCCAAGGCTGATCTTGAAATTCTAATCCTCTTGCTTTGGCCTCCCAAGTGCTAAGGTCTAACTTAAGAGGATCTAAACCAGGGGTTTGTGGCTGCTAGGCAAATACTCTACCAAGTGGGCTGAGATTTCCTAAATTTAAGGACTTTACTTAGTGCCTTAAATTTTGATGACAAGTTCCTAAAAGGGTCCCTCAGTGACCTCAGCAACCTTACCAGCGGGTCACTATGGCACGGTTCCTTCCTTATAGAGCCTCAGTCCTTGTTACCACACAGGTTCAAGTGGCCTCAAGGCCAGAAAGGGTGTCTCCCCTCCCCCACAGCCAGGATGCCCTGGGCAATCTCTGCACACCCAGTCCTGGGAGAGATGCTGGCTCTGTCACATGGCCACTGTCCCTAGGCACTTTGAGCCCTGGCCAGGGAAATATGTGCAGCCACCCTTAAAACCAAGTGCCCAGTCCCTTGAACCCTCAGGCTCAACCCCTGCACAGCCATCAGAAGCCATCTGCATGCATCTGTCATGGAAAGCCATGACTTCAAGGAAGCTGCGACCTCAACCATCAGGCCACTGAGAGTCAGGACACAGAGGACCCAGAGCCTAGGGTGGAGCCCAGGGCAGACAGGAGTCAGCCAGGAAGAACTGGAGGTGGCACCCATGTTGTCTCCTGGAAACGAGTCTATAGAAAGCAGGCAAGACCAGGCTAGACAGCAAACAGGCCCACGGCAAGGGCCCGGGTGCTGAGCTGGGTGACTCCATTTTTATTTCTTTGCTTCATGACTTATCCTCAAAAGCTTTCAGGGTGAGGCCAGGAATGCCATTTCATTCTTGAAGCCCTGGTGGGCCTTTTAAAGGCTTGGGCATGGCAGGGCCTGGCTAGGTTTACGCTTTCAGATCTATTTATGGATTAAGTAGTTGGTCACACATGTTGTTCTCCAGGGGTGGGGGGGGGGGAGACATATGTGTGTACAAACCACAATGGAACAGAGCAGGGGGGCTTGCAGAGTCACCTGTGTTTGATCACATAAACACAAATGCAAGGCTAGAAAATGGACATACCAAAGGCAGGAACATCCGGCCTGGATATGGTGGGTGGCTCAACTGCTAAAGCACTTACCTTGGAAGCATGAGGACCCGAGTATGATCTCTGGAACCCAGGGAGAAAACTGGGTGTGGTGCTGTGTGCTTATAATTCCAGTGCTGGTACGCAGGGATAAGCTTGATGGGCAGCAGTCAGTCTAACCTAGCTGGTGGGTTCCAGTCCAGTCAAAGCCCCAGTCTCAAAGGTGGTAGACAACCTTCCTACATCATGTCACCCAAGACACACATGCATGCACCTGGACACATGTTCACGAATACAGGCATGTCTGTGTGAGGATCTGAGCACATGCATATGGGTACCCACGAAGGCCTAAAGACATAGGATTACCAGGAGCTCCAGTTTCAGGCAGCCATGAATCACCCAGCATGGGTGCTGGGAACCAAACTCAGGTCTCCTGTCTGAGCAACAAGTACCCTTAACTCCTGAGTCATCTCTCCAGCCTCAGTGGTCAAAATGACAACTTGAAAAGCTACAAATTCATGCCACTGGCTAAGAGTGCAGCTGGGCCTCAAGAGAGCTGAATAACAAACAGCAAGCATTGGGCCTTTGGGCTTTTCACTAAAAAGGCATGACAAAGGATCCAGACATACAGGTGTCACAAGATGACACCTGAGTCCACTACCACAAAAGCAGAAGATGACAGGAATCACCTCTGTCCCCAGACTCAGACCCTCCTCCTATTCCTCCTACCATGGCTACTGGACAGGCTCCCAAAGGGTAGCATCCAAACAAACAGCACCCTATCTGGGAATTGACAAAAAGCTGTATACCCAAGTGCCACCCAGACCTCCCTCGTCACCCTTCCAAGACTGAGGAACTGAACAGTGGTACCTTAATACCATGGAGCTGTTTCAAGTACTTCTGAGAACACCAAAACCCAGTGGGTTCAAATCCTATCTATACAAGGAGTTGCATCTGCTTGATGCCCATAGCAGGGTCCCATAACCCACATCACTAGTGCGATGTTGGTGCTGTGTTTAGGTAATGGGGTGGGACTGGTACATCTGAGTACAGATGTAGCTTTCATGAATAGTTCAACTGACCAAAAGTTGTAGAAGACACTGATGGACAAGGTGACTGCACCCTATGTGAACACATGGGAAACAGGGCCGCAGTGTGCATACAAGCACACTGCCGTCAGAGTAGCCCTCCTGGACAGGAGGGAGGAAAATGACCACACTTCAACACATCCAGGTTATTCTAGCTTCAAGAAAGCACCAGGAAGCCATGCTTGAATCAAGGGTATGGGAGAAGCTGCTGGACCTGACATGAAAGTCTCTGCGGAATAAACTTGATCAGGCCATGATGCCACTCCCAGAAGGACTGCCAGGGCAGAGGTGCCACCAGTCAGAGGCTTGTACTCTGATTAGAGGTGAAGAGGCACTTACTTGAAAGACTACAATTTTAATCACCTATTTTCATGACTTCCTGGACAGGGAGGCAAAGGCGGGCTCTCCAGCTGGTACAAAGGTTACACACCAATAAGAGACTAAGAAGTCACGAGGCAGTGACTAGCAAGACATAAGGACCAGGAAGTCCAGTAACTGCTTGGCAGTGACACACAGCAAGGCAAGCCCTAGCAGGGAAGGCAGGTAGGCTGGGAGGAAGTGCAGGTGTGAGCTCCACACAGCCCTTGGCATTACCCGCAATGGAAAGCAGACTCTTGACCAAGATCAAAGGCAGTTTCTCAGTATTGCTGAAGCAGCTTCAGATCAAGAAGGGCTCGAAGACACGGCAACACTCCAAACAGGGGTAGGGGAGAACAGAAAGAGAGAGAGAGAGAGTCAGACACAGGCAGACAGACCTGGGGAGATAGAAAAGGATGGACAGATACACTGTGAAACACACTCACAGACAGAAACAGAAACAGATACACATACAGAGAGAAAGAGAAAGACAGATACAGAAAGTGAGAAAGAGACAGAAAGACAGACAGACCGGGACAAACATACTAGGAAACATACAGAGAGAAACAGAGACAGACAGGGAGACAGACAGACAGGGAGACAGGAAGGCAGAGACAGAAAAGAATAAACAGACACACTGAGAAACATGGAGAGAAATAGACACACATAAAGAGAGAGAAAAACAGAGTCAGACAGACAGACATGGAGAGATAGACAGAAAAGGATGGACAGACATACCAGGAAACACACAGAGAGAAACAGACACAGACAGACAGACATGGAGAGACAGAAAGACACAGAGAGAGGGGAACACAGACATAAAGAGAGTCAGACACACAGTAAGAGAAAGACAAACATACAAACAGAGATAAACACACCAACCAACACACAGAACCCCTCCAGGAACCTCTATGAACCAAAGTCCCAACTGTGGAAACCACACAAGTTTTTCTTCCCACCCTGCAAGTTCCAAAAACAAAGGCTCTACAATGCAAGTTGTCAAAAGGGTCCCAGGAGAGAACAAGCCAGAGATCTGGCCAAGCAAAGGAAAATCATCAAAGCAGTGTGTTAAAGGCTTAAGAAGGCCTACCAGGTTGTCAGCCACACAGAACTGGGGAGTAGGGCACAGGTTCCTAGAAAAGTCAAGCTGCATGGCTTCCATCTTTGGGCCTGGGGCGGGCAGGTAGTTCCCGACGAAGAAGAACCAGGGAGCACAGGCAGCCCTGGTTACACAGAAGGGCTGGGTCACTCCAGCCCACAGTCATGCACCCCTCCTAGAAAACACCATCCCCTCCCACACAGGTGTGTCGCCTTCCCTATGCAGAACTTCAGCCTGCAGACCAGAGCCAGGGGAGAGGAGCCTAAGGTTCCCAGCCTCACACCACTATACCTTTAGGCTGTTCTGGGCACCAAGATTATTTAGCAACAGGCCTGCTCTACACCTAGAAGTTGCCAGTAACAACCCCACCCTCACCTAAGGTTGTGTCAAAGAAAAAAAAAAAAAAAAAAAAAACCTCTACACACTGCCAGAGGGTTCCACAGAGAACAGCATAATGGCTTATATACCCACCACACCCACCACCCCTAAATGGAAAGAGATCTTAATCGACACCTGGATTTACATTCAGGGCAACTGAACCACTAGGGAAGGGAGGGGCATGCCGGCTCTTGTCTATACTTTCCGACCTCTAAGGCAACCTTTTCCCCTCCTTGGGTCTCACCCTACCGTCAGCCGTGCTCACACTGGAGAGCCATGAGACGCAGTGTAGATCCTTTCTGAGAGCAGGTGCTGACCCCGCATCAAGCGCACAGCTGGTGAGTATGTGGACAAGAGTACGGGAAAATGGTCTGTCAGTTTTCCTAAGAGTTAAGTATACGCCCACCACACCTCTCAGCCTCTCTGTTCCTAGACATCTACCCAAGAGCAATGAGTGCCTATAGCCAGCCCAAGACACGCATATCTGCTCGTGGTGACTTTATTTGTAAAAGGCACAAACGGGACACAATCAACCAATACCCTTACCACCAACGGGGTAAACAAAACCTCAGCCCAGCCAGTGGACGCACAGCAGATACGCAGGAGTCGGATGCATCTTCACAGCAGGCTGAGTAATCGGGGCCTCTGCTGCATGAGGCCATTCCTCTTTAATTCTGCAGAAGTCAAAATGATCTAAGCTGACAGCAGGCAACCCAAACGAGCGTACAGTCAGATGGGAGGACACGTGCACAGGAGTGTGGGGAAACACAGAGGGGCCTTGGGGACACCCTGCAGTCCACTGTGGTTTCACAGAAGTGTCAAGTCTGATAAAACTATGCCTGCAGGACATAAAGCGCACCCCTCGAGCCACAGAGCTGGGCTGCATTCAGAAAGAGCACTAAAGTGGGAAACTGTACCACTCACACCCTGCACCATGCCGCCGTCCAGGAGAGCCCTGCTCCAATGCGGTAAGGACACTGGGGGGACCCCCCACTGTCTGACACCAGTGAAAGGGGATAAAGTCACATGGCCTCATCTACTCCTCCCACAAGGCAGCAGGCCGGTGCACTGCCCACAGCCTCTTCACCTGTCACCTCCCTTCTACAACCTCCGGCGCAACACTTTCATTCTGAGGGCATTGGTTCCCGCAAGTACACTGTAATTACAGGTCTGGGTTACATCTGTTAAGTGTGACGTTAGTTGGTAACGGAGGCTGGTCTCAAGCGTGAGTGCCAGCAGCCACTGCAAAGGGACAGGAATGGAGGCACACACTTATAAACCTCAACTGAGGGTTGGAGGTGGAGAAACATATCCCCAGGGCTCACTGGCCAGTGAGAGACCATCTCAAGACACAAGGTGGGCAGCTCCTGAGGAGGGACATCCAAGGATGACCCCTGGCTGCCACATGTACACAAGCACAGTAAACAGCTTGCTAGTGTCTTTATTATCAGTGTCATGGAGTGTGTGTGGCTTAGGGTGAAAGCTCAACTCGGCTGCCAGTCAGCTGAGTTTCTGAGGCATCCTCCCTCCTCCTAGATTGCAAAACCTATCATCCCCAGCAGCCAGCTTGCCATGTGCCTCCTCCTCATGCAACTGAAACCCTCAGTTGCAGTTGTCAGCCACCACCACGGCTCTGGGAAAGGCACCTGGGCTGCCTCTGTACAAGCTCCCAGCAGCGCAGCCCACAAATCACAGAGTGTGGGACTGAGCAGAGCAGCCCTCTGCAGACTCCCAGGCTAGCCTTGTTTCCTTTTGTTCTCATTTGGCTTCACTGAGACATTATAGCTGCTGTGGCTGCTGTCTGTAGTCCTGGGTTCAGATCCTGCCTCAGCCACCACCAAGACCACATGAGCTGGAAATGGGGGTTCCACACCACTTCCATCATGGGATACACCCAGGTGACAACGAAGGCCCCACCCCTGGCACGGGATCCCACAGAGAGTGCTCAGCAGGCAGTAGGCAAAAGGTTGATGGGAGAGAAAGTAAGTAGTACATGAAGTGTTTAATAGACATTTGGAGAATCAGAAGCAGGAGCAGCTGTCAGAGATGCCTGCAGGCAATGGTGTCATTTACAAGGCAAAACCAGTCCCCGCTGCTGGAGCAGAGCTGATCCTAGGAGCCAGTCCTGCCCACCCTGGCAGCTGGCCTCTCTCTCCTCCCTGGCCCTGTTCTCTGCAAAGCTCATGTCCTCTCTTCCTAAGAAGTGCTCAGGGCTTAAGCCTGAATGGAAGCTCTGGGGAGGGACAGGGGACAGTGTGCGCCTAGTGCGGTCCACCTCTGCGTGGCAAAACAGACTTGGGTCAGCTGCTTTTTGCAGAGCTCTGCAGACACATAAGTAACAGTGCACTGCTGCAAATGAGCCCCCAGAAAGAGGAGTCACGGACCCTCCAAGCACGCTCAGGGGAGAATGCCAGAGATCTTTCATTCACAGGAGGCTCCCAGCCCTGTGAACTCTGGCAGGGTTTCCATGAGACTGGGGGAGTGGGGTCCTTGTTCATCACCACCACCTACCCTAGCTCATCTTTCCAATACTCATAAGGAATAAGGAGCCAGAACCTGGCCTAAAGGACACGAAATGTGCTCAGTGACCCTGAGTCCTGGCGGCCTTGCTCTAGGCACCTGACCAAGAACGGTTCCGTGACATCACAGTCTGCAGCCTCTCGAATAGACTCAAACACCTAATGAAAACCTCTAGTTTTATGTTCAGAATAAATAAAGGATAGCTCAGTCTGGAGGCTTAGGTCATTTTTTTTTTCTAATGGAACCTTCAGTTGAATCTGAATCTAACAGGAGTTATGTAACAAGAGCCAAGGTAACTGTAACCATGGAAAAGGGATCTTCTAGACATGTTTCTGGAAAAGTTCTCCAGGATCAGCTTGACAGGCCATCTTCCTAGAGAACCTGAAGGCAGGTGCTGTTTCAATAGTCGCCATTTGGTTCCAGGACGCAGAGGGCTGTCCTCAGATCTGAGCCAGCCAGCGCTCACCACAGCAGCCAGAGTTGTGTTAATTCAATCCAGTCAGTACACGACCACCACAGATGCAGGGCCAGGATCGGGATCCAACTGAAAACAAGACTCTCACAGAGAGAAAGTGTACACACACACACACACACACAGCTTAAGTCCCCACACCTGATGTAAACTTGGTGCTCCAGGTTGGGTGCAAGCTGGGGTGTTTCCCCTGCAGACCTTGTTCTCTGTATACACTCAGGTGTCCCAGCAAGACCTTGGGCGCACACACTACATAAGACACATGACTCTCTATCAGACACACACATGACAGGCACACACAGTATGTGTTCTTCCTTTGGGGACGTTACTCTGCTCAGATCGTCCCTCTCCAGGACTTTGCTTCCTGTGGAGGGGGCCTACGGGTAACACCTGGTGAGATAGACCAGAGCAGTCCTCTGGTCTCTCTTAATTCCAACCACACCAGCTCAATGTGGTCCTGAGTTTGGGAACAAAGGAGCATCAAATGAGTCTTTTCAAGGACAGGCACCATGTGGTAAATATTTGGTGCATTTTACAAAAGTCTGATTGGTTAGGAGACATCAGGGGTCATTCTGATCCAGGTGGACTGTAGAGTCTCAATCAGCTTAAGCTCAACTGGGTCAATGCAGCCCACAGAGATAGACCACAGTAGCCACATTCACACGAAACTCGTGGAAACCTCAAACACCTATTTAACAAGAGACTGCACCACTGCCCCTGCCTCCCCAGACCTGCAAGCCCATCCCTGCAGACAGAGACATCTCCAAATTCCACATACTCACCAAGTGACCAATACCTCCCTTCCACCAGGACCTCACAACCTCCGCTCCCATGGTACCAGAATAAAACCTCGGCCTCCTCTCCACCTTCTCCTGTAGCCGGATGTTCACAGGCACCATTAGGCTGCCCTCCTGCCACATCTTTTAGAGTTGTCTGTTTCCCCCAACCCCAGCCCCCAGCTGGTCTCTACCTCCCTTCACTCACACCCCCTTCCATCGCCTACCACCTGAACAGGGCCAAGCAGCCCCAACATCTGTACCAAGCAGGTTGTGTGCTGGCCTGGACAGCCCCCTCATGCCCTCCTGACTCCCGGCTTCCCTGGACAGCCCCCTCATGCCCTCCTGACTCCCGGCTTCCCTGGACAGCCCCCTCATGCCCTCCTGACTCCCGGCTTCCCTGGACAGCCCCCTCATGCCCTCCTGACTCCCGGCTTCCCTGATCTCCAGCCCACAGAAAGATCAATGCTCATCTGCCTGCCTAGCAGCCTGAGTCCAGCTCTGCCTGCTGCAAGACCTGGATAAAACCTTCCAATTGCTCCCACATTAGCTTCTTCCTATCCCAAACAAAGTGAGGATAAGCGAGGCCCTCCCACCACCAGCCCTCAAAATAAATATTTGTCTTTGCAAAGCCACTGGAGAAATTCACACAGCCCTGATCCATGTCCCTGTGTCCTTCCTGGTTGGCCCAGTGCAGTCGGGGCTGTGTAGAGGGGGAGGGGCCGCTCCTGGGACAGAGCAGAGAGAACAAAGAAAACAACCCCTTGAGAATGCAGTTGGCAACACTTGGCTTTTCTTTCTTCCTTTGTGTCTTAGCTCTAATTGTACAAACAACTGCAACTGAATAGTGTTGATATGTTGTCATTAGGGGACCATAGACAGCTGGGGCCAAGCGCCACAGCCAGTTGCCTTTCAAATACCAAGGAGGACACAGTACTCAACCCCAGGGCAGGGTGCAGAGGGTGAGGGGCCTCCAGATGAACAGCTTGACCACATGCCCAAACTGCCTAACATCCACCCCAGGCCTGGCGGAGCCCATAGGGGCCATGGGGGCCAAACTCCAGCCCCACCCACAGGACTGGGCTACTACTCACTGCAGGACTGCACACACAGCTACATACAAACAATGTGTTACCCGGTCAGGGAGAGACTAGTCATCCATCGGGCAACCTAGAACTGAAAACTTGAGGCCTAAGCCAGAGATAGAAGAGGACTTACTAGCCACTCAGATCTTGAAAGTTGACGGCAAGGTATGTGGACTTTAGAGAGGCAACATCCAGCCCACCATCCCGAGTGCACTGAAGTGAACCCATTTTTGTCTCAGCGGTGTCCTGACTAATGACTGCAGGGTGAAGCAGGAAGCCAGAGAACCCCACTTCCCTTCCAGCCTGCTCCCAATAGACAGGAGGACCCAGGTGGGCAGAAGACTCACCTGAGAAATGCCCTGCAATGCGGGCACACGTGCCTGTCGGCAGAACTGCTCACGTGACACAGCTGAGCCTTGCCCCTGCCACCCATGTCTAGTCTGCTTCAATTAGTATGCAAACCCTTCCTTCCTATAACTTGGGTGTCTTTGTTATATGACAAAACTAAGGGTTCCCAAAGGAGAGGGAGCCTGAAGTTTGATCAATCCCACCATTCCCAAGTCCCCAGCAATCCCACCATTCCCAAGTCCCCAGCAGCGATGACAACAGACACTTTTCAGAGCAGACACAGCAAGAGCAGGCAGGGTGCTGGCTCACAGCAGCCCGGGACCTGTGATCCCTGCCAAAGGTGGGGAGCGGGCTGCCAGGAGTCACGCATAATAGAGCTTTACAACAACATACGCCTGACAGTTGACACTGACCATCAACTGACAGGATCTAAGTCACAGGAGATGGACCTCTGAGTGGGCATGTCTGCAAGAGTTTGTAGACTGGGTTAACTGAGGTGAGAAAACGCAGGGTAAAGGGAGGTGACGCCACCCTATAGGATGGGATCCCAGAGCACATACAAAGAGAAAAGTGAGCTGAGCACCGGGGTTCATCTCCCTCTGCTTCCTGACTGTGCTGCAATGTGACAGCCACCTTGCTTTCCTGCCACCATGCCCTCCTGCTTCGAGGGACTGCACCCTCTACTGGGGGCACCATGAACTTGTCCTTCCTTAAGTATTTTGCCCCCTAAATGACAAATGTAACCAATACTAGCCCCCAGTACTGAGAGGGGGACCTTATGAAAACTGAAATAACAATGCTAAGTTGCTTTCAAACATCCTCAGTCCGTATGCCCGTGTTAAGTGAAACTAAAATGCTTGCACTAAAACTAAACATTCCTGAAATGACCACTTCCCTTTTAGACTGTGACCTGAGACTACAGTGACAAGGAGTTTGGTGAGGCCTGCCCTAAGCTGTTTCCAGCATGGTCCCATTCTCCACAGCCTGTTGAATACTGGCATGACTAGAAAGAAATGTCTGTGAACATGGTCAGGGAGTATTTGGAATTCTTCTCCCAGAAGCAGAGTGTCTCCCACCGGTGAAAGCTCCATGATGCTAATGACAGGCGGCCAGCATGGGAAGCTTCAAGGGTGAGACAGTTGCTTGTATAGAAACACTGAACAAACACTCCAACACTGCAGCCCGAAAAAGACAATCCCCACCAAACAGCAGGAGAAGTGTGAAATGTGCAAATGAGCCTGCTTAAACAAAAACCCAATCTGCTCCCAGAGCGTGCAGGGTGGCCACCTGTTCAGGGCTGGTGGAGTTCTGATTACAGAGGAAGGAACAATACCAGGGAGATGACAGCCCCCTCTTGGGTCCTGGTCCCCACCCTCAAGCCTATATTTAGGCTGCTCTCTGTGGAAAATGTCCTGACCCTGCACACAAACAAGCTATTTGGCCGATTATTCAAAGGCTCCATTAACAACCTCTTCTGCCCACGTGGTATTTGCTCTGCTCCCTCCCTGGTCCCAGACACAACCACAATGCCCCTCTGGCCTCTGGCCTTGTTTGACTGTGAGCAGACAGAATGAGAAGGTAAAGAGGTTGCACCTAAAAGACTACACTGACCCTGTCCATGGGCATCTCCTATCCCAAGAAAGCACATGTCTGGGTCCAGGTTCCAGAGCACTAGACAAGGGGAACCTAAAGTCTCTACTAACCCCTCAGAGGCCAGGACTCCCTGCAGCATCACACAAAGCCTTTCTTCTCCAATCCCAAACAAAAATAACAGATGCTGCAAAGATTAAAGATTAACATCTGCAGAGTGCATTTTCTTTCTCAGAAAAAGGTACTTAACAAAGAGAAGGAATTATGTAGCTAAGCACCAGATCAGAACCGCAAACCTGAGCTTTAAAAATAACTAAGCCTCATCCGGCTCTTCCAGACTCAATCACTTAGGCTGGGGAACGCAAAAAAGTCCCTGAGCAGCAGGAGGGGGAACACAGAGGAAACATGGGTCCGTGCTGAGTGCTGGAACCATGAAGCAAAACCAACAGAGAGGGGAGTAGCAGGTACAAGTGACCTCGTGGGGAAAGTGGAAAGAAAAGGCTCTAATTAGGGAGAAGCAGGGAGGTAAGTAAAGAAGAGGAAGGGAAGGGGGTAAAATAACAGTAAGGATGTTGGGAAAAGTCATAAGGAACCATACTATTATCTATCTAAAAGTACTTATACACAAATCAGTATATAAAGATACAAAGTGTAAATGAAATTTTCCCATCTGGGCTGACAATTCTCCCTCCAAAAGCCACAGACCAGCTAACAAAAGCTTCAACCCTAGACATGAGAACCGCTCCTTTGGGTTGTTGCTCAGGATTGTCCAAGGGACTCTCGAAACAGTATAGACTGCTGCTGTTGCCCTTGGCTGCTCCACAGAGGGGGAATGATGGGAGATGTCATTCTGTAAATATGTTTCTCTTATTGGTTAATGAATAAAGCCCTGTTGGCCAATAGAAAAGCATGATAGGCAGGACTAGGAGACAAGGATGTTTCGGGAGAGATAGGAGGAGGAGAGTCAACTTGTAGGACCAAAAGAGCAGAGGTCCGGATCCTCTCTCCAGTAAGATAAGACCACGTGGAAATACTTTGATTGATAGAAATGGGTTAATATTTAAGAGAGAGCTAGCCAATAAGAAATGCTAGTAACAGGCCAACAGCTTTATAGCTAAAACAGCATCTCTGTGTGTTATTTGGGGCTGACGCGGCTGTGGGACCAGGCTGGCAGGAAAACAGCTTGTAACAGGGGAAGGTAAATATCTGTTGCTGAAGTTCAGATACAGGACTAAGAGCACCTAACCTGGATCTGGACTCAAAGCTTCTCCTTTAGGACTAGCTCTTATGGTACCAGAAGGTACCACGCAAACTTCCAATGGAGGGAAGCAACCAAAAGTCCTACCCAGCTTTGGCACCTATGAACCACAATGGCCAGCATGGCACAGTACCCCAAGAGTGCAGTAGCGGCACAGACAGCTTGGCGATAAACAACAGCTCTCCAACTGAACTTAAGGCCCACTCAACAAGAAGGGAAAAACGATCCAGGGCTAGTGAAGGAGGAGGAGGAGAACTTAACAACTGCACTTTGTTAGAGCAGCACAAACCATGACTGATTCTAAGTATCTACCCTTAGACCCACAGGTAAGTGTAATCCTCACCCCTTACAAGGAAATGTCTCTTTGCAATAAACAGGAAGCCATTACAGAAAACAATAACCAATCAAAATCCAGAGTTGTGGAGCCCAGTCACAACTGACAGATTTACAACTCAACTCCTGGACCTAAGACTCAGCGCTCTTGGGGAGGGGGAGCAGAAACACTCTAAGGGCCAGGAGAACTAGAAGTTTGCTGTGAGGTAAATTCTCCTAGAGATGTCAGAAAAACCTACACCCATGGAGTCTCGCCAACACGGCTCCCTGAACATGACTTGAACAAAGATGACACCCGCAGATGCATTAATGTGGAAGAGAGAAAGCTCGTGAGGTCTCAACCCTAGACCCAAAAAAAAACAAAAACAAAAACAAACCTGTAGGCAACTAAGAAACGCTGAGAGTGGGAGAAATAGTCTTCCCCAGGGAGTAACCCCCAAGGGTTATCTAATACCAAATGACCAGCCTTGAAATCCTATATATTTGCAAGTATATACACATATATACGCATGTGTATATACACACATATATACATGCATACATATGTACACATAGTCATACCTATACATACAGGTAACATTGCACAGGCCAAGCAGGTTATATTTATGCATTCTGGAATATACACACACAAACATACACACAACAAAAGAGGTCATGGATTTGAAAGAGAGTTGGGGTAGGAGTAACATGGGAAGGTTTGGAGGGAAGAAAGAGAAGAAATGAAAAAATACACATAATCTCCATTTTTAAAAATTACTTTAAGGAAATAAAAAACAGCCAGGTGGTGGTAGGGTGCACCTTTAATTCCAGCACTTGGGAGGCAGAGGCAGGTGGATCTCTTAATTAGAGGCCAGCCTGGTCTACAGAGGGAATTCCAGGACAGCCAGGGCTACACAGAGAAACCCTGTCTCAAAAAAACACACAAACAAATACCCAGGGACCAGTCAGACTGAGGCTTGTAAACTATAAAAGCCCGCAGGACATGCAAGGGAAGGATTGATGTGAAGCAAAGCATCAAGAAAGTTGCAGAAGAAAGTCTGGATAAAAACGGAGGTGGTGGTAATGTGTCTCTGCAGCTGCAGGACCCATCTCTCTGCCCTCAGAGTCACTTCCCCCAGGCTCCTCTGAGGCCCCTGTGAGCTATGGATAACAGGCAGCATCTCTCTTTCACAGATACTCTCAATTGCTGGGAAAGTGGTGATGGAATGTATCATCTACCAAGTCACCATAAGAAGCAAAGAGTGACGGACCCCATCTAAACAGGCACGAGGGTGCGCTCCAAACACCAGGGGGAGAAGTCCACAAACCACAGCGGTGACTGGAAGAGGATATGAGGCACCACAGGGCTCCCCTCTCTACTTGACCCTTGTCTAGGCCTGCTGTGTGCCCCCCGCCCTCCAGAACTCCACACTCACTCAGAGGATTTTACTCCTATCACCATCATGGAGACAAGAAGAACTTGCACTTGAAACCATTCAAAGTGACCTCTGGTCCTTTATCATTGTTCAAACACTATGAACACTGCAGGCCAGAACAAGTGTCCAGCCACATAAAATGCCCTTCCTTTCCTCTCTTATACTCAAAATGGGGTTCCTGGGCTACAGACCTTCTTAGAAATACAGGTTCCCAGGGCCAAACCAGGGAGTTGCCATCTGTTTCTGCAAGCCCTTGATGTCATTTGCTTACACACTTAAATTTGAGAACCACTGCTGAGTGACACTCAGTGCTCCACATCAGTGACACAGCCTGCCACTCACTGGTCCCTCTGGACCATGCTGATTCTCTGAATTTAACCAGCTCCTGTTGAGCAGAACCACCAACCTCTGCAGACCACTGATTTAGAAATTTTCCCGGACTTATCAAGCTTTTCCTTCCCTTATGTGCCTTCAAATGGTAAAGAATATGGCATGATGTTTTGGTCCCATGAAGCTAATAATCTATAGATCCAAAAGTTGCCCAGCCCCAACTTCTATACTGTGGATACACTGCTGTAGAAGAATAACTCAGTTCACATCCCCCAAAGAGGCAAAAAAATACCTGTGCCTGGGAGGAAATGGCTGCCTGGTGCCACCTCTGGGACATTCTTCAACTGCAGATACTGACCCACAAAACCACTGAGGACTCAACTGTGAGCAAGGCCTGGGTTCTGGACAGGAGCTGAGTCAAGGGCAGCTGGCACACAGAGCAAGAAGGCTTTAACTCCGGGGAGGCACGGTCAGCTTTGAGTAGCCTTGACCTGTATCAGGCCTCATGGCATCTCTGAGAAGGAGCCATACCTAAAAGCCACCAGATTGTGAACTGTTACAGCACAGCAGACAGAGCCCAAGGAAAAGGAGACTCACCCACAGCAGTAGGGAGAAACTTTTTTCCCTAAACATACACACCTGCAATAACCAGACTAAACAAACTCCTACCAAGTTTACTGTATTAAGCAATTCTACAGAGAACAAGACGCTTTGATTACTCGGCATATCCTCAAGCCTGTCTCTTCCTGGGTCAAAGGCACACATCTCAAAGACTCAGAGAAATGGCTATGGGAAGTATACCTAGCAGGGACTCTCCAATTCTACTTTATGCAAGGAAGTTTGGTTCAGGCAGCTCATCTCTCCCTGGTATATTTTCTACACTTCCTAGGTTGCAAAGGTGTGTTGTAAAAGTTTCCTCTAAGATGGAGACATCCCATCCAGTGGGTAAACCCCTTACACAAAAAAGGGAACAACTCAAAATAGCTCCAGGAAGTCCCCAAAACTGACCAGATTCACAAGGCCCCTCCCTCCCAGAGTCAGCAATAAAAGCTCAGAGTCCCTCCCTCTCAGATGAGCCAAAGCTGTGATTAGAACAGCTGCCTGGAAGAAACAGAAAGCCATGGAGCTGCTTAGGAGAGATTTAGACCACCTGAGTCACAGGGATAAGACACTCCCAACCTGCTGAGCAGCCTACAGGATATGCAGAGTGCCTCAGGTCCCCAGCTTTGTGGACTACCACCCATATACAGTGGGCTTTGGAGACACAGCTGTCTTTGAGTCATTTTTGCCCCTGGAAACAACCCCTCACCCATATTCCTGTAAGTAAACCCAATAAACCTTATTGGTTCACCAAGCTAGACTTTGGTCCTATCTGTATTTTGATCTGTCACGAGAACCCTTTCTGGGATGTGTGTGTTGTGTCTCCCCAGGAAAAGTTTAGTCACACAGCAGGGTGACAGCCAAGTTTGTTTGGTGATTACCATAGGATGAACTGGCATAGCACAGGTTAAATACTCAGCACCCCACAGGACACAAATGTCCAACAACACAGCTGCATCATGGGACTGAGCAGACTCCCTGCCATCTTCCAAGGTTCCCCAAATGCTTGGGATTAGATGCTATCAAACTTTCACTTAAGAGGACCATGAAAGGCTCATGCCCTCCCTCCCCCTAGTCCTCCTGTAGAGGATCAAGGAAGAACATAGGTGTCTATAGATTAGCCACCCAGTAAGGACAGCAGCATGAACACTGGTTGAGGAGGTGGGTTGAAATTCAGAGACTGGTTGAATTTCCCAACAGTATCTGGTAAGCTGGGAAGCGTACTGCTGGGCTGACTGAGTGAACACTAGGCAAGCACATGGGTCCTGGCTCTGGTGCTGGCAAGCTGAATTACAATGTGCAACTGCTAATAGAGGCTTTAGCCTTGAAAGAACGACAAGCTTTATTTAACAAGAGAGGCAGTTGGCTGATGCACTTCAATCCATCCACCCCAGACAGTGTGTGATGAGCCAGAGGGGAAGCTTACACAGGAGGCTCCACTAGAGATGAGGTAGGTTGGTCCAGGCTCACTTCTGGGTGTGGGATGGTGCATGCTACATCCCACAGGGGCCATGCCCCTCCGGCACACCCTAGAAATCTGCTGGGCTCAATGTGAAACTAATCATTAATTTCCCTTATATTCCAGAGATTCAGAAGTCAAGAAGATTCTCAGAGTAAGAAAATAATAACCGAGGAAAACACTTTTAAAACAAAACAAAAAGGTAACATTTTAAACAAAGTTGAGAATGGAACTCACATGCCTCCCAGGCCTACAGACAGTATCCTCAACACACTGTGATTTGGACATTTCAGTGGGCTCTTGCATCTAAATAAAACATATCTTGTCCATCTTTAAGAGATTTTCCACTGAGGCCAAAATCAACTCAGTGTGACATGAGCAGTAACCAAAACACCCTCCTCTTTGCCAAGGTCCTTCCTCGCCCCAAGAGTAAAAATTTATGTAGATGCCAGACAACAGGGAGGTTTTAAACGCACTATAACAGCCAAATGCTGGCGTGCAATGTCAAGACAGAAACTATATCCTCAAAAGTCCTCCTAAGCTGAAAAGGGTTCCTGTTATAACAATCCAAAGGCCTTGGTAAGGGGGCCACAGAGGGGAGACAGGTCTGACTAGATAGCCTGGAAATGACAGGTTTGGTTTTGTGAGACAAGTGATTTTTTAAATATTTATGACAATATGCATATCCTTTCCTGAAAGACCCACATTTTTCTGTCTCCTAGTCACAAGGAGATCTGGGTCTGCCTCTGACAGGAATGGGGTTTCATATCAGTTACTGTGGTGGCCCAGCACCAGTCATGGTTTCTCCAAGCTTATGCTATCTTCAAGGCTCCATATCAGTGAAGATACAGGTATCAAAATTTGTTTTTGTTTAACTTTTTTTTTTAAAGATTTATCTTATCTGTCTGTCTTTGTCTATGCCTGTGTCTGTATGTATCTGCAGAGGCCAAAAAGAGGGTATCAGATCCCCTTGGAGCTGGAATTAAAGGGAACTTGAACTTAGATCTTATGGAAGAGCAGCAGTGCTCTTAACTACTGACCCATTTCTTCAACCATCCCCCTCAAGAGTCAGTGATCAGTGGGAAACCACAGACATGCCTGAAACAGACCCTTTTCACAGACTATTACCATCACTCTTAGTTAACATCTAGAATTTGATAGTAAGACCCTGTTGCTGAAGACACCATATATTTGAGTCATGGGACATGAAAAAAAAAAAAAATGAAGCTGGTATTGACCTTGGAGTTGCTTCCTCATTTGTTAGTATTTGACAAATTTAGCCAACAATGACTCCCACGAGCCACAAGAATGACTGACCTAGCAAGATATATCCATTGGCATATAGCAAGATATGCATTAGTGGCACAAATGTTATAGGAATAAGCAACCACTCTCTGGTTGGATTTAAATCCTCTAAGAGATACACTATATGCCTGGTATTGTCAACGGTGCCAAAAACTCATGACCGGCTAGGTTATAGGACCTAGTAGAGAACTTAATATTATTATTCTACTAAATGGCCATAGCAATAAACTGCTCCCTAAATGTGTATACCCACTAATCTGTGTATACCCACAGATTAGTGCATCTGTCAACCTTCATCAGAGAAGCTTCTTTTTACAGTAGATGGAGATTAACAGAGACCTGCAATTGGTCAATAGAGAGAGAGAAAGAGACTGGGAGTGCACAGCTCCAAATGGAATATCTGTACAACACTTGCTCCCTCCCCCCAAGGCTCAGGGATCACTGCAGAAGAGGGGTCAGAAAGACTGGAGTGGATGTCTGCAGTGAAACAGTATTTGCTGGAGGTGGCAGCTCTGTGTGCATAAACAAACTGCAGCTGTGACAGCACACAGAACATCAAGCCTGCCAAACTCCCAACATGGATGAGGAGGGGTTCATGAAGTCCCACCCTTAGCTGAAGAACCTCTGGCACTTAATGGCTGCTGTGAGAAGGAGAGTCCATTTCCGTCAGGCATGTGGCCCCAAAAAGCCAATCCACACTCCAGTGTTTGGTCCTACACCCGTGCACATACAGACAGCACTAAATGGACTCTGTGTTTTTAAAAGGAGAGAGAGAAAGCATATGAGGTTCTGAGGGGAAATGGGAAGTGATTGGGAGGTAGAGTTGTTCAAAACACATTACATACATGTGTGATATTCTCAATTTTAAAAAATGTGTGTTCTCTTCTTACTCACACACATCATGCTACCGCAACTCAGCAACCCTCTCCCCATGCCAGATATCAATGGAGCAATGTAAGACCTGCCCATACCTTAACACTGACATGGAAAGACCATTCCATAATAACAAAAGGACAGGGATCTAATTACAAGAAGCAGGGTGAGGTTCTGAACGAGTGGCACTTTGGGAAGCCACAGACCTGGGGCCTAAATGACCCCTTAGTTCAGAGGTGCCTTTGAACATTCCCTCAAATGTGCAGGGGTCACCACCTTCCCGTATGCCCAACTCCTCCTCTCTAAGACAGAGCCATTGTGAATACCAAACCATCTGTGCTCCACAAATGAGCAGTGTACCACCAGAGATAACGGCAGGAAGGACAGAGGCAGATACGAAAGCTCCTCCAGACTCCGAATTTACTACAGTCCTGGCATCATACAGGCATTCCTGGTTCTAACAAAAATAACAGCATTATCAAAGTCCCCAGCAGGATCTGTCCATCAGTTTTAAGTTTTACTGACAATGACAAAGGTTATAGCCAAAAAGAGGCTGATAGCATTGGCTACATAGCATCAGCTATCCAAAAAAGGGTCACCGTGGAAGAACAATTCAAAAAAAGAAAAACGCAACCAGAGCCTCCTGCTAGAAGCCCAAGACCCCAGAGTGCACCCAGCTGGAGGCCTCCCCCCTCCTCCCCAGCACTCCAGTCAGGTGCACCCCGTCCCTGGCACCAGATTTCAGAGCGTTTCATCAGACTTCTGTATACGCAGCCCAAGAGCTGAACAGAGTCAGAGAGCTGAGCAGAGTCATCTGAGAGAAACAGGAGCACCTTTCAGACTTCTGACAGGCACCCGGACTTGCTCTCAGAGGAACCCACCCAACATCTCCCTCAGCATTATCTGGGGGGCAAAGAGGGGTATCCCTCCTCAACACCACAAGACACTCCACATCCCACAGAGGCCGTGGTTCTCGATGGGTCTGGAGGCATCCAAGTCACCACAGGCAGCCATGAACACTCAGGGGGCCCAGGTGCATTGAGAGCCAGTCCTCATAAGGACAGAAGTGGCTGGGACCCTCTCCCTGGAATTATAACATATCCTGTGGATAGTCAGTCAGTCTCCCAGCCTGCCTGGGATGTGGTTCAAGTACATGAGGCTGCCAAATGCCAAGGGGATCAGCAACACAGTGTTCACCTTCTCCACCCAAGCAGCCAAGTTTTAAACCCAAACACTTCAGGGTTAGAAGTTCAGACTGCACAGGAGCCAAGCTTTCCTGGGGGCTGAGGCCTTACATGGAGGAGAAGAGAGCAGTACCTGCACCTGTTTTGAACACACTCCTGCTGGACTTGGAAGGCTCCCACGTTCCTCAACGGAGGGCTCACCAGCCTTTGGCAGGCACAGTATTATACTAGGACAAGCCACCTGCAGGCCTTCAACTGTCAACGGCCAACAGCAACTCAAGAGGACAGGCTGCTAATCCACCCACTTAGATACCACCTGCTCCCCACAGGTAAGGGATGGCAGGCCCAGAGAAATAAAACAAGGGAACAGTTCAGGCACCTAGTAGCAGAGAAAGGAGAGCCATTAGTGGTCCAAGGAGAACACAAGCCAGGGCAAAGCAGCCCGCTCCATCATCTCCTGCAGGGATACTGCCCTGCTTGACACTGGGGGTCAAGACAGCGTTCTGCACACACCGGCTTACAGGCAGCAGGATCATCCACTTTTCCTCCTCCTCTTGGGTGGCTCCCAAGTGGCAGGTGTATCAAAGTGTCTGTCCCCCTCTGGCAAGAGAATGTGGAGGTGTCCTGCCTCCCTAGAAGGGTCAAAATTTGACCCAGGACTTCGGTTCAAAACGCCCAGCGTTTGCACGAGGGCAGGCAGACCTGTACAAGGACATGATGCTTCCTGGGTCCCACTGACACCCTACATGCTCCGAGTCCACATATCTCTCCTACATCCATGAACTGGGGAAAAGGACAGCCATGAAGCAACTGAACAGGCTGGCCAGCATAACACCCCCAGCAGCAGCACTTCTCAAAACACATCTTCAACGTCCATGCAAGACGCTCAGACCAGGCCTGATAACCTGTCACGGATCGAGTGGCGCCATCCCGGGCAGCTGCCCCCAGGCGTCGGCTGGGCCGGGCCGGGACCTGCGGGCGGCCCAGGACGCAGCGGCACGGTGCCACTTTATCACAGGAGAGACTCTATTGTCCATTATCAAATGAACACTGACGATCCATCTTCCCTGGCAGGCTGGCTGCACCGCCGGCCTTGCGGGGCAAGAGGCACCGCAGTGCTCTCTCGGCCCGGCAACCGCGTGTGTACACTCGCACGCACACACGCGCGCACACACCCCACCGCGCCAGGGGCGCCCGCTCCCCCGCGCTTTCCAGAAGCCCCGGGGCGGTCTGGCCCTCACCTTCGATGGCGATGACGTGCTCCCGGATCTGGTTCTGCAGCACCGGCTCCTCCACGCGCTCCAGCAGCTCGTAGATGGAGTAGATGTTGGGGTGGACCGACTCGAAGCGCTGGATCTCGGCCCGGATGGCAGCCGAGTTGGCCAGCTGCTGCTGGTAGTTCATGGTGCAGGCACGGCGCCCAGAGCCGCGCGCCCCCCGTCGCCGCCGCCCGGCGCCCCGGAGCCCGCGGGCTACCGAGACCCGGGGCGCCGCAGCCCCCGGGGAGCACGGAGCCGAGGAGGCGCAAAAAGAAAGGCGAGGGTGAGGCAGTAGAGGGGCTCAGTTCATGGCCGGGAAGCGCGTCCCGCGTCAGCGGCCCGTCCGGGGAGACCGCGGCGCCATGGAGCGCGACCGGCCGCGGAGGAGGCTCGCTCAGGCGCCTTCCCGCGCCGCAGCCGCCTGCACCCCTACGCGCCGGCCGGCGGAGCAGCCATTAAAGCGCAGGGAGCGCGGCGCTCGAGCGCCGGGGCCAAGGCCCCCGAGCAGTGGCCGCTCTGATCCGGGGCGCACGGCTGCGGCTGCGGCTGGGTCCCCGCGCTTGTGAGTGCCGCGCCACCACGCACGCCGGGGCCCGCGGCTGCCCTGCGCCGTCCGCCGAGCCGGGACCGAGTCGTAGGCTCCTTGCCAGCCGCGGAGACCGCTCCGAGCGCCGCCCGCCGCTGCCCGGCCAGCCCCCTCCCTGGCACGCAGGGCCCTGGCCCACGTCGGCCCCGCCCCCGCCCGCGCTCGCCGCCCTCCGGCCGCCGCTGCGTCCTCCGCGGCGCTTCCCAGCGCGCCGGATCCCGGGGAATTGCGCCAGACCCCGCCCCGCGCTGCCTCTGGGCTTGCTGGGACTTGTAGTCCGTCATGCTGGCCGGCCCGCGCGCGTGGGGTGCGCTCTGCGCTCGCGTCGCAGCGAGCTGGGCGGGCCCCGCGGGGCTCCGGGACGCGGCTCCTGCGGCCCCATCTGCGAGGTATTTTTGACCTTCCTGGGCCGTCTCGGTTGTCCCCGATTGCCAGCCCCTGCGCCTTGGAACCGGGAAGGTAGCGTGCGAGCCCGCCCGCTCGCCCGCCCGCGCTTTTGTTTGCCACCAGAGCGATTGAGAAACCTCGGGGACTCCCAGGGTCTGTCAACTTTCTGCCTCCTTTTCTCAACCCAGCTGGAGAGTTGCTTCCCTCCCGGTGGGAAACACGGAGGTCCACGCTTTGTCAATAAACTGAAGTTGAGGCTGGGATGGTAGCGGGACGGGATTCCACGCGGGGCTTCTAAAGCAGTCTTTCCCACGAAAATATTGCACAACAGCGTTGTAGCCTTCAAGCTGCAAAGCCCCGAGCGCTGCCTGTTCTGTACCGGCCCCTTGCCCTCTCACCCTGCACTAACCCCACTGTAACTCAGCCCAGAAGCCCAAGAAGCTGAACCGCACTGCAGCTGAGAGCTCATCCCAATGTCTCCAAATGAATAAGATATTGTACATTTCCAAGGATCCAGAGCGAGCCCGAGGCCCCGAAGGTCCTGAGACTGCACTATGGCGGAGTGCCTGTCTCGCCATTCAGGAGTATTTCATGAATAGCTCTACATCCCTGATTCAAATGTCCTGTACCTTAGCTGGTTCGAATTCAACCTAATGGACAGCCCAGAGACCTGGACACCTAGCTCTTGGGTTTCTCTTTCGGGTTTCAGTATTTCTGTCAGGCAGGTGTACTAACCCTTTTGATAATTCAGCCTTCCTTGTCCCTGACACTACAGAAGCCCTGGCTTGTTCTTTACCTTGCCTCTGACTTTGTCCTTATCAATAATACTAATAGAGATGCTGGCATGTGGCTCTATCTATTACTAGCAATTTGTCCCTAACCCACCTTGAAATCCCAACTCTGCGAGAAATCCTTCCAGGCCTCTTCTGCCCCACATCTGACTTCTCAATCTCTTTTGGGATTCTTCTTTACTTTCCTAACCTCTAAATATGGATGGCCCTGGGACTTGTTTTTAGACCTATTTTACTTGTGTGTCTCAGAGCTTCGAATATCTTGAAGAAGCTTAATGCTAACTTGTCTATCTCAAACCCAGATCTTACCCCTGAGCACCAAACATATCCACCTGTCCCACCTCTTCTTGCCCAACACTCAAATACTGAGTTGAATATAGCTTACCTCACGTTGGACAGTCTGTAGTCTCAGCACTCGTGAGACTGAAACAGGAGGTTTGCTATGAGTTCAAGGCCAGCCTGGACTGAAGATGAGACCCTGCCTTTAAAAACAAATAAGTGAGGCATCTTCCCCATGCCTGTAAGCATCTTCCCATGCGGTACAGACCTTTTTTCAACAATCTGAAAATGCAGTGTGCTCCTTTTGCCCCCTGTCCCTTTCCGTCCAGGAATGTCAGCTCCGCCTTTGGGAGACCCTAAAGCCTCTCACTTTCCATCACCCTGTGAAGGCTTGACTATCCAGCCTCTGAATTACTGATGGAGAACTGACCTAGACATCTGCCCCCTTCCTGTTCCCTCCCTCACTGTTCTCAAGAAGGTAGTCCTGGTGAGCTTTGTAAGCCTAAGCCATGGCTCTCCTCTGCTCTAAACCCTCCTCCAATGCTCCCAGAGCCCTCCTGACTTGCACTATAACCAAGAGCTAAGGAGAGTCTCACTTTCCTCCTCTTGTTTTTGTTTTGTCTTCATTTTGAGACTTACATAGCCCAGGGAGGCCTCCAACTTGCTTTACATCCAGGTTGACCGATATTTCTGATCCTTCTGCCTCCAACTCTCAAATGCTAAGGTCATAGGCATGTACCACCAACACTTATTTTATGCTGTGCTGGGGATCAAAACTTGGGCAAGTACTCCATATCTGAGCTACATCCCCAGTGTGCATTCTCCTATTAAGCTTGTAAGTTGGCCTATCACAATCCCAAGGACACAAGACCTCGTTGTTCATAGCAACAGCAGTGGACAGAATAGTGATGGTTTTATGTACCCATAAACTGCATCCCAAGCCATCAGGGGCCAGGTGATACTGGGTAGCTCCATGTGGGCTGAACCCTTGGTGTAAGAGTCCATGTCCTTCAGACATGGCATAGATGGGTATAGATGGCCCATGTCGG
This sequence comes from Phodopus roborovskii, assembly GCF_943737965.1. NCBI lineage: Eukaryota > Metazoa > Chordata > Mammalia > Rodentia > Cricetidae > Phodopus > Phodopus roborovskii. The sequence goes on along the minus strand of NW_026126461.1, from coordinate 3,164,416 downwards.
AAGAGGAACTCTGGGCTTCAGGGCCTACCTCCTCGGGGCCTCGAGCCATTGTGGCAAAGCTCCACAGACCACACAACCCCAGTGGAGATTATCCAAGATCAAGGTGTTAGCATCTCCTGTGGGCATTCTCCCTGTGTTCTTACCCAATGTCCTTTGCGTCCCCATTCTGATCTCTTCATTGAGTGGCATCAGTCCTGTTGGATTGGGACCAGCCCTATTAGCCTGATCTTTACTTAACTGGCTCTTTAAAGAGTCACTCTTTCATTACGTCCAATCTGAGGTCATGGAGATTAGAGCTTCCACAAACCATCTGAGGGGAGAACGTCTCTCACTAGACCACCCTCCGCTTCCACCACATCCTAGCATCCTCTTGCCCTCTGAGGACACTGGCATCTCCCCTCAAAACCTTCCCCAGCCACATCCACTCCCTACATGGATTCACTCTAAAACCACCCTCTCAGGAGAACCTTGTAGGAAGTGACATCCGGTTCCCCAGCACTAGTGTGCCAGTCACCTCCTTGCAAATGAAAAGAACACTACTTTTGAAGAATGTAACACTGGGACACTGGAGCTGTCTTATAAGTTCTAGAAGGGCCACAGTCCTGTTAATCTGCTTTGGACTTTTGAACTTGGGAACTGTGGGATCATCAGCTTCTGATATTTAATATCAAATTTGTGTTTTCCAGCAGCAAAGGGCACCAGTACACACACTTGCATAATTTGTTCTTAGCACTTATCGTATGTAACTCACCACTCTTTACTTGCTTAGCTCGGGTGTAATGTCCCCGAGGACTTATGACTCCATCCTTTTTTATTCTCCATCCCATCCTCAGCCCCTGGACAGTGCCTGATAGAGACCAGGTATCCAAGAAATGACTTCCCCATTAAACATCATTCGCCATGAAGACTGGGACCACATGTCTCGGGCATTTGCAGGGCCTAATGTAGAAGGCTGCCATAAGGGCCCACTCATCATGTCCGGCACATAGTAGGAGCTAGATAAAGATTGGTCCAGTTAAAATGGAAGCTCTCCTATCAGTATTACCCCAGGATTATTCATCAGGCTGATACTACTGATTCCTTTCCTATAAAAACAGTCAGACCCTGTGATTGCTCTCCATGTGATGGTCCTTCTAGACATTTAAAGTTGTGAGTGCCAGTCCTGTGATGAGAATGAGCCAACTCTCAAAGTAGTCACGAGAAGTATCCAAAATTGGGGCTTATAGGACTGGAAAGATGGCTCGTCAATTAAGAACACATACTGTGCTGGGTGGTGGTGGCACACACCTTTAATCTCAGCACTTGAGAGGCAGAGGCAGGTGGATAAGTTTCCAGGCTAGCCTGGTCTATAGACTGAGTTTCAGGATACTGAGAAACCCCGTCTCCAACAACAACAACAACAGCAAAACCCGCATACTGCTTAGAAGACCCAAGTTCAGTCCCTAGCATCCATATCAGTCAACTCTCATCCTCCAGTAACTCCAGCTCTGTGGCCTCTAATGCCATCTTCTGAGCTCCATGGGCTCCTATACCCTCAAACACACACATTTAAAATAATAAAAATAAAGCTGGAACCGAGAAAAGCAAGCAAGGCAGGCAGAGAAGGGGTTGTTTTGGGTTACAGTTCAAGGGTACTGCCCATCATAGGAGGGCAGGCGTGGGAGCAGAAGTATGAGCCGGCTGCTTGCACTGAGGCTACAGGAAGAAGGGGACTGGTGTCCAAGCTGGATTTCTTCTTTTTATTCAGTCAGGGACCCCTGCCCATGGAATGGTGCTACTTACATGTAAGATGGGTCTTCCCCCATCAACCCAATCTAGAAACTCCCTCATAAACACGGCCATAGGTTTGTCTACTGAGTGATTCTAGGTCCTATCAAGTTGACTTACCTATGTCGTCCAAAGCTCAGCTGGATGAATTGTGGCCTCTGTCAGGACAACTTCATAGCCACACATTAAACATGAAAATGTTTCCTTGAACACAGCTCCATAGCCCTTCCCCCTACACTGTCTGTGAGGAGCATTTGAGAAATGCAGGCAGCCTCTTGTGTCTGGGGACTTTGCCATGCTAGCTTCCCTGCACTTGACCTGGATTTTCTCAACTCCTTTCTACGCTCGAATGCAGAGTGCTGACACTCCTATTAGACTGTGTGTGGCAATCATGTGAGCCTGTCACAGGTCTTGATGCCCAGTATGGGAAGTGTATTAGGAAGGTTCCTGGTGGCCCTGGGGGAGAGGTTACAAGAGAAGCAGGAGGAAGGAGAGTCTAGAAAGCACATAGTTTCTTCTCAGGACTTTACCCACGTCTGATGAAACACCACCACAGGGGAGAACAGAACACCCTACGGGCCGGGTAGTTTGGTGTTGACCCGAGACTGTGTATTGGTATCAGATGACTAGATGCCACATAACTGACACTCACAGTTTCACAAGCACTACATCGAACATCTGATTTGCTCAGACTTCCTTCTGGATCAGTGGATGTAATTCATCTAGGCCTTGTCCCATGAAGCATTTTTCAGAGGCATGGATCTCTGGAGCCTTTCTTTCCTCCACTAGAAAAGCCAGACCACAGCAACCACAACATTGAGTTATTACAGCAGACAGAGTGGTGGTCAGCATCCTGATGACAACTGGCTGAGGAAGGGTTCAAATCCAGAACTGTTTTACTCCATACTTTGATGGGAGGCCACAGAGAGCTGGAGGCCATGTTTCCCTCTACCTATAACTTCTCCAGCCACAGCGCACAGTGAAAGCTTTGCTGTAGATATGAGTTTGGAAACATTGATGCTCAGAGCCTCACACTCTCTTCCTCTATCTGTCTGTCTCTGCCTCCTTCCACTCTCTCTTATTCTCTCTCCAGCTTGCCCTTGGCCACCATGGTATTCAAGAGGCCCAGACTACCTAGAAAGAGCATGTGTGAATACAAACCTCTCTACATGTTTCTAGCTGCTAAGCTCCAATTCTTTTGGTTGATACCCACATGCTGTGGTGACAAACCATCCTGCCTATGCATCCTACGAAATCCTGACCCACAGAAACTCAGAGATAATAGATGCTAATCAAGGCTAGTGTTGCTTTAGAACACTTTAGATGCTGCAATAATCTGATCTATATTTTTTTATTGTTGTTGTTGTTGAGATAGGTCTCTAAAGCTAGCCCAGGCTAGCTTCAAATTCTGGCTCCTCCTGTTTCTGCCTCCCAAGTTCTGGAATTGTCCATATACACCATTATATCCAGGGAATCCGCTCTAAATTTAGACATACTCACGGGGTACCTAGAATACCATTGAATGCAGAATTGTGCTATGTGTGTGACTGTACTTGCAAATGTGTGTTGTCTGCTCCTCCCATTTACCAAGCTTTGTATGTTGTAAAGGTCCCTGGGATGTCTTCTTCCTTGACCTCTGCCCTTGTTTGGAGGTCATGGCTCACCTGGAACCCCATTGCCAGATTTCTCTTGCTTTCCCAGACTCAATTATATAACAAGGCCATGTCTGTAGGTCAGAAGTATGACACAAGCTCTCAAATGAAAATCAGTGTGTCTACAGGCACAGGCTGCAGGTCCTTTCGAAGGTCCAGTGGGGTCTTGGCTTTTAGAGGCTGTAGAGAACCTTAGCTTGTGGCATTCCTCCATCTTTTTGCAAGCCGGCAAAGGTGAGCAAAGTCTTCCTTACACAACCAGTCTGACGCCTTCCTCTACTCCATCTCCCACTTCTACGTGACCCTTAGGAACGGACAGACACCAGGGAGGATAATTCAGGCTCATCTCTCCACTTCAAGGTCATTGGGATTAGCACCTTTAATTCCACCTGCCTCCTAGACTCTCCTTTGCCACCTAAGGTATCACAAGACCAGACTTCAGAGGTGCTGGGTCAGGACATGTGTGGAGAATGGGCCCACTATTCTGTCCATGTCACATTAATAAACTCTCCACTGCTTGTCTGTTGCAGATCTTAGATTTATCAATCATAGCTGGAGTTGCACTCAAACACACAACCAGAAAAATATTCTAAAGAAATACTGGCTACCAGATTAGCCATAGAGCCAGTTACAATAATCTCTGTGGGGTCGCTCCGGCTTTGTGTGACCCGATGGGTCAGCCACCACTAACTTGTTCAGAATCTCCTTCCAGGATCTTGTGCCCCATCCAAAACTGTTAGGACCAGAAGCGTATGTGGGCATAATTAGTGTTTGGTGGTTCTGTGTCACTATTATTTCATTTCATTTATTATTATTATTGTATATGTGCATGGTGTGAGGTGAGGAGCACATGTTAGCCATAATGCAAACATGCCACAGCCAGAGGGTAGAGGTCAGAGGACAATTTTGTGTAGTTCATTAGCTCTGTGTCTTCTGTTTCCACCTTTATGGGGGCCCCAGGTATTGAACTCAGGCTGCCAGGCTTGCACAGCAAGTGCTTTGCCCGCAGAGCCATTTCACCAGGCCTGTCTTTATTTTATCTTTAGTTTTTGGAGACAAGTTCAGTCATGTGTATGGCTGGTCTTGAGTTCACTGTGTATTAAGCAGATAATGACCTTGATCTTCTGATCATCCTGTCCCAAACTCCAAGTGCTATGATTACAGGCATGTATCACAACTCCTAACTTTTGGGTCTCACCTCTTTTGCGCTAATATTTTTAGGTCAGTACTTGTTTTTAAGGACACAGAGACTGCTCTCCTGCTATGTAAACAATAGGCAGCAATTCTGTTTATTATAAGGTTGCTTTACAAAGACTTCCACATTAATTGACTATCTGTAAGATTAATTTAATGGGCTGCTTAAACATCCCTAATCAAAAAACAAACAAACAAACAAACAAAAAAACCCAGGGTGGAAATTCTTCAAAGACCAAAGCTCTGTAAGCACTAAATGTTGTGTAAAATGACCTTTAAGCCTTATGAAGTTATTATGAAATGCTGTCTTCCAGGCACCACCATGATTATCCACAAGAGACCTTTACAAGATTTTGCTGCCATTCTGTCATTGAAGGAAGGGATGGGAAGGGTCAGGTCATTAGACCCTCACCTTCAATTCCGGTGCCTGTCTCCCTTCTGTACCCCTGACCAAGCTGCATGAATCCTGCTGCAGTGGTCTTTGGAGGTGCTGGAGTATACAGAGGGTCACTGAAGGGGCCTTCGCCTATGCAGCTTCCGGGAGTCGTCACCCATGTTGAGATGAGCTGGGACTTTCAGTGATGTAGCTGTTTGTAGTCGCTCACACTCCTGTAGGTAAGCCCTGGCCCTGTACTTTAAAATAGGTCCCATAAACTCACCAATTCACAAAGCTGGACTTGGACGGACTCACTTCTGTCAATCACTGATACCCTGTCTAGGGTGAAAGGACATTTCTTCATGTCTCCAAGAAAAGGTGAGGCAACAGAAAGGTGTGTGAAACACACGCATGTTTTACACTTTATCTGTGGGTCCATCCTTCAGATTTCTCAGTACACAAGAACACAGCTACTCTAGCATCAGGAAAACCTCAAACACATCTGGGGGCACAAGCATATTGGGTGAAAGATTTAATTCACATAGCTTTATCAAGGTTTTACATCTCATTGCAACTGCAGATGATCCCTAGTTGAAATCAAGTCATATTCTTCCAAATGGCACTAAAAATGAAGATGGGTTTCTGAAGGACTCTTAGCTTCGTGGTGACAAATGTGGCAGGTGGCTAGTTAGTCAGGAGGGGTGGGTGTCAAGTGACATCAGAACACTGGACGTTGTTTAGCTTGGAAATCCCCCAGTCTTGGCTATATGATCATGGTCAACTCATAGCTGACCTTCACTCTCTCAGGACCCACACCCTACCTTTCCCTTCCCATATCCCTCCCCCTCCCCCGTCCAGAGGGCAGACACTCCTACCCAGACCTCCAAAGTTATCAGGAACAAATTCGACCCAAGCCCTGGTATGTTTTGATAAAGAGTGGAGAGGGCAGCACCATAGTTTTCCTAGATTAAAGAATCCTATTCAGAGATGATCAGATGAGTCATGATTCTTTGCTAGGCTGGCAAACCATCTGTATCAGTTGTGGGAGGGGACCAGATGAGATTGGGCCAGGTAGGATGGGGGTGGGATGGTCAGTGCATCTCAGGGGCTTGAGACAGCTCTGTCCAGGGATAGTGAGTGCTCTCTGGAAGATTGGCATTGCATGAGGACAGAGAAGGCACCCTGCTTCTCAGGAGACGGACATAGACACAAAGCCCCCACCACCTTCTGCCAGATTCCACTAAGCATCTGTATTGTGGGGTCTCCTAGTGTTATCCACTTCCTGATGCTGTTGCAAGATGTGACCACAAACAGTGACATAAAGAAATGTGTGGACATAAAGATCTTAGTGGTCTGAGGGTGTCAGAAGTGGGTCCCCTTGGGCTGAAATCCAGGTGCCAGAGGCCCTAGAGAGCAGCTGCTTCCTCTGCTTCCAGCTTCAGGAGGTACCTACATTCCTTGGCACTTGACCCACTATCTTCAGAGCATCACGGCATCTTCAGACATCTACCTGCATCCCTTGCTCACTCAAAAGAACCCTGGTGAGTTACAGGGAAGGCCCTCAGGAACCCCTACACAACCTCCCCATCACAAGACCTTTTTTAATTCAGGTGGGAGGTTGTAACTCAGTTGGTAAAGGGCTTGCTTAGCATGCATGAAGCCATGGGTTTGATCACCAGCACTACATAAAGCAGATGTGTGGTGCACTCAGAAAGTGGAGGCAGGAAGATCAGGAGTTCAAGATCATCCCAGCCATGTAGTGAGTTCAAGACCAGCCTAGGCTTCTTTCGAACCTGTCTTTAAAAAAGAATTTTTTTTTTGGTTAGGTTTATTTTTAGTTTTTAAATTTGCATGTGTGCACCTGCATACATACACACACATGATGTATGCTTATGCATGTATGTATATGTGTGTGTGTTGTGCGTGAGTACAGGCATGCATCTGAAAGTTGGGACAACTATAGTTGTTGATCCTTACCTTCCACCTGGTTTGAAACAGGATCTCTTGTTCTCACCAGGCTAGCTGGCCCAAGAGCTCTCAGGGATTTCTCTGTCTCCATCTCCCATTTTGCTGCTGTAAGGCATGCACTACCACAACATCAATTCTGAGGATCTGAATTCAGGACCTTGCATGACAATCGCTTTTCCCAACAAGCCATCTTCCCAGCCCATCCTCTTAAGGGTTCTGTTTGGTCCTTGTCACATATCATCCCCGGACCTTCCACCCAACAGCACCAAAACTCCATGTGCATTAAACACTAATGTCCTATAATTCCTTGGCTCCTGACCTCCATCCACCATTCTGCTTTCTGTCACCTCATGCAAGTGTAAGCAGAGTCTCGCAGCCTTGGACCTTCTGTGACTGCCTTTCTTCATTTAACACCATGTCCCCCGGGGCTCCTTTGTGTTGCAGCATGGGGCAGAACACATTTGGAAGGCTGACTGATGCTGTACAGTGTGCAAATGCCATGCTGAAACAATTCATTTGTCTGTCCCAGACCAACGCATTGCCTCTGTCTTTTGGCTCTAGTGATACTGTTGTCATGAACACAGACATACAAACAACTCTTTCAGGTCCTGATCTCAGTCCTTTGGGTTATATGTTGATGTGGCACTGTTGAGTAAGTCCATAAGGTCAGGGTCGTAACTCCAAAGAGTCATACCTTAAAGAAGCTAACTAGAGAAAACCACGGCGAGGATGCTATGAGAAGGACCCTAGCATTTGTTTGTTTATTTGTTTTTTCTTGCCGTGTAGAATAGTCTGGCCTCAGAATCACAGATGTTTCCCTCTGCCTCTGTCTCCAGAGTGCCGAAGGTGTGCAACACCATATCCAGCCTCTCGGCATCCTTTAAACACAGCAGTGAGAAAAGCCGGGTGGTGGTGGCGCACGCTTTTAATCCCAGCATTTGGTATGCAGGGGCAGGCAGACTATAATCACATCTTGCCTGTGAACCTGTAACAGTGGCCACACCCTTTGGGCCTGGTTACAGGTTCAGATGTGACCCATTTAAGGGAGAGAAGGAAAAGCCCCTTGGGTCTCAGAGAGCATCGGAGAGGCAAGTCTGCATCCTTTGAGCAGGAGCACCGTGACAGTTACTTACTGTTACTTGTGTTAATTCATCCCTGATAAACACCTATTTATCATTCATCTTGGTTTGGCTGAGTCATTAAAGCTCCTCTCCTTCAACAGATCTCTGTGAGTTCGAGACCAGCCTGGTCTACAGAGCTAGTTCCAGGACAGCCAGGGCTACACAGAGAAACCCTGTCTTGAAAAACCAAACAGTGAGAATACTGAGGCCTCGAGGGTCTTGTGATGCATCACTTTCCCACAATTCCTGGGGAGCAGACCAGAAGCAGGCCTGAGCCTGGCAAGCTCTCAACCACCGAGCCAGCTTGGATGGCAACTTGTGGTTCTGGATGACAGAGAGCAGGGGTGGGCCTGTGAGTAAGAAGGGGGAGGGGCCTCAAAAAGATTATAGTGCAGACTGTCAATGCTCTCTCTCTCTAGTTGGATAAGAACAGAGCCACCCAAGATCTGTTTTCCCACCAAGTTTTCCGGAGTCAGCTGCTGGTTTGTTTTTTCCCCCTCTTTCCAAGTGAGGCTGCTAGGCAAAGACACCTCCTCAATCTGCCTTCTCTGTGTGTCACAGACACTGATGCCTCCTGCTTTCAGCTTCCCAGGATGGAGAGCGCCGCTTTTAATCCACAAACTCACACCCACTGCGGTTGTCCACCAGTGCTTGTGGTGGATCTTTATAGCCACGCACACTCACGGGGTTGTGGGAATTCTTTTCTCGGTACATCAAGTGCAAAGTACATGAAGGTTTGCAGCTCCTGAATCCGTCTCCCATAAAATGGAAGATTAATGTGCTTGCACACATTCCGGGAGCTGATTAAAAAGCTGGTTTTATACATGTAGCTTTAGCTGATGAGCAAATTAGACATTGAGAAATCAGATGCAAATGAGCAGTTTGCAGACACTTTTGAAATTATATAATCACCTCCCAGATTGTGTGAAAATCGAAGAAACTGGTTGAGAATGGGCCTATGGAACTGGCTAAAAGAGGGTTTCTAAATGTTTATCGGCTTTATTTTTTTATTGTGTTTGCCATATACATTACATTCATTTATGTTTATGTTTCTATATGTTTACCAGATTTTATTATTTATTGCATTTGTCATATATATTACATTCATTTATTTACGTGCATGTGTGTGTGCTTCTAAATGTTTAACAGATTCATTTTTTTATTGCACTTGTCATGTGTATTACATTCATTTATTTGTGCATGTGGGGGTACACATGGAGGGTTAGCTCTTTCCTTCCATCATATGAATTCTGGGGATCAAACTCAGGTCTTCAAGCTTGGCAGCAAGCACTTTCATCCACTGAGCCATCTTACTGGCATTTGTCGCAGATTTTTAAAGAATCTTAGGAATTTTGGGTTTGGGAGGGGAGCGGAGTGTTTTATCTTTTAGATTACCTGTCACAGTATCTTGGGGGCTCTCGTGTAGTTTTAGCATTTAATGAAACCTGTGAATGGCTCTTTCAATGGACCCTCAGAACAGAGAGCATACAAAACGACAACGAGAGATCTCTGTGCTATTCCTCAATCTTTCACTGGAAAATATAAAGTTTAAATACAAACTCAGCACAAATGTTTATGGAATGGACACTGAATGCTGTGTTAGTTGCCAGTCACCATCTGTGACTTCCAGGGAGGCTGCTGCCATCCACAGTGATCTACGACTCAAGGACAGGGAGAGAGTGATTTGCTCCAGAGCCACAGCCAGATAGGGATGGCACAGAGTTTACAGTCCAGGTCTCAGGTGTGAGTTCAGGTGCCTTTTCCCGGAGCACTGGGCTGCTCCTGGTTTTATACACGGAAGGGATTTCTTTGTCTGTATGATGGCAATACTGTTTTGAAAGCACATTTGATGGATGAGCCTGGCTCCTTGGGGCACTTGGTTTGACTATTTGCATTTCTTTAGCCCTCGCCTTCTCCCAAGGCAATGTTTTCTCACTGAGTTTTATGACCCATCTAGTTCAACCTTCCAGCTAATAGAATCCCTTCTGCTGGGGCTGAGTGGGCATGACAGAGGACCTACCAGCACCTGCCCACTCGGATCCTCCCTATAGCATCCATGGAGAATTGGCTCCAGACTCCCAAGGGTACCAAGACTGTTCACAGCACTTAAATAAAATGGTGGGGTGTTTGCGTGCGATCTGTTTACACTCTCCCATATACTGTCAATCATCTCGAGATGACATATAATACCTAACACAATGGGAAAGCTTTATAAATAGCTATTACAGGCCTCAGCAGACTCGAGACCCATCTGGGCTGCATAAGATCCTGTCTCAGAACAATGGCGGTCACTCTGTGTCCTTTAGAGAACAAAGAAAGAAGTTTACAGCATTTCACACACAATCACAGGCTAACTACACAGTCCACAGTCATTCCTGGAGATGGAAGCTATCGTTGGTCCTGTTTGCACCACACATTAACCATAGTGGTTCCTCAGCATGTGGGACATTCAGATTTTGTTTTCTGGAATATTTTCTCACCTGTGTGTGTGTGTGAGTGTGTGTGTGTGTGTGTGTGTGTGTGTGTGTGTGTGTGTGTGTGTTGAACTCATGGTACAGAATGCTGACTCTGGTGTTCTACGGCCCTGTCATCATCTCTTGTTGTCACCCACTTGGGAAAGTTCTGTAAGACTCAGAGCCAGGGCTGATGAGGGCAAGGAGATTGGTGAGGAAGATTCCTCCGTTTCCTCTTTCACTTGCTCCATCTAATTCTATCTGTGTTTTCCTCCATGGGCTCCCTGCACAATGCAGCCTTCTGACTAGGCCACACCCTTTCTTTTTGTTCTTTGTTCCACCCAGAGCCTTTTGTTTCTCTTCTAGAGGCAGCTCTAGGAACTGCCTATCCTCTGTCTATTTCTGGGCTACAGGAAGAAGGAAGTCTTATAACTGCAGGGGAGTACTGGGTAAGTGCAAGTAGTGGTGATAGCCCATGTGGGTTACCCGGGTCTCACCTCACTTCCCATCACCTGGATAAAGTACATCTTCTCCTGGGTCATCAGGACCACAGGCCCTATAGACCAGGCTGCTTGGACTTGGACAAGTCCTTGGAGCCTTGTGTAAAATACAGGCTCTGAACACATAGATTGGATGAGGAACTGAGATCCTGCACTTTGCAATGCCAGGAGAAGTTATCTGACCATTTGCTGCTCTCATGCTGAGCAGGGAGCCATAGCTGTCTGCTGGGATCCCCATCAGATAGCATGGTATGGGTGCTGGTGCTGGAGCTTACACACACGCAGCTATGCCTGGGAATGGCCTTTCTTGCCCTAATGCACGCTATTAAATTTTTCCATAGAGCCGATTTTGATGGTAAAATCCCCGTGTAGCATGCAGGAGGCCTTCTATCCAAAACACCCAACAAAACTAAAACAACACCCTCAAATAAAAACAAACAAACAACAAAGACAAAGAAAAGTCCCAGAATTTAAAAAATGTGTTAGATGGGCTGGGCAGAGGACTCTGGTCAAGAGCACTGATCTTGCAGACCTGGATTCTGTTCCCAGCCTCCACATGGCTGCTCATAACTCCAAGTCCAAGGGACCTGATGCCCGCTTCTGGCCTCACTGGGTGCCAGGCCTGCACATAGTGCACAAACATATATTCAGGCAAAATCCAAACCAAAAAACAAACAAACAAACAAACAAACAAAAACCCTTCAAGCCATTGTTCTCTCTTCAAGGAAGCCAACTCATGTGTGTGTGTGTGTGTGTGTGTGTGTGTGTGTGTGTGTGTGTGTGTGTTTCCTCAATTTTATTGTTATTGTTTTGAGACAATGTATCATGTAGTCCAGGCTAGCTTTAAACTTGCTATGTTATGTGGTGGCTGGACTTGAACCCTCATGGTCCTGCCTTGACACCCAAGTGCTGGTATTACGTGCATGTGCCACCACGCTCAGACAAGTCCCTGACAGTTGCTTGGGAATGAGTTCATTCCTGTTTCTTTCCCTTAAAAATCACTGTCCTGGTTTCCCAAGGTCTTCACTATGCCACCTCTGTATACTGCTTATTTAATTTTTAGAGGCAGGAAGTCACTCTCAGATTTATAAGGTCAGATGTTTCCAGCAGGGCCAGTGTGTGTGGTACTCCCAGATGGACGAAGAAACAAGAGGACAGTGGCCAATGGTGAAGGACCAGTGGTGGACCAGGGCTCTGACTAAGAAATTACCTAGCCTAACTACAGCACTGCCTGTGCTAGCCTGTGCTAGCCTGTGCTGGCCCTGTGGCTCAGATTTGGGTTCAGACATAGTAGCTGTCTGTCTTGTAGGAACTTTCCCCTGGTTCAGGTCTTAGTTTCCCCATCTGCAAAAGAAAGCCTCTAAAATCCCAATCCTGTGTAATATTACGTTATTTCTGGGAATGGACCCCTCTCATGATTGCATCAGAACATTAGAACATTAATTCCCACACATGCAAATGGTCTTTTACACTTGTTCTCACACTCCAGGAAGTCTGGGGCCACTCTCCTCTGCAATCCCACAGTAGTGGCAGTCTAGGCTAACCTGGGGTTAGCATGGACTCTTGAACTATTTGACAGGTAGCCCTTGAACAAAAGCTCTGTGAGATACAGTGCCCTGGCAATTCAGGACACCATGGTAAAAGAAATGCAGTCACTTCCTTCCCAGAGCTGTCAGGGTGCGCAGAGTGCAAGTTAATACCTCCTCATCACTAACTAACGAACTTCAAGGGTGTTCTCCAAGGACTTGAGGTAAGCCACACTTTACCTTGGCTGTGGCATCTGCAGCCCAAGGATCTGGGCCAATCTTTCTCTTCCTGTCTCCTTAGCTCATGCATTTATTACCCTGCAGTACTTGAGTTTTCCCTTGACCTTGAACTTTATAAACTGAACCCCAGAAGCATACTTTGAGGACTGGAACTTGGAGAAGCCTTGGTGAGGCTTATGTGTTTGTTTGGGGGGAATTTTAAAAAGCCAAAACTGATAAAGAATAGAGCTGAAAGTCTGGGATGGTAAAGCGTGGATCTTTAATCTCCAAGAGAAGAGACAGAGGGAGGGGAGATTAGTAATGGGCAGGCAGATCTAAAACTAGTAAGAAAAGCAATGTGACTAATAGGAAAGTTTCATTAAATTTTACTGAATGGCACCCTTCACTCTCCATATAAAATCAGCAAAGCCCACATTACCTGCACATGTGTTGGACCGGAGTGTGGAGTTTGGGGGGGGGGCATGCTGAGTAGGTTGGCATCACTTAGAGATTCTAGCTCCTGCAGCTGTGGGTGTAAAGACTGGGTCCAAGCTGGGGGTCCTGCCTCACTGTGCTTGCTAGAGCAGCATCTATGCGAACGCTGAGGAATCCCTGTACTAGAGTGTTGTTCCATTCTGGGCTGGTGTTCAGGGCTGCAGAGAACAACACGTGGGGGAGGGGCCAAAGACAAGCAAAGTGTATTTTAACTTGAAGTAAAGACCCCCACGGTGGAAACGGAAAGGTGGTTCACTGTGATGAGGGGTTTGGGGGGAATAGAACCAGTGATGCGAAGTGAGCCGGCTTTATGGAGCTGGCTCCTCTGGACTCCGCCTCAGCTCTGCCATTGGGTCACCTGTCTTCTGGGTACTAGAGATGTCGTAGGCTAGTCACCGGGCCATGAAACAAGAGTCTCTAAAGCAAACACCTCTGTCTTTGTTATTCCTGATCCCAATGGTGTTCAGCTCCAACTATGATCCAAATAGATCGATCAGAGAGGGCAGGAACCCGAGTGACAGACGATTGCCTCATTCCTGATGTTCCTTAGCTGAGCTCACAGTGGTGCCGAGACTACAAAAAAGATGGGATTTAATCAGTCAGCTGGTCTCAACAGGGTCTCCAGCATCGTCTTAAACTTGCCCCCATCTCTGTGAAAGTGCAGAGTTTTGGTGCCTCTGCGTGCACCGCACAGGCTTCTCCGCAGAGCAGGGGCTGGTGTGAATCCTTGGACAGAGCTGGGTTCGGATGGTCCCGGAGCTTCCCTAGTGGACAGTCAATAATGGTTGCCTGGATTTCGTCCCTCTCCAGATGTACACATGGAAGCCCCAACTAACCATCAGTGGGACTGCATTTGGATGCAGGGCTTTGGTGAGGCACTTAAAGTTAAATGAGGTCACTTGAGGAAGATACCTGAGATGAAGTGGGGTCCTCAATGGCCATACACAAGATCTCGTTCTTTCTATGGATGCACACACCATCCATAGAAAGAAGCCATGTGAAGGTAGTAAGGGAGTGGCAGTTTGCAAGGCACCAAGTCCTTAACAGAGTACAGCCATGTTAGCACCTTCACTGAAGACTTCCAGGAACTAGAGAGAAAGCTCAGTGAGTAAAATGCTTCAGTTCAATCCCCAAAACCTGAATTTGATTCCCCAGAATCCACATTTTAAAAAAAAAATCTGGGCAGAAGGCCAGACATAATGGTATATACCTTTAATCTCAGCATTCCAGAAGGAGAGAACACGCGCGCGCGCACACACACACACACACACACACACACACACGAATGGTGGTACAGGCTTGCAATCTCAATGTGCAGTAGAGATAAGTGTCTCCCTGGGGCTTACTGAACAACCAGTTTAGCCTAATCTGCAAACCCCAGAACAATGAGCAGACCTTGCTGTAAACAAAACAAAACAACAAGAAAACACAAAATGAAGTGGATAGTATCTGAGAAAGGATCCCTGATTTGACCTCTGAACTCCACACTGGCATGCACACGTGTGAATGTGTACACACAAAGACTTCTAGCCTTCAGGAGTATATTAAGTAAATTTGTGTTTTTTTTTTTTTTTTTTTTTTTTTTAAGCCATCCAATCTCTGGTACTTTGTTATAGCTACTGGGGCTAAGATGGCTTTCCTGGCTTCCTAGCTCCCATCCTCCTAGAAACTTATAGGCACAAAACACAACTATACTCTGGCTGGCAAGCAATATGGCAACATGCTGGGGAAAATGTTCACAGTTTGGGGCTTGCAATCCCAGTCCTGAGCCTCTTTAGAGAGTCATTTCAATGTGGAAAGAACCTGCATGCCCAGGTTAGTCTTTCAGATTACCCCATCAGAGGGCTATGACAGGATGGAGTTTTACTACAACAGGGAACTGTGTCTATGGGTCAGTGAGTATGGAATAGGGAAGCTACAACCACAAGGTGTACATATCTATGCTGGTTAGTGTCCTGGTTAGCTTTTTATTGTCAATTTGACACAATCTAGAGTCACCTTGGAACACAGAACATCAACTGAAGAATTTCCTCCATCAGAATAGCCTGTGGGCATGTCTCTGGGGAATTTTCTTGGTTGTTAATTGATGTAGGGCCCAGCCCACTGTTCATGGTACCATGGGTAGGTAGGTGCTCCCCAGCTGTAGAAGAAAACTGGGTGAGCATGGACCAGGGGAAGCCAGGGGCAGCTTTCCTTCTTGTTTTCTGCTTCAGTTCTTGCCCTGACTTTCCTTAATGCTGGACTGAGACCTGGAAGTGTAAGTGGAAATAAACCCTCTGCTCCCCAAATTGCTTTTGATCATAGTGTTTTCTCACAGCAAACTAGAACAGCATCACTGTGGGAAATGTGTTGTATAGGTTTTAAGAAGGAAAAAGTGCTACCTCTTGTGAACATTTTAACCAAAAGTGTGAAAAGCCTGTGGCCATAGAAAGAACATGATGATACAATACAATTTACCCGGGGAGATGGTATATTGGGGAACTTTCCACATGTCCACTGGGGCTGAAGGTTCATCAGAGAACACAGCACACCCACTCTGTGGCTTCCGTCTTCAGCGGGATCTCTCTTCAAGTACACTTCTCTTCCAGGAGTTTCTGGACCCCTAAAGCCTTCCAGCCCTGGTCCCAGGGGCTCTGTTTTCCCACAGAAGAGAGCACCTCCTGTCCAGGTCCGCATCCTTCATTACAGCATAAACAGCTATCTCTGTCCTCAGCACCTTGTCCCTAACTGCACACCTGGTTAATGAAAAGCCTTCATCAAGCACACAGCCAAGACTAAGTGTGACTTTCCACAGTGTTGCCCAGGCCAGCCATTCTGCTATCAGGTGTCACATGGCTGACTCTTCATGACAAAATTCCTTGGAACCAGACCCCTCTGAGTCAGCACTCATTCCTCTGTGGCATATCAGGTGGCTTCGGTGAGTCATTGACCTCAGGACCCTCGTTTCTGCTTGCAGTGTGATGGGTGCAGCTCCATCACTTAGGACAGGATTGCCATGTTACCTTTATGTACTTCTCAAGTACACACAGTCCTTTCAGGGTTACTTTTATTCTGGAGATAACTTTACTATTTGTAAAGCACCTTCATTCATTTTTGAAAGAAGTTTTTATGTAAACGAATGAATGCAAATGATGAGGGGATAAAAACAGAAAGCACACTCACGTGCGGGTGCATGCACACACACACACACACACACACACACACACACACACACACACACCACACAATCTAAAGCGTAAAACAAAATAACATTCCTACCCAGAAGCTTTACTAATCTAGAATAACTGTTCTTGAATTTCTTTGTGTCCATCTTATTTGCATATATACATACATACATACATACATACATACATATATATATATATAAATATCCTGTAGGTCTTAAAGACAAAACAAAACCAAGTTAGGATTGTGCTTGGTACTGTTTAAACAGTTTTTTCATGTCTATGTTTTGGGAATCTTACATATTTGGAGGAATTTACATATTAGCATGTTCTTTCTCTCCTTTCTCTTCCTTTTTTTTTTTTTTTTTTTTTTTTTTTTTTTTTTTTGACAGATTCTTACTCTGTAACCCAAGCTGGCCTGGAACTCTCAATCTTCCTCAGTCTTAGAAGTCTAAGATCGGAGGCATACACTATTACACTATTACCGTGCCCCCCCCCACATTTGTAATATTGTATTTCAACTGTATCACTACAACTGTGTTATTTTGTTTTATCGTGCTTGGTTGGCAGTGCAGGAATTGAACCTGGGACCTCAGGCATTTTAGGCAAGTACTCTAACCACTGAGCAACAGCCTCAGCCCTGGTATTTTTAGACAGGACCTCATTATGTAGTCCAGGCTGGTCTATAACTCCTGGTCCTCCTACAGAGGGTTGTGATTACAGATGTGCATCACCACACCTGGCTTGTTGTGTGGTGACAGATAACATAGTAGGTAGCCACTCTGTGACTATGATCATATATACCTATGTTTATAGCCTACATTCCTTTTCTAAACAAATGGTTACTTGATTAATTAATTTTGTTTACTTTTTAAAATAAGGTCTTACTTTGTAGCCCAGGCTGGCCTCAAACTCAAGGGTAATCCTTGTTCCTCACTCTTCTGAGTGCTGGCTTCACAGGCATGTCTCACCAATTATCTGGCTTTACAATGTACATCCTTTTCCTAAAACTAAATAAGCAAAAGAGAAAACAACTGAATACATGAATGAGTAAGAAGAACATAGCTTTAATTCCAGCACTTGAGAGCAGGGGCAGGCCAGCCTAAATCTACACATTGAGTTCCAGGACAGACAAAGTTACATACCAGTCTCAAACCAGTGAGTACCAGTCTCAAACAAACAAATAACCTTCGTGATTTTTATTATATTTTACTTACTTACTTGTTTTTTGTATGAATATTTGTGTATATGCACATGAGCATGCCACAGTGTACATCTGGAAGTCAGAGGACAACTTCCAATAATTTCTCTCCTTCCATCATGTGGGCCCAGGGAATCAAATTCCAGTTGAGGTCATTAGGTTTGATGGAAGGCACCTTAATCCCATCACCCTATAGGGTGAATTCTTCATGTCAGAAAAACTGGGTCTATGGTACCCTGCATTTTAAAATGTGGCTTCTGCTGGCCCTGCCCCCAGAGAGGTTGCTGTAGTTCACTGTACCAATGATGTGTGATTCCTCCAGGCTCCCCACACTCCAGCTAAACACACACAGATCTTCGAAGAGTGACCTCATCCGTGACTTAATGACCGCACCATCATTATGTAATTTGCATTTCCCCAATTATGAGGGAAGTTAAGCACCATTTAATGTAATTATACATTTGTTGGCTGTTTACATCTGTGGCTCTGTGAAGGGCTTTGTCCTTTTCTAATTATTTTATTAAGGAAATTAGCTTCTCATCTGGTTATAGGTTGTAAATCTACCCTTGGTTTCCCTTGTAAGTCTTCACTATTTGAAAATTTATTATTTTTTTTAACAAGAAACATTTAAAATTGTGTACCTATCAAGTTGGATGATTCTCTTTTTATTTATTTTTAATTTATATTTTTATGTTTTTGGTTTGTTGAAACAAGATTTCTCTGTGGCTTTGGAGCCTGTCCTGGAACTAGCTCTTGTAGACCAGGCTGGTCTTGAACTCACAGAGATCCACCTGCCTCTGCCTCCTGAATGCTGGGATTAAAGGTGTGTGCCACAACTGCCTATCTATTTTTCCCCTGGTTTCTAGTTCTTCTGCTACTTTTTTTTTTTTTTTTTGAAAATTTTCCATTCCAGAATTCTAAAGATATGTGTTCATTTCTCCTACTGTTTATTAAGTCCACAGCTAAAACTATCTGAGAGTTGAACCATCTAGAACAGCTTAGGTGAATAGAAACATGGTGATGGGCATGCTCTTCAGGGTCCAAGTTTGTAACCACCAGCCACAGCCACATGTGACTCTTGGACATTTGAACAGTGGCTGTTCTAACTTAATAACAGGTTTATCTGTGTTTAATTTAAGCTTAAGCATGTGAATACTGCATAATTTTTATTTTTACAAAAATTTTATTTATTTTATGTGTATGAGTGTTTTGCCTGTGCATCATATGTATGCCAGAAGAGGCTGTTGGATCCCTATAAAAGGGCTGCCATATGGGTGCTAGGGACCTTGGGTCCTCTGGAAAAACAGCTAGTGCTCTTAACAACTGTAATGACTACTTTTATGTCAACTGGACACAAGGTAGAGTTATCTGAAAGAAGAGAACCTTGATTGAGAAAATGCCTTACAGCCAGATCTTTCTTAATTAGTGATTGATGGACAAGGTCCCCGCCCACTGTGGGCTGTGTCACCCCTGAGCTGGTGGTCTTAGGAGCTATAAGAAAGCAGGCTGAATAATCTATGGGGAGCAAGCCAGTAAGCACCACCCGTCCATGGCCTCTGCATCAACTCCTGACTCCAGGTTCTTGCTCTGCTTGAGTCCCTGTCCTGACTTCCTTTAATGATGGATTACAATGAGGAAGTGTAAGATAAATAAATCCTTTCTGCCCCATCTTGCTTTTGGTCATTGTGCTTCATCTCAGCAATAGAAACTCTAATTATGACAATCTCTGAACCAACTCTACACACACACACACACACACACACACACACACACACACACACACACACACACACTTACTTTTAGACAGGGCCTCACTATGTAGCCATGACTGGCATGGAACTCTCGCTGTGGACCAGGCTGGCCTTGAACACACAAAAATCTGCCTGTCTCTGCCTCCCAAATGTCAGAATTAAAGGTGTATGCTACCATACCAAACTTTAAAAGTTTTAAAGTTATGTTTCTTTTATTTGTTGTGTGTGAATGCATGTGAGCATGTGTATACACACATGAAGGCCGAGGACAACTGTCAGGAGTTGGTTCTCTCCTGCAAATGGGTTCTGAGGATATAACTCTGACAATCAGGCCTGGCAACAAGCGCACTTACCCACTGAGCCTTCATACTGGCTCAGTTCTTACTTTCATTTAATGTTAGTTTATGCTTAAATAGTTGTATGTAACTACTGGTCATTTTCTAGCAAACCACATGCATGTGGTTTTTTCCTTCCTCTTTTTTTTTTTTTTTTCTTTTCTTTTCTTTTAAGTCTCTTTAGCCCAAACTGGCTTGGAACTCACTTTGTAGTCCAGAATAACAAAAAAAAAAAAAAAAGCTAATGTGCATTAATCCTAATCCAGACATCCTAAGTGTTGGGGTGACCTGACCAGCATGAGCCAGTACACACAGTTTAGGATTTGCATTAATGCTAAGACTGAAGTGAGGGTCACACCTCCTCCGTAGTCAAATGCCTAACCAGTGTTCTAGCCACATCTCCTGAACAGCCCTGTTCCCTGGATTTTAACTGTCTCCATTGTCACAGGTTCAAGTCCCATGTAAGTGTGGTTTATTTCTGGACCTCCATTCAGTTCCATTGGTTACAGGGAGGCATCTTGCTTACATTGGGCTCTCAGCAAGCTTGCCCAGCCATTGGCTCTCAGTGCATTAGGGTGACTTAACAGACTGAAGGAAGCAATTCATTCCTAGTTATTTCCTATTCTGTTTTTAATCTTACAGTTTTCACCTAAACTTACCATGAGGGAAGAGAATATAAGAAATGGGTGAAGGTTTGAGCACTGTGACTTTAATAAATAAACATGTGCATGAGGTCAACATCAGCACCTCCATCGTTCACATTGCATTTCTGGACCATGCCATCCTGCACGTCTGTGTATCATAGGGCATGCAAATCTCCCACATCTGTCCTCTCACTTATTCTCAGGAGAGGCAGGGCTGGCACCTTCTAACAAGAAAGCACTCCTGATCATTTCAGAATGCTCTTCCTTTTAAGAAAAAAGATTGCTGGCTTTATAACACTAATAAAGAAACATTTCCATGGAGTTTCAGGTCCACACATAAAAGAGACCCATAGTGAAGTCACTTTCTTGTCTCCTAAGGAATTAATTTTTTTTTTAGACCAAGCTTCATATAGCCCAGGCTGGCCCCAAACTTGCTATGCAGCCAAAGATGATCCTCCTGTTTCCATCTCCCAAGTGTTGGGGTCATAGGTGTATTCTGCCACTTGCTCCTAGGAAATTTGATTGGTAACTAGTCAATCGCACGGCCTTCTCATAGTCATGTTCTGACTTGTGCTTCCAGCACACCTTATCTGGAGCATCTGCACTCTTTACTCATTCCTCTACCCCCTAAGTGTGAAGGTCAGGGCAGGGGGAGAAAGGGACATCAGAAAGGAGCCGTCCATTCAGAAGTACTCTTCACAGTTCTCCATGGTTCTCGGTGGGTGTCTTTAGCCATGATAGGTATCTCAGGTGTAGTCTCCGCAGTCATGTTTAAGGGTTCAGCTCTTGCTATTTTCTCTGCTGACTAAAGTAGCATTCCTACGCGCCTATCTCTTGGCTCTACTCCATGGCCTCCTGAAACTCTGGTAGATCAGCCCTCACTGGATGCCCTCAGGGTGGGTTCCCTAACATGTGCCTTCAAACATCATGATGGGTGTGGTGCACACCTTGAATCTCAGCACCACAAAGGCAGAGGCAGGCAAATCTCTTGAGAGTCTGAGGCTAGCCAGGTCCACACAGTGAGTTCTGGCCAGTAGGGGTTACTTAGTAAGACAATGTCTTAACAATACCCCTCCTCCACCAAACCAAACCAACCAACCAACCAAACAAACAAACAAAACCCCACACCAAAACAGATCCCTTAAATAGCACCTCCTTCCACTCAGAAAACAAATGTTGTTCAGCTGTCCCTAAGTTCTCTTTATTTCTCCTATGTTCTTTTGACACAGTCTAGTTCCTTTTCAGAGCTCTTGAAATGCAGCACAAAATACTAGAGGAACACCCAGCTAAATCAAAAAGAGAATTTAAAGTTGACAGGGCAGATACTCAATCAATGTTCAAATTCTTTCCCTGTGTTACTGGGAAGGCTTCCCCACTTCCAGCAGAGATGGAGTCCATTCCATCTTCTTCTGGGAGCCGGGAAGTGCTGGACAGTAGGAAATCCTACACCTGGCTTGGCAACGTACTGCTTTTGGTCAGAGCCAAACTCTGAAATACAGGTGTAAGCCATAGAGAAACCTAGCTATACAGCTCCTCATGGGACCAGGTAGAAATGATAAGAGGTATCTGATTAATGAGAAACCTAAAGAAGATCCAATCTGTGCTTCACAGCCAGCAGTTTTTTACAAATTCCCCAAACCAAGGCTATTGAGGGACCACATGATCACAATGGGCCTAATTGTCTATTATTGAAAGGCAGTCCAGCACAGTGGATAGTCAGGGATCCGGCTGTGGGAAGGAGGTGGCATCCAGTTCCAATGTCTGTTCTATTGTTGGGGTTCAGAGACGTTTTCCTCACCAATGAAACACAAAGGGGTATTTTCTTTGGTGCCAACAGTAGCTTTGAAAGTCAGGCTGTGGAGGCCTCTGGTGTCATATTTAAGTGTGGATTCCTTAGCTGTAAATGGAACCTGCCTGGCCACTCTGTACTCAGCTCTCTGAATCTGCCTGCTTTAGCATTTCTTTCTCAAGCAGAGTAATTATTTTGGGACTGCACCCCTGGAAAGGCCTGTTAATGGTTCCTAAGTGAACAAAGGAGGTGATTGCAAAGGAAAGGATTGTGGTTTCTAACTCTGGATCTGGAATAGGTCTGAAGCTGTCCCTAACTAGATCGTGGGCTGCCATGACAAAGTGGGAGCTGGAAATGGCAAAAATTTATTATGGCTGCACAAAAAGTGTATCTGGGCTTCAAATGGCAGAATAATGATCATGAGCACTATTTTTGTATTTTTAGTGTATTTATGTGTATCTGTCTTAGTTACTTTTCTATTGCTATGATGAAACACCTTGACCAAGGCAACTTATGCAATAAAGAGTTTCCTTGGGGATCACAGTTTCAGAGGGCTAGAATATATAACCATTATGGCAGGAAGCAAGGCAGCAGGTGGGCAGGCATGGCGCTGAAGAAATAGCTGAGAGCTTACATCTTGAGACAACAGCCATGAGGCAGAGAGAGAGCCAATTGGAAATGGCATGGGCTTTTGAAATCTGAAAGATGGACTCCAATGGCATACCTCCTCCAACAAGGCCACCTCCTAATCCTTCCCAGACAGTTCCACCCACTGGAGAACAATCAAACCATCACAGTGTGCATGGGTGCATGTGTTTGTAGAGGTCAGAGGACAACTTGGGAGATCATTCATTCTCTCCTTCCATTGTGGGAGTCCCAGGGTCACAGTCAGTGGTTAGGCTTGCTGGCAAGCACCCTTTACTCATTGAGCTATCTTGCTGGCCTATTGATGGAAGTTCTTTAATTGGTGATACAAAACCCAAATTGATGCTTAAAAAAAAAAAAAAAAAACAAGTGTTAAGCTGAACAGATGTGGTGGTGTGTGCCTGTGATCCAAGCTCTCATGAGGCCCAGGCCAGGCTGAGTTACATGGTGAGAACTTTCCTGCCCCCCCCCCAATTGTAGAGGGTCGCAGTTAACACCTGAACTAGTAAGCTCTGTTTTCAACCCTCCTCCATAGACTTTCTACTCTTTGTGAGAACCAACCTTCGGTACAATTGAGACTTGATACATTTTCTTTTGCTATGTCTGTTTTCTCCTGAAATCTGGTGAGTGTGTCTTGAAGGCATATGCTTGTCAAGCTTCTTCTGACTTCTGGTCTCTTTAATTGTAGTCCTTTGTCACCAACACCCATCCTGTTTCCTGTGCTTGCTCTTATCTCTGCTCCCTTCCAGCAGTGACTCCAAACTATGTCCCCCAAAGGGCTATGGATTCTATCAGCATTGATGGAACATTCCATCTATTCTGTCTTTCCAGTGCACTCCCTTCAAGCTCAGCCTGGGAACTTCAAACTGCTGGTGCTGGTGATTGGGGTGTGGAAGGGTTTCCCCCATTATCCCTTCTCTTTTACTACTTTTACTATTATCCTCACTTCTTCTTTCCATTCCCTTCATCCATTTCTTCTCCTCATGTCTTACCCCCCCCCCCACACACACACATTTCTCCTCTTCTCCATCATCTCTCCCTTCTGGCCATATCCCTTCTCTGTCCTCCATCATTCCCCATCTTCATCCTGTTTTCCTTGGTCCAAACTTTCATTCTCTCCCTCTTAGGGCCTACTGAATCTTTCCAGAGAAGAGCCCATGGCACTGTGTCTGGAACTAAGGTCCTGCAGTCTGAGCCCAGGATTTGAAAGAGGATGGGGAAGGGTCCAGAACCAGCAGAAAAACTTGGTTTAACCTGGTGTCTTCTGGAGGGTCCTGCCCTGGACAGGACCTGACTGCCTAGACTATAGGGTCACAGTAGGATTTGCAGAGATACAAAGGTCTCCATATTATTTCCTTCCATCCACCCTTCCTTCATTTCTTTCCTTTCCTTTCTCCATTTAAAAAAAGTTTAGAGCAATTTATTATAGTGTGTGTGTGTGTATGTGTATGCAGCATGACATTTATCATGGAGATCAAAGGAAAACCTGGTGGAGTAATTTCTCTTCTTCTACTTTTATCTGGGGCTCAGGGATAGAATTCAAGTCAGGTCTCAGGCTTGTAAAGCAAGTTCTTTGTCTACCGAGCTGTCTCAATAGCCCCTAATTTTTCTTCCTTTTTTTGTGGGAGTAGGAATCAAACTTATACATGCTAGGAAAACAATCATTTTCTCAGCGGAGAGCAGGTCTAATGAACTCCCACCTAGTTCTTGATCCACCCTGTTTCTCCTGCCTGACATCTCCTGTCTCACGGGTATCTTGTGGTCCAGATCCCTAGACTTTGAGAGAGGCTACTCTTAGACCACAGTCTTTGTACTGTCTGCTTTCAGGATCTCAGCTCTGCTGGGTCTCTGTCACTCACTGGACAGCCTTCCAATTCCCAGATCCTAATGTTTCTGCTTAGTCTTTTTTTCTCTATGTAAATGCCTTTAAAAACTCCTTTCACTGTTGTCTGACACTATTATAAACAATTGACTCTTGTTTTGAATATTTAAATTGGTTTTTTTTGTATTACCATATAGCTGCATTGAATAGATACGTATATATTTACAGAGTTCTGCTTCTTAGGAACAAATGGCATAAGAAAAATTGCTGTATATAGGAATATGCTATGTACATGCATGCTTCCTGCCTATGACATATATCAAAAGGGCTTTGAGTATATAAGCTCATATAATGTATGTTATAGACATACTGTATTCAAGGTATATACACATTTTGTAATGGTTCATGGTGTGTGTGTGTGTGTGTGTGTGTGTGTTTGTGTTATGGTAGCTATTGCTAAAAATGGCTCTGGTGCTGTTTTAAAAAGCTTTTCTTTGATTATTTGGAGGCCAGGAGGTATGAGTTCAACTCTCAGCCCTAGTGCTAACACTTGTCACCATATCTCTTTGTCTCAGAGTGTGTACCTGGTAAGAGGCTGTGATAGATGGGTCTCTGGGGCAGTGATGGAGATTCCAGAGGGCTTATGAGGTCCCTGGACCACAGCACTTGGCTGAGGTCTTCAGTGCTGTCTTTCAAGATCTGTAAATGGTATCCCTCCCTCTGACTTCAGAACAAAAACAAGCTAAGAAAAATCAGCAGACAGAATTCAAGGTCACCTTCAGAGCTACATTCCAGGTTCAGGGAATGGCCTTCTAACTGTCTGTCATCTAGACCTGGCATTGGCCTGAGGGAGAGCTGGGTTCATGCCCAGCTGCTGTACTTTACCTTGGTCTGAGCAGTGGGGGAGGGCAGTGGTGGTGGGGGAGGGAAGCGCCAGGGGAGAGTTGGTTCTGGGCTTCCACTTTGGGGCAGAAAGCCTAGAATATTCTGAGAAGTCTTCCTCAGGAGGGCCAGAAACTTGTTCCCAGCTTCATACTAGACTTTCCAGTTCCAGGTACCAAACCTCTGTGAATTTCCTAGGGACCTGGAGAGCTGGACAGACACTGTTGCCATCAAGCTGGCTGGTGACAATAAAGAAATGATGAATTCAAGGTCGCCTTTCAGCAAGGTTGAACACCTATTCCCTGTTGCCTTTCTTACCTCAAGCTGCACTATCTGGCTGCACTATTGGAGATCGCTTCTCAGAGTTCTGTCTTGTGGTCAGTAGCATTCCAGGACACTAGCAACAAGAACAGCCATGGAGAAGTCACACTGTATCTAAATGCATTAACAAGGTCCCAGGGAGAGCTGATGAGATGGCTCAGTGGGTTAAGGTCCCTGCTGCCAAGCCTGAAGACTTGAGTTCAATCCCCGGGTGCGGGAGCCCACCACCACAAGTTGTGCTCTGACTTCCAGATGTGTTCCATGACATGTGTGCAGGTGCACACACACATTAAATGAGTGCAATAAAGAAGAAAGAAGTTCCTGGAGATAAAAGAAAACCAGAAGCCTATGGCTGTTTGTCAGTCAGAGCTGAAAGTATGACCAGCCAAAGAACCAAAACGGGAGTAACTTTCTTTTTTAAGCCCTTATGAATTAAAAGTCAAAGAAATGAAAGATGAACATCAGGCTTCAAGTTCATCTCTTGCACACACAGAGGACTCCCCCTCCTCCAGGAAATGATGAGAGAGCCCCTGGGAAAGACACAGGATACAAGACAGAGAGAGGGCTGGGCATAGGGATGAGGCTGCGTACCAACAGCTACAAAGACATCTCATGACCCTCCTAGTGCTAATAGACAAATGCCAGTCTGGGAGATGACTGGCATTATGCTTACTTTACAGGAAAAGAGGCTGAGCTCAGATAACTTACTCAAGGTCACATGGAGTAGCTGGTGGAGGCAGAACTCAAGCCAACTCCTTCCTATCTGTCGATAGTGTTTACAGCCACAGTGTGACATCCCATCGCCTCGGCTGTATTCTGTTGTGTGGAAGTGAGTCACAGTTCCTGCCTGCACTCATAAAGAGGAGGCTGCATGAAGGTGTGAGGTGTGGTCATGGGGGGCTGACATCATGTGGATGCTTTTTAGAGTCTGTTTACCATGGTATCTCCTGGAGGCCAGTTGGCAAGAAATGTTCAGAGGCTAATTTTCTCGGCAGCAGCTCACTAAGTATACAGAAACTCTTAAACCTTTATTAAGAACAGAGGTCCCTGCCTTAAATATTCCTGTATATTCATATTTGAGCTCAGCATCCCATGCCCACATACTTGTTAGAAAAGAATATTCGTGATGTTCCATGAAGAAGCATATAAACAAACTGAAAGGAACCTGGCAACACACTTTCCTTTTGTAAAAATGGTATGCCATGACCCACACAACACATGGATGGCCACGGTAGACTCTTGTCTTTTATCCCCAATGCAAGGAAGGAGGAACTTGGCTGGTCCTCATTGGCCGAGGTTCAACCTCATAGCCAACTCCACACTGGGTAATTTGAAAAGCAGTGTGAAGGAAATGAAGGGAAGGCAGAAGGGATATGGACCATTCATTCCATAACATCAAGATCTGGGAATGTAGCTGGGGCTTTGTAGAAAGAAAAGTTTTTACCAAGTAGGGGAGATTTATGGGATCTTGTCCCTTGGCCGGCTAGCCACCTCTAATAGAAGAAGATAATTTCTCACGGTATTGTGATGGTTTGGATGAGAATTGAAAAATTGGTGGCCAGTTGGTGGCACTGTTTGGGGAGGATTAGGAGGTGGGGCCTTGTTAGAGGAGATGTTTTGGGGCAGGCCACTCCCAGCTAGCTCTCTCTCTCTCTCTCTCTCTCTCTCTCTGCACGCGTGCGTGTGTGCGTGTGTGCGTGCGTGCGTGTGTGCGTGTGTGTGTGTGTGTGTGTGTGTGTGTGTGTGTGTGTCTTAGCCTCATGCTTGTAGGTCATAATGCAAGCTCTCAGCTGCTGCTCCTATGCCTGCCTCCCTGCTGCTGTGCTCCTTGACAGGATGGTCATAGTCTCTAACCCTCTTGAACTGTGAGCCCAAAATTAAATGCTTTCTTGAATACGTTGCTTTGCAATTAAAAGAATAACTAAGATACTACTCAATAAAGAATAAAGCATTTGTGTAAATGAATGAAACAGAACAAAGTTGAGTTGCTCTACAGGGTAGCGATATAACTGGCCAAGGTGTACTATTCCAGAAAACATCAGAGACTACTATGGAAATGAAGCACGTGCTGTATGACAAAAGCAAACACTGTAAAAAAAAAAACATTTGCAATAGGGATATTTTACATGTATTGTGAAAAGCTTAAAGTCCTATGACTAAAGTTGTCTGTGATGCAGCCTCTGGGAACCAATGAGCCAATCTCAGGTGATCCAGCAGTACAGAGGATGAACCAAGAGCAGAGTATAGAATTCCAACCATCTCCAGGAGGTCTCTACCACCTTCAGAATATCACTGGGGCAAAGAATGCCTAGTGTGTTAGTTCTTGCATTCATATATAACTATCACAAATGCGGACTACAAAGGTTGACTCATTGGCCACAGTCAACACAGGCAATGGTTTCCCAGGAACCATTTGTAATAGACAATATTTAAAAACAACAATAGAAACCTTCCTCATTGGTAGAGTCCCATTCCTTCTGGGGGACTCTTGCTCTTACTCTGATCCTTCACTCACATCAGACATTGACCAGTGTTCTGAGCGATGGACTAGGCATTGGAACCAATTGAGAGGCATCTGAGATCTCTTCATTTAGCTGGTTGAGACAGCTGATATTCTGTCCCATGCCTTATTTCATGGCAAATTTTTGTTTTGTTTTGTTTTACTTAGATGTAGAATGGAAGATGATCTAGAGTGCAGGAGGCAGGAGATTTGATTGTAGGGTAGACTCCCACATCACTTCCAAAGGCCACGCTGTCCCATCCCACTCTGCCTAGGGAGTGTTCCCTTCCTGGATCTCTTATTCTTCCCCATTCCTCTTCTCCTGGTGTTTATTTCTCCTTTTCACTCCACACTCACCTGCCAGACTAGAGGTTCTGTGTCCACTTGGAACACCACAATGAAAATTCTTTTTATTTAAATGACGGTGGCATGCTAAGGGCCGAACTACAGCATTTTTGACAATTACAAAGTTATTTGCCCTCTAAGCATTCAAACGTGCTGAAAGGTCATGACTGTCATCAAAGCAGTTCAAGGTCATGTTGGAGGCCACTGATGCTGCTTGAATTTTCAGCTAAGAGGAGGTTGTGAATTTGAAGTAATGCTCATCTAACTTTTCTCTGCTAAGCCTCAAGAAAGTGACAGTGGGTCTTGGGAGACATTAGGCTTTTCTTTGTCTTGTTCCTCAGGGGAGAAAGTTTCGCCCTTGGGCCAAGTCCTGTAAAGTCAATAGCATGGATGTTGCTTTTGGCACCCTCGGTTACCATGGTCTTTCCCTTGGGCCCTTGCCAACAGGATGGTATGGGCATTTGGTGCCAAATGACCCAGAAACGGAGGCTGTGAGCTGAGCAGAGTGGAAAACTACCTTGTATCTTCATCGCTGCCTGAATAACTCCACCTATGGTTTAACTGGGATTTACTTTATACATAGAGCAGAAAGAGAAGTCTGTACATATTTGCCTCACAGAGAGCACACGTCCACTCTTGGTGTGAGCCCTCTCTTGGTGTGAGTTCACTCTCATGGCAGAACTTTCTGTGTTTAGACTACTTCAGCCAGGGAAACATCTGCAAGTCACTGACACCCTTATGGTACTGATCATTCTTCTCCCAAAATTAACACATTTAGGAGTTGACATGACAGTTTCAACCACTGAAAGATATTACAGGAGGATACTTTTTTGGTTTGTTTTGTATCTCAGGGTGTGGTGATTTGAATGAGGAATGTCCCTTGCAAGCTCACATATTTGAACACTTGGTCCCAAGATGGTGGCACTATTTGGAGAGGGACAGAAGGCATGGTCTTGTTGAAGGCAATGTGTCACTAGAGGCAGTATGTCACTGGAGGCAGGCTTAGAGATTTTTTTTTTCTAAATTCAGATTTATTTATTTCACTTTATATGTGCGAGTGTTTTGCCTGCATATATGTAAGTGCACTCTGTGTGTGTGTGTGTGTGTGTGTGTGTGTTTTACTCACAAAGATCAGAGGAGGGCATTGGGTCCCCTGAACTGATCCACCATGTGGGTGCTGGGAACTGAATCTCAGTCTTCTGCAAGAACAAGTGCTCTTAACCACTGAGCTACCCCTCCAGCGCTGGGTTTTGAGAGTTTAAAGACTTAATGCTATTTCCATTTGGCTCTCTCTGCTTTGAACTACAGTTTAAGATGTGACCTTCTGGCCTCTTGCTCCAGCCACCATGACTGTGCCTCGCACCCAATGCTTCCCTACCATAATGGACTCTTCTTATCCATCTGGAGCTGTAAATCCAAATAAATTCTTCTACAAGTCAATCCCAGCCACATACGGGATCACAAAATCCTTGTGTGTAGTAATAGCTCCAGTTCCAGGCACCCTGCCTTCTTCATATAACCCCATTTAAAAATAATGTCACATTATTATTCTTTTCTCTTCCATCCTCATTCCAAATTTTGCTTCATTTCTCCCCATGGATTCTATTTTGGGTAACTTATAGGTCTTCTTCATCAATTTTTCTGGATTTTTACATATGTGTTTTGAAACTCACCTTCCTCGGCTGTCCTCTGACACTGTGAATTACGAGCTTCTCAGGTTGGCACATAACTTAACCCCCACTTCACTTCTGGGGCCTCTGCTTTTATGGGTCACACCTGAGCCAGGAGTCCTCCATTTGCTCACACTCCTCTCATGTCCTGGAGACTTCTTTCTGGACTTCCTGCAGGCAGTGTCTCAGAATGATGCCTTTCCAGCACATGACTCATCACTTCCGTCCACTGCCAGGCACCTGCCAGCTTGCTTTCTCTTTGGCCTTGAGGCCTGGCTGGATGCTCTCCCAATCTGACTCCATCTTTCTGGGGACAGATGAAGTCTCTGTGTTGGAAAGCAGCCATGAATGGCCAAGCACCAGTCACTGTCACTGAGAGCTTGAACTGCAACAATGTATTACTTTTGATTGTTCCTGACTCAATTCCGGTGAGCAGTGTTTCTTAGCCTAGTGCCTTAATCCCTGGGAGACCCAGGTCACAGCAGAAGTAAAGGAGCCTGGGGTGGTTGATATTGTCAGTCAACTTGACAGGATCTACAATCACCTCAGGGCATGTCTGGGAGGGAGTTTTTAGATTGAGTTAATAGAGGTGGCAAGACCCACCCTGAACAGACAGTTCCATTCTGGGAGCTGGGATTCCAAACGGAATAAAAAGGGGAAAGCAGGCTGAGCCACACATTCCTCTCTCTGCTTCCTGAGTGGGAATGCTGTGTGAATGGCCATCTCACACTCCTGGTGCCATGCCTTCCCCCACCACCGTATATTACAAACCACAAGCCAGAGTAAACTCTTGTCCCCTTAGGTCAGGCATTTGGACACAGAAGCAAAAGTAAATAACATAGAAACAAAAGAGCCCATTTAGTCAAACCCTTCAAGAAGGACTTAGAAATCCTTGTCTTCATCTTAGCTATGTGCATGTGAGGTTTGCTTGACTGGCTGATGGCTGACAAGCCAGCATGAGAAAGAGGGAGGGGTATGGGCATCGATGACGAGGTAGGAACTACACAAGGAGAATTAAGTATGGTTGGTGTGCAAGCGAGGGCCGGGAGGAGCAGCCATGGTAGCCGTGTCCAGTTTGAAGAAGCTGATTTGGGTCCTGCTCCTGAGAGGCTGTGGACCCTGGGGAAAAGCCTCAGGGTCCTTCGGCACCATGGCTCCCCTGGGCTTGCAGCCTATTGCTTTCCCTCTCTTTTCTGACTACTGTCTCATCTATAGCC
The DNA here is from genome assembly GCF_943737965.1 of Phodopus roborovskii. Classification (NCBI taxonomy): domain Eukaryota; kingdom Metazoa; phylum Chordata; class Mammalia; order Rodentia; family Cricetidae; genus Phodopus; species Phodopus roborovskii. The sequence continues at coordinate 3,132,859 of NW_026126461.1, read as the reverse complement.
TTCAACTGAGCATGGACATTCAATTTCTTATTCATGGGATTTCAGGGTTTTGAAGTACACAGGGTGAGTACACGAAGAAGGATGCGCTTACCTTCAGATCACAGGCCTCCATCATACCATGAGAAGTTACTGAGGAGATCCCACCATCTCAGGCTTGTTAACACTAACTTCTCAGGCTCGCACACTAACTTCTGTTGATAGAGACTGGGATGGCTGTCACCTTTCCCTTCACAGGGCTGCATGGTTTCTGAGCTCTTCAGAGTGAATATATAAATAGGCTTCTCCATCAGCCCCACCTCCAGGACCCCAACCACACCAGGTCTCCTACTTCAGACAGCACCTGCTACCCAGACCTGAGCTTGTGTGTGTTGCATCACCATGACCTTCAGTGGGTTATGAAATCAACTGAGTGTTAGAATTTGCATCCCAGAAGGGTGAAGTAGAAGAGGGAAGACATAGGAGTTACTGCATTAAACAATATCTTGTGTGTGTACATGTGTGTATGTGTGTTTGCACATGCATATGCACATATGTGTATATGTGTGTATGTATGTGCATGTGTGTATAATATGTGTATATATGTACCTATATGTGTACATAAGTGTATATGTATGTATATGTGCATATATGTGCACATGTGTATGTGTGTATATGTGCATGCACGTGTGTGTACATGTATGTGTGTGTGTGAATGTGAGTGTGGCCAGCATTTTTAGTTTTGATTGTGAGCCACCGACAGTTGATGATTGAGAGTCAAGGTCTGGGAGAGACCTGATGCTTTACCTTCCTCTGCAGCTGGGCTACTTTAGGTGAAGACTGGGTTGTGGTCATGTTGTAAGTTGCCCAAGGGAGAGTTCTTGAATGGGCTTCTGTCTTCCCCCAGAACACCACACTTTCCACACCTGGCTGACACTTTGCTCATCTGGGTGCTGTGGGCACTGCTGAGTCTGCCTGGCTAGAGCTGCAATAGGAAGTTTTCACATCCAGGGAAGTGTTTTAGGGGGCGGGGCCCTTAGGCAAGGTGGTGCCCCAGGTGACACTGCTGTAGGGGACATGGCATCCTGGTCCATAGGAAACACGGTGTTGGTTTGTGGAGGAGACAGGGAATGAACATAAGGAGTAACTGGACGTGCTGGGCACATCAGCCTGGAAGAGCAAAGATGGAGACTGTGAGGGGAAGGTAGATCAGAGGTCTACTCAGTGTGGCATTTGACACAATGGGTGGGGTAGACAGGAGCTAGTAAGAGCCTGGTAGACCAGTGAGCTGGCAGGCTACTGGACTGCTCCTGGGCTTTCTCCTCTCGCCAGCTGGGCTCTTGTCAGCACAGAACGAGTCCTTTCTTTTTCCAGGGTCTCAGTCAGCATTGCTCTGAGGTGCCATTGCCTGTTTTGGTTTTCAATAGGGTGCACCTCAGTTCAAGGTAGTATTGTTGCCTGATCATCGCCACATGCTCCTCAGAGGCCCCTATAGTGGTCTTTGAGCTTCTTGTGTAAGTAGGGTTTTGGAGAGTCCCTATGTGATATCAAAGAGGCACCTCTATATGTCCCTCAACTTTTCCCCAAGTGACCAATGTAGAAAACCAAGCAGTGACAGCTGGTGAAGAACCCAGTCCCGTGTTCCTGGAATCTCAGCACCCTATTTGGTGGCAGTGGGCCTGAAGCGATGGTACTCTAGGAAGAGACTGTGCCTGAGCCTGTGGAGCCGTTTGGGTCCTATGGTTCTGTGTGTCCCAGCCTCGGGAGTCCATCTTTACCCCATCTACCCTTCCTGACTGAAGTTAGTAATTAGCACAGTATAAACACACTCCATTTGTTTACACACCTTTTTCTGACCACAAACTATCTGCTCCTTTGAAGCCAGAGATAAGACAACTTCGTCTTTTATTTTCCCATCAGATCAGCCAGAGACTGTACACAGTAGGTGCTAATTAAGCAAGTGCTGTATTGAACTGGAAAGCCGCCGTGGAGCGCTCTCTTTCTCACAAGGAACCGTTCCTTGTGCTTTTGAAATCGCATTCAAGAGCCTGGGTGATGGGATCTATGAATCGCGAGCCTGAGCTAGCTCTGTTACTTCCTGCAGAGATGGGGTTCTTTAAAATAGCTGTGCTGCGCATTCTCACACTGGCTGCTAGGAAGACAGCTCCAGGGTATGCCACATCCCTCCTTGGAAAGGTGGGCGGAGGCTGAGTGGAGCAGGCGAGGGAGGAGAGGAGGCGTTCAAACGCCAGGGGAGCAGGATGCGCTGCAGTAGTTGAAGGGCCAGTGTGGTGGCTGTGTCTCCCCATTCAGTTAAATGACTAACACAGATTAGCTGAATGGGACTTCCTGGAGAGGATGTCCTGGCCATCTGTAACTGTGAGCAGCTGGGGCCTGCAGCACTGGTATCACACAGGCCAGGCTATCCAGGAGAAGGGGCTGGTAGCACCTTGGGCTCGGGGAATGGACATTAGACTGAAGTTGGGGGTGGGCGCAGCGCTGGCTCAACCTTCAACTCACCTACAAGTCACGTCTCACTTCTGCAAGTCAATGTCCCCACCTCCCCGAATGTCTGATCTGTGGCCTCCAGGGATCCTTTCAGCAGGCACTTTGACTCTTCTAGGTCCTGGCATCCTGTAACTTAGAGGGATGGGGGTGGGGGTGGGGCAAATAGAGATTCTGAAGCCAAGGGCACAGCACGGGGAATCCCCAAGATGACACAGCCCCATGGGAATCTCTAAAATGGTATTGGAATTAATTGCAAATCGAGGGCAAGATTGGTGTAGCCAACTCTACTCCCTCCCTCACATCTTTCAATGACATAGCTATTGAGGATATTGATGGAAATGATAAGTCAAATATTTCGCAGTGAGGTTGAGGGTTGTACATCTTCACACACAAGCACTCAGCGGCAGCCTGTGATCTGACAAAGGGCCTTGCGGTTAAGATAGGGCTGCATTATAAGGCGCTGGATGTGGGCAGGTAATGTTCACATTCAAGTAATACACAGTGCTCTGGGAAAGTGGCATTTTGCATAAATGGTTTGAAAGAAGGGCCCGAATCTCCACCATCATCTCAGGTTCTACTTAAGCATGCTTTCTTGGAAAAAGGTAAGATCAGGGCAGCTCTAACTCAGTATCTCCCAGACCTGCTGGACCATAGTGGACTCACATGGAAAACACTTCAGGGGCCCAGACAGTTCATGCCTTTTTAAAAAATGCATATCCCCAAATCACACAATTAATATAGCCCTTTGGGTCCATGTTTGAAGCCGAAGTTGGCGTGATAAGGAACTGGAGAGATGGCTCAGGAGTTAAGAGTGCTTTCTCTGTGACCATAAGGACCAGAGTTCAGATTCTAGCACCTACATAAAAAGCCATGTATCTCTGCAAATACCTGTAACCCAGGACCAGAAGGGAGGGTTGCCAAGGTGACAAAATATTGTTCAGAGAGAGGCCTTTTCAAAAGAAAAAGGTAGAGAATGATGGAGGAGGGCAACCCATGGCCCTTTTCTGACCACTGCACTCATGCACAGGCACACATGCACCTGCACAGACATGTGCACATACATAAATTATTAAATATAATACAATAAATCAATAAAAAGAATAGCGTGCTGAACGGCTATTAAATGGGGAAATCTTCTTATAGATGGATAAGTTCAAGGACAGAGGTTCACAGTTGTCCCAAGGTGTTGAGCTCCTCAGTAACTTAGAAGCCGGAGAGAATCCTAGAGCCAAGTGCTATGCTAAGATTGTGTCCCCAAGCGATCATTTATTACATGGCATGTATCTGCATTTCTTGGAAAGCAACTTAAATATTAATGGTTACTTTAAAAGCTGATAAACTATTTATAAAGAGGAGCATTATTTTTGCACACCTATAATAGGTTACTTCAAGAGTTTTGGTAAGAAGTAGCTGTGTGCATACTGATGGTCTCTGACAAATGACCGGGTTATATCCCCCAAAACCCACTGTGACTTGGAAGTTTGGTTAGTCAAAGACCCATCTGATACTGTTAACCCACAGAACCTCTTGGCTTAGCCTGATTCATCGTAAATGTGCTCAGAACACTTCCAGTAGCTGACAGCTGGGCAAATTCATCTCCCAGAAGCTCATTCATAATAAAGTGCAGAGTAACACACAGAGTGGGCTGCAAGCTATGGCACCCCACTGCTGCCCGACATCGTTGCAAGAGAGTGCTGTAAATATGCTAGCCTGGGGACAGATCAAAATTCAAATTTCAAAGTACACAGACTACTGAATACACTCCACTTTCACACCATTGTAAAACTGAAAAAATCCCGTGGAGTTGTTGTGAATTGGAACCATCTGTGCATATTTGCTACCTGGAGGCGCATAACAAAGTAACCACAGACTAGAGCATTCAATAACAGACATTTACACCTGGCAGCTCCAGAGGTCCAAGGTCAAGGTAGGTTTCACTCCAAGGTCTCTCTCCTCTTGCTTGTGGGTGGCTGCCATCTCCCTGTGTGCAAGTGTGACCTCCTTTCAGTGTGTTCTTGGAGATAGATGAAACTCTCTCTTGCAAGGGCATGAGTGCCACCATGAAGCCACTCCTGCACTACCTCATCTGACTTTGATTATCCCCTACAAGCTCCATCTCCAGATACCATCACACTGGATGCGAGGGATTCACATAGGACATCTGAGCAGATGCAAACCTTGGCATGTTAGCATGGGGTTTTTTTGTTTTTGTTTTTGTTTATTTTTCAAGACAGGGTTTCTTTGTGTAACAGTCCTATCTGTCCTGGAACTCACTCTCTTTGTAGCTCAGGCTGGCCTTGGACTCACAGAGATCCACCTGCCTCTGCCTCCCTAGTGCTGGGACTAAAGGTGTGTACCACCACAGCTCGGCTTGTGTTGTGGTTTTGCTTTGTTTTGTTTTGCATAAAGAGGAGCGAAACCACTTTCAGGATAGCCTTGAAAGCCTGTAGCATCAAAATCAGTGATAGCTGTTTGGTACAGGGGTCACCTGGCATTTGAGTAGATGAGACTTGAGGAGAACCTCAAAATGCCTCCAGGCCAACTTTGCAGTGGCAACTGCAGGCAACTGCAGGACCAGCTTTGTGAGCCCCGCCCCCTCCCCATCCCCCAAGCCTCCTCTAGACTTCCTTAGCATACCAGAGATCAGCTTATGCTTAAGCAAGTTGGGTGAATTCTAGAAGGCAACACTGAAACCTTTATTCTGAAATGATGGCTCAGCTCCTGGCCCTGGGCAACATTCTCAAACCAAGGAGGAATCATTCTCTCTTTCCAGGTTCACAGAGTTCAACACCCACAGCTGTTCCCATGTCTTGACTCTGCGCCAATGTGGCAAGCCAGCTCTCCAATTGTGCCTATAAACTGTACCTCTCCATGATCCCCCTGCTGGCTGGGGGACTGAAAGGATCACCCAGCACCTCCTTGTGTGTGAGATTGTGGTCTGGAGAGCCCGAGATAAGATGCATTTCTGGTCTTGTTCACACGAGGCTCCAAGATCCCATTCCTCTGCTACCTCAAAAACCCATCTGGTCTTCCTTCTTAGAGGGCTTCAGGGTAGTTTCCTAGAGGCTTTGGCACTTCCCAGGGTGGCTCTGACTCCACTGTTTGCTGGCCTATTGGACAGGAGAGGAGAAGCTAGGTTGGGCCTTGAGTTCTAGCTCAGCAGCTTATAAAATGCTGCCTGGTGTCAAACAGAGTCAGAGAAGCTCCCAGGCTCTGCTTGTAACCTGCTCACCACGAACGAAGTCTGGGAAAGCAAAAAGGTTCAATTCAGAGTTAGACAAAGTCCAACTGTAGGTGCCTGTGAGGAGCGGAGAACAGTGGATGGAGGGTCTCCAGTGCTTTCCTGGAACACCATGTCCCTTCCTTCTCTTCCCTTTTTCTGTGGATCCCTTTCTCCACCCCTTCCCCCCTCCCTCACTGTAGCAGCCCCTGGTTCTCTGGTTCTTGTGGGTCCCTGGCAGAAGCCCAGGTCTTTTAGAGTCTGTAGACTCAGGCAAATGGCCCCTAACTTCTAGAGCAACACCCAATGCCTTGATTCAGTGGCCTGGGGCAACGGGCTTCTGCTCTGATGAACAGTGTCTCACAGAAGACCTTGTCTGGGAGATGTTTAAAGGGAAGAGATGAAGGAAAATGGAGGGAAGGGGAAAGGAAGGGGAGAAAAGGAAAGAATGGGGGGAGAAGAGAGGAAAGGGAGGGAGAAGGAAGAGTCAGAAAGGGAGGGAGGGAAGGAAACAATGGACTGAGAGAAGAAGGTAGGAAGGACTGTGGAACGGAGGGACCAAGGGAGGAAGAAAGAAAAAAGAAGGGAGAGAGGGAGGGAGAAGGAGGGAAATAAATTAATATATGTTCTTCTTGGTCCTCTTGGGCCTCCGTCTCGTCTTTGAGGGACTATAGTGCTCTTCTTCGGGAGCTGGGAGAAAGCATTCAGACGGTGTAAAGCTTCTTGACCAGCAGTTCCCTCCCTAGCCTTCCTCTGCATGTTCCAGAAGTTCTGTTGGGTCTCACATAATTTCAGCACAGACACTCTGTGCAAAGAGAGAAGGGAAGGCATCTTCCTGGGCACTGTCCCCAGGAGACAAGGCGCCACCAGCCTTGTCTGTGACTGTCCCACGGACTCCCCCATCCACGGGGAAAGTCCTTCTACCCGGCTGTCACTACTGCAGGAAAGACAACAGGGTGCATACAGGTCATGCCGGCTTGCATGGGGGCTTCACAGCTCAGTGGCCCTTTAGCAGCCCAGCTCCTCAGATTCACAAGCCTCTGCATTACACCATTTTTTTAAAAATTAGGGTGGGTGAGTGTTTTTGCCCCCATGTATGTCTGTGTGTCCTAGTGTGTCCAAGGTATCCACGGGGTCTAAAATAAGGTGTCAGATCCTCTGGAACTGGAGTAACAGGTGGTTGTGAGCCATCATGTGGCTTCTGGAAATTAAACCCAGGTCCTCTGGAAGAGCAGCCAGTGCTCTTAAGCACTGAGCCATCTCTCCAGCTTCCTACATGTTACTTTAAAAAAATGTTAGTCAGGGGGCTGGCTAGATGGCCAGCAGGTGAAGGTCCTTGCTGCCAGATTGAGAAACAAAGCTCAGTCCCTGGGACCCAAGTGGCAGAAAAAGATAACTGACCCCCAAAAGTTGTTCTTTGACCTCCACATACATTCTGTGGCACATGTTTGCACGTGCATGTGCATGCTTGCACACACACACACAGTCTCTCTCTCACACACACACACAGAGTAAAATAGTAAAAATTTTAAAAATGTTGGCCTGGTCATTGAAATCATTATGCAATCAGGTTTTTTTGTTTTTGTTTTTAATTTGTATTCTGTCCTGCTGTATGCTAAATATGCATGGAGTATTTCTTCTCTAATACCAAAGTCCTTGCATCATGTCTTAAACACAGTGTCGGTGTGAGAAGTATTATTGTTATCTGGGGGAAGAAGCCTACAATTTCAGAACTGTAATGCCAGCCTGAGGCAGTGGGATTGATTTTCTTGTCAGAATGATGCCCCATTTTGACCGTGCTTCAGGCAGACTATGGAATAATACGGTTTCCTCCGTGTCTTTCTCCCAAAAATACATCACATTTAAATTGTGCTTCTAGGAGTCAAAGCACTCAACGCCCTCCATACCCACCCTTCAGCTTCAGTGGCTGTAGATTAGTCTTTCACTTTGTAGTTGAGGCAGCAGAGGCCCGAAAAGATCCAATGACTTGGCAGCTGTGAAAACAGAATGCAGAATCACATGAGAGATAAAAAGCCTATGTATTCTTTTCTGGCCTAGATTTGCAAATGCCACCAGCCCTGTATTTTATCTCACTTTCAGGAATTTTTTGAATTTAGAACGTGGTGTGTGTGTGTGTTTGTATGGCCATGTATATGTAAGTTCATGATCCTTCAGATGCTAGTAGGGGGTGTCAGAGCCCCTGGAGCTAGAGTTACAGGGAGCAGTGAGTGACCAACATGGGCTCTGGGATCTGGACTTGGGTCCTTTATCAGAACAGTATGGCTCTTAACTACAAAGCCATCTCTACAGTCCATTTTGGTGTATTTATATATCAGAATCAGTGCTTTGAGATTATCAAAAAGCATGGTGCATATCCTCTGTCCCTTTGCTAGGCTCCATCATGGCCTCTTGTCATTTTGAGCCCTTTCCTAGGATGATATGTTACACTTGCAGGACTTCTTCCTCCCAAGGGTGTCTCTACTGTGAACTTAGCAAACCTGATCACCTTACCTCGCCTCCACTCCGATTTTAAGCTGCAAAGGAAACAGTCCTTAGATATGGTAGTGAAGTTCTAAATAAGGCAGGTGCTACCTCGGGACAGAGCTTCAGATCCTTGCTAGCCCAGAGAGTCACACTGTAGCCTGTTGGGAAATGGCATCCTCGGGGCGTGACTTGGCCACCACCTTCTTAAACTCTCAGTAGCTATTCATGCTTTCTTACAGGGAGAGATATTCATGGGGTCCTGCTCTCTCTGAGGATACATGGGCAATTAAGAGATTACAGGGGGATATAGAATATTTTCTTCAGTGACATAGCTGCCCATAAGTTGCCCATGTCCCTATAAATAACTATAGTCAAGTATATTGGGTAGGATTGTTTTTGTTTTTGCCTTTTTCTTTCCTTTCCTTTCTTTCTTTCTTTCTTTTTTCTTTTCTTTTTTTTTTTTTTTGCAATAGGGTTTCTCCGTGTAGCTTTGGAATCTATACTGTAACTCATTTTGTAGACCAGGCTGGCCTTGGTCCACCTGCCTCTGTCTCCTGAGTGCTAGGATAAAAGATGAATGCCACCACAACCCAGATGGATTTTTGTTTGATTGTTTGTTTCTATCATTAGTGTCCTATATGGGTTGAACAGACTTTTATTCATAGCTTTTCATAAGAGACCAGATAACACAGCTTGATAATGCTTAGGCAACATACCCATCAGCTTCACATATATTTACTGAGGCCCAATTAAGTGGTCCTATGTAACCAGGTTTCCCTCTACCTTGTACTCAATTGGATATAAGAACACATTATGGACAGAATTTTATGGTGGATATTTCACCTCACTTCTCATGTTGTGGTAATTCAAAAATCTTGATTTTTCTCATAATGAATGTTTTTAAATCCCTATAGGCTTTGGGTGACCACTTTGCCTAGAACTGAGGTACTGTTGAGGTATAGGACTTTCCAGCACTGAGGAGAAGGCCAGTTGGCCACAGTAGCCCAGGAATGAGGCTCAGGCTCACAAGTCTCCATTCTAAGATCCCAGTTCCAGAGCATCGGTCCTTCTGAGAATTAGTTGATGTTAGTTCATTGTGTTTGCCTTACCTTCAACACAGTGATGCCCATGAGAAGCAGCCAAGCCAAACACACAACGTACAGAATAGCTTTAAAAGGCTTACTTGGATGTGCAGATGAGATAAACAAACACCTCTTCCGACAAGGCTATATACCTCCTAATCCTTCCCAAATGGTTCTACCAATTAAAGACTAAGCATTCCAACTTATGAGCCTATGGGAGCCATTATCATTCAAGCCACAACATGTGAGAAGTTGTAATTCAGGATAAAGGAGCCATTTACATCTATAAATTAAAGGAGACCAAGAAAGCAGCCCATCCACCTGAAATTCAGGAAGATACCGGTAGTAATTGCCCTAGAAAGAAAGGGAAGGAGTTGCTGTTGTTTCAGTTATTTATGGGAGGGGGCATTTGTGTGAGGGCACATGTGAGGAGGACAGAGGAAATCTTTGTGGAACTGTTTCTTTCTTTATACTTCTATGTGGGTCTCAGGGATCAAACACAGGTCTCCAAGTTTGTATGGCAAGTGCTTTGCCCATTGAGTCATCAAAGTTTTTCCAGGATTGTCTATGGATGTAATATACTATTTTAGGAATCCAAAAGCAAATGACTCCTCCCTCCAAATACCTTATTTGTCAGTGTTTATTGGGAGGATTTTCCCTGGGCTGTCAGGGGCTGTGCTGGGAGAAAGTACTGTCCACCAGGAGGTTTCACTTCCTGTACCTTTATTGCTCTGCTTTTCTGAAACAAGTTTGTATTACTTTTGTGATCAGGAAAAGCAATAAAGAGAAATTATTTCCTTGGGGTAAAAATGTTGGGAAGAAATAAAAATCCTTTAGAAAACAATTTTTGGAAAACCTTATAAAAATTCAGGGAGGCTTCTGTTGCTAGGTGGTTGCCAAGGAACAGAAGTTTCTAATAGAATCCACTGAGCAGTGATGGATGGGCGGAAGACAGCGCCATCCCCCTCAAAGGGCAAGAGAACATTCTTTCCTTCTGATTGGAAGCCATCCAAGAGGAAGTTCAGGGTTAGTGCTTCAGGACACTGTTTGGCCCTTTGGAAAGGCCACAAGAGGGGTCAGGCCATGGGAGTGGTAGGTGCAGCAGAGACCCCATGAGGCTTGGTGGCATGGAGCATGGCCTAGTGCAGACACTGACTGGGAGCATACATGCCACTATGATCCTACAAGGTAAACACAAGGAAAGAAGAAATAAAGGGAGTGAATGATGACTTATCTCTGGGTCTGGAATTCACAAACATGTGTGCCCCACCCCCTCAAAGATGGTGTGCTGACTAGTTTTATGTCAACTGGACACAAGCTAGAGTCGCTGGAAAAAAGAGAACCTCAGTTGAGAAAATGCTTCAATAAGATCCAGTTGTAAGGTATTTTTTAAAATTAGTGATTGAGAGTAGAGGGCCCAGCCCATTGTAGGTGAGGTTACCCTTGGACTGGTGGTCCTGAATTCTATAAGAAAGCAGGACAAGCAAACCAGAAGGAGTAAGCCAATAAACAGCACTCCTCCATGGCCTCTTATGGTAGTTTGTGGGCATAGATATAGCCTTGTTCTAGGGAGTGTGTCACTGTGGAGGTGGGCCTTTTAGTCTCCTATGGTCAAGCTATACCTAGTATCAGTTCACTTCCTGTTGTCTATGGATCAAGATGTAGGACTCCCAGCTCCTTCTCCTGCACCAGATCTGCCTGCACCCTGTCATGTCCCACCATGATAATAATGGACTAAACTTCTGAAACTGAGAGACACCCAGTTAAATGTTTTTCTTTATAAGAGTTGCTGAGGTCATGGTGTATCTTCACAGCAATAAAAACCCTAAGACACCTCTGCATCAGCTCCTGCCTCCAAGTTCCAGCCCTGTCTGAGTTCCTGCCCTGACTTCCTTCAGTGATGAACAGTGATCTGAAAGTGCAAGTTAAGTAAACTCTTTCCACCCCAAGCTGCTTTGGTCATGGTGTTTTGTCACAACAATAGAAACCCTGACTGAAACAGATGGGAATCTTTCCACTGCAATAGCCTTGTTCTTAAAGAGAAATTGGTGTGAGATGGACAATTTCTTGTAATAGCTGAAAGGATTCAGTTATCAAAGTCACTCAAATATTCACAACAAGTGTGCTGTCTGGTTTTATGTCAACTTGACACAAGCTGCAATCATTTGAGAAGCAAGAATATCAATTGACAAAGTATCTCCATAAGACTGGGCTACAGGCAAGTCTGCAAGGCATTTTTAAAATTGGTGATTGATGGGAAAGGGCCAGGCTCCTTGTGAATGGTGACACTCCTGTGTTGGTGGTCTCAAGTTTTATAAGAAAACATGCTGAACAAGCCATAAAGAGTAAGCCAGTAATCACCACTCCTCCATGGGCTCTGGATTAGCTCATGACTCCAGGTTATTGTCCTGTGTGAGTTCCTGTTCTGATTTCTTCAGTGATGTGGAAGTGTAAGCCAAATAAAACCTTTCCCCCAAGTTGCTTTTGATTACGGTATTTCATCAGAGCAGTAGTAACTCTAAGACAAGAATTGGTACCAGGAGTGGGGTATTACTATGGCAGACCTTACCATGTTGTCTTTGGGAGAACTGTGGAAGGGGGACTTTGAAACTTTGGATTAGAAAAGCCATTGAGTCTTGCTAGCTCAGTGGGATATTCTTTAGGAGCTTGGCAGATGAGAATGTTGAAGACAGTGCAGATGACAGAGGCCTGGCTTGTGGAGTTTCAGAGGGAAGTTTAAAGAGCCTATCAGGGCTATTTGCTATTTTGAATTAAGATTCTGGTTAGCTGGGGATGAAGAATCAGCTGTGATAAAGAACAGACCAGTATCATTGAGGTGATCTCTTCTGGAAAGTATTTTCTGAGAGTTAGCCCACAGCTGCTTTGGTCTAGACAAGGTTGTACGTTGTGCTGTCAGCCAAACTTAGTAGTGTAAGAGTCACCCAGGTGGTACCAGCTTTGAAGTCATGAAGAGCAGAGGAGGAGAGCAGCTGAGTCATAGCATTGTGTGGCAGGCATGGAGTCAGGGAAAAGAACCCGGGGAAAGGCTATTGATGAAAATGCATTCCAGTTGCAACAGAAGACCCCAGCACTTTGGAGATACCAGTACCATGGGATGAGCATCAAGAACAGGACCAGCAGTGGAGAGGAGCCAACTGGAGCCTAGAAGATGAGCTGTGTGTGCTGCAGAGGGCGGAGCCAGAGAAGTGACCCAGGCCCTTTGGAGGAGCCCAGAAGGCTGTGAGTGGATCCCAGACATAAGACACTGAGTTATTCACACAGTTTGGTTTTTTGTTTTGTCCAGGTTGTCACTTATGCCCTGGTTCTTCCCTTTTGAAGTAAGAAAGTATTAACTTACTTCTTTTTCTTTTATGAGAGCCTACCACAAATGAAACTTTGAACTTTGAAAGGTAGTTTGGATTTTTAAAGAGACTGAATTTTTAATGTGTTTGAAATTGTAAAGACTGCGGAACTTTTAAAGTTACTTATGTTTTGTATTGTGATATTACTATTACCTTGGCATGTTGGCGATAAATGAGAGAGGGAAAGTTCTAACTCAAAAGTGATATGATTGTGTGTCAGGTTAATAAGGGGTCACTTTTGCTGTCTAGTTTTGGGTCAACACAAGCTATAGTCATTTGAGAGGAAACCTCAATTTAGAAATGTTTCCATAAAATCATGCCGTAGGCTGGCCTATAGGACATTCTCTTAATTAATGATTGGTGTGGGAGGGCCCAGCCCTTTGTGGATAGTGCCATTCCCGGGCTGGTGGTCCAGCAATCTATATGAAACCAGACTGGAGCAAGCCAGTAAGCAGCACACTTTCATGGACTCTGTAATAGTTCCTGCCTCCAGGTTCCTGCCCTGCTCCAGTTCCTGTCCTGACTTCCTTCAGTGATGACCAGTGATGTGGAAGTGTAAGCCAAGTATAAGACAGGCACTAAGCTTGGCTTCAGTCATTAACTGGTTTCTATGTTGCAGAGCCAGCTCCGGCCTTGGAACTTGAATTTGTGTATACACTTCTTGCTAGAGGCACTTGTTGTCTAGCTTATAGACATTGTTGACCCCATATCATGTAGCTCACAGATTTTCCTGAATATAGTGGGTTTTTCACAATGTGCAGAGAGCCATGGGAAGATGTAGGTTGGTAGAGACGACAGTCTTCCAGGTGAAAATGTGACATAAAGGAGAAGATCTGGATGAGGGACTTCAGAGTAAACCACACAGCTGAAAACAATTTGCCTCAAAGCCATTTGGAGAAAGCAAAGTGGCCAGTGAGACCATCTGGGAAACAACAGATTTGTCAATAAAAGTCCACCACGACACTGTGAAAATTAGCAATTCTTGTGCACTGCAAAGATGGTTTTGTAACCAGTTTGGCGGCCTTTTCCCCCCACCCAATTATTTCCTTCATTCAATTTATTTGATATTTCTCATCTGTATCCAGTAGATTCTCCTGAGTTCATCGCAGGTGGAGGGAGATGGGGATGTTGAAGCAGAGAGGGTAGAATCCAGATGCTGGAGTGAGAGCCAAACACAAGGGGTTGGTTGAGTGGCAGCTCAGTACAGGTCAAGGTGGGCTTGGGTCTGAGGGTCAAGTGGTCTGAACAGACCGTTTCAACAACTGTGGCTTTCAAAACTCTTTTAGACTCCAGCTCCCATAGGTAACATCTGCAATAGATGAGAGAGCCTGACAATACCTAAATTCAAGATCATTGTGGGCTTTAGTGAGTCACCTATGCTGCCTTTCTGAGGGTCAGAAGAAAGTGAGTGGCTGGCAGGAGGCCTGGAAACTGAATGGACCTGACTGTGACATCCTATGTAAATGCAAGGCCTGGCTGAACCACACTGTTTGCTACCTGGTCCTTTCCTGCCAGAGAATCACCTGTGCCCCAGCCACCTACACCTACAGGGCCCTGTCTGGTCTGGATGCCATCAGCAGTCCCAGGCTATATATGCTATATATATGTTGTGTGTCCCACAGTTGGTACAGTGTGTAGACCTTTGATTTTTGCTTCTTCTGATCCTGTGAATTTTAAGCTCTTTTATCATGTGACTGTTGTGAGCACTTTCTCACCAGCCTGGTCCCACAACCTCATCAACCTCAAATAACACAGAGAGACTTGTATTAATTAAAAAACTGTTGGCCAGTTACTAGCATTTCTTATTGGTTAACTCTGACTTAACTATAACCCATAACTACTAATCTATGTATATCTACGTGGTTTTCTCTTACCAGAGAGTAGGTCCAGGCCTGTTACTCTTTTGTCCTACCTAATGACTCTCTGCCTATACCTCCCAGAATCCTCCTCATCTCCTAGTCCCACCTATCTTGCTTCCCTATTAGCCAACAGTGCTTTATTCATCAACCAATAACACAAACATATACAGAAGACATCCTCATCATGTGACTTCCCATGGATGGGAGGATTCATTTTCTTGGAGGAAAATGTCAAAGGTCAAATACCTCTGGATCTGTAGCTTAGAAATGCCCACTGGGTTGAGGAGGGTGAACACATGTCTTTTGCCATGATGAGAGGATATCCCCAATGGCCTAGGGCTAAGGTGACCTAGCACAGGCAATAGCTATAAGTTATTCAAGAAGCTCACACAACAGAGAGATGGTGTCTGTTATACTCTCCAGTGTGTCATGGCTTTTATTAGTTGTCTCTTTCTGCCCAGTGGTATTATACATGACAACACAGATACAAATAGTGTTGTGTTAGTGGCTTTCAGATTCTGCAGTCATATCCTGGAGGGGGTTGACAGTCTTCCTTTTCTTCCTTTGGGGGGCGCATGCTACCTGTGGCACTGCCCTGTGCTTCATGTACCTCTTCCCGAGGTGACATTTGCCTGTCTCATTTCTCAGGAAATTTCCAATGTGTCAGAAGTAAAGTCTGTCACCTCTGAATGGGCTCTTTGTCACAGGCTTCATTATTGTTGTTGAGACACCTGTCCACATAAAATCCCATGTGTATTTGAATGCTGCTCCCCTCTATATCCCAAAGACACCTGTTCCCACCAAATGCTAGAACATGATTCTGTTTGCCAAACTTCTCTGTGTGCTGTGCAAGTCAGCTTCGAAAGATACATATGGAGGGACCCAGTTGTATTTCTATGCAGGACCGTGGGAAAGCTGCATCTTCACAGTATCTCATGTGTTTCCAGAAAACACACATATGGCTTGGTGCTATGTTGAATATATATGACACATCTCTATTTCTATTCTGTGTCTACATCTAAAACTTAAGATTACTGAAGTTAAAATAAGAGAGGGTATCTTTTAGCTAACAGATTTCAGTTCTTCAGCTCATTTCAAATAAAGCAAAATTTGCAGGGGACAAAAAATACAAATAAACAGCTCATGTAAGTGGATTTGCTTTGGTGACACAGCCAGGCTAGAAGGTGGCAGGGCACTTGGCCCCAGCGGGATCCCTCCCCTCCCTTTCCCTGCCCCCTCTGTCCTTCAAGATAACCCTTGGAATCAAGTCTCCTGATGTATCCATTACTTTTATTCTGACAGTGACCAAAAGTTTGACAAGAAACCATTCAGTGGAGGAAGGGCTTGATTTGGGCTTACAGTTTGAGGAGATATGTTGTCACTGTGGGGAAGACAGCACAGAAACAGGCTGAGGCAGGCAAGTCAAGAAACAGGAAGAGGACAGGAAGTGGAACTGGGCTTTAACACCTCAAGACCCTCCCTCCCTGTGACTCACTTCCTGCAGCAAGACTCCACCCCCTAAGGGTTCCACAACTTTTCTGTCTTAATAGCTTTTCTGTTGCTGTGTCTGCTAAGAAACCATGACCAAGGCATCTTATAGAATTAAAAGTTTATTGGTGATCACATGACCATAATGCCAGTGAACATGGCCTCAGACAGGCAGGCTAGAAATGGTATGGCTTTTGGCCCCTCAACTCACCCACAGTGACATACCTGCTCCAACAAGGTGATACCTCTTAATCCTTCCCAAACAGTTCCATCAACTGGGGACCAAGTGTTCAAACCTATGAACCTATGAGCCATTTTCATTCACACAACTACACTTCCCTAACATCTCCATCATCTGAAGACCAAGTTTTCAAACACGTGTGCCTGTGGGGGACATTTCACATCCAAGCCACAACACTTGGTCTCCATTGCAACTGGCATCTGGGTGGGTTTGGCAGAAGCCCAGAGGGCAGATGGGAGAAGGGCTGGGGACATCTGTGACTTCCCATAGTTTCCCTGACCCCTATTGACACCATTCACCGAGATTGAATGTGTCTTGTGGATCCTCGACATTTCCAAGGTGGAATCTGATGACTGCTCTACTTGAACCCCACAGCTGGCACAACTGTCACTCAGGCTTTGTTTGGTAGACACAACATTGTCTCTGACTCTGTCCTACTTTCTACTATTACAATAGCACCCCACCTCTGAGGCTGAGGATTCTAGGAAACACACTTATTTCTCATGTATTTGGAGGCTGAATAGCCTTAAGAACTTGGTTCTGGCTTCTAGAGAGCATCTATGTGCTGTGCCATTCCATGTTGGATGGTAAGAGAGTGTGTCCAAGATAGAGGAGCATGAGAGTCACCCAGAGGTCCACTCTTGCCATAACTAACCCAATCCCTTGATAATTGTACTAATCTCTCCCTAATCACTTCATCACCCCTTACCAGCCCAGCTTCTCGACGCTATTGCATGGGGATTTGTTTCCAGCAGCTGGACATTGAGAGACACATTCAAGCCCTAGCTGCTCCTCATCATTTGCCTCACTGTCCTATATTATGGCTAGCATCCTAACTGGTGTGTGTGTGGTGTGGGAGGTGCCCTGGGCTTTACAGCAGGAGCAGAGGCACCACTGCATGCAGGAACATGTCATCTTGTCCTGAAGTGACAGCCACTGTGGGTCAGTACAGCTGCCAGGAAACTCTGTCCCCAGCAGACACCCTGTCACAATGCAGTTTGCACACTGGGACTGAGGGGTCTAGGGAGGGTGTGAAATGAGGGCTTTTCATTCTGGGTGGCTCACATCATGGTGGGAGGAAGGTCATCGCGTGGCCACACAGCCCCGGGAACCATTCAGAGGGCCTTGCGGGAACTCTACAGAGCGGAAACCAGGCCAGATGACATGCCCCACACAGTCACGACTTTATTTTTGAGGCCCAGAGCCATACAATGCATGTCCCAGGGCCGAAGCCCCATTGCCCAGGGAGACAGAGGCCTTTTCTCTCTCAGGCTGGTGACTTCATTATGCATTCCCCGGCTGTGGGCTGCTCTGGTGAAAAACCTCTTCCGCCAGGCCCTGACAATTCTGGGAAAGTAGATGAGGAAGAGGGTGCTGGACCAGACCTGGCAAGAAATGGGTGAGAGAGTTTTTGGTGAAAGATTGCCATGCTGGTCATGTGGAGCCTTGGGGCAGCCACAAAACACCCTCTTGTGTGTTGGAGTCAATGGAGTGGGCTCTGGGTTCCTGTCACGGCTTCCCAAGGGAGGAAATGTAGGTAGAACAGTAATAAAGATGCATAGGGAGAGGCTGAATGAACACTGGCCAAGTATCCATTAGATGCTGTGTATGTGTGTCAACTTGACACAAGCTAGAGTCATCAGAGGAAGCAGCCTCAGTTGAGGAAATGCCCCAGTGAGATCCAGCTGTGAGGCATTTTCTCATTTAGTGATCAAGGCAGGAGGGTCCAGCCCATGGTGGGTGGTGCCATCCCTGGCCTGTTGGTCCTGGGTTCTATAAGAAAGTGGGCTGAGCAAGGCATGGGAAGCAAGCCAGTAGGCAGCACTTCTCCATGGCATCTGCATCAATTCCTACCTCCAGGATCGAGAGTTCCTGTCCTGAGTTCCTTCAGTGATGAACAGCAATGCTGAAGTTTAAGCCAAATAAGCCCTTTCCTCTCCAACTTGCCTTTTGGCAATAGAAATCCTAACATGACACTGTCCAACTACAACTGACATGTATAGATTTTGGAAGCTCTGAGACTGTCCTCCTGTCTGAAAAGAAGTCACACGGCCCACCTCACCTGATGGCCACAAGCTCAAACTGTATAAAGTAGATGACACCAGGACTGGTTAAAAGTTAGGAGTCAGCCATGATTTCATTGAGATATGCATTCCCACATGGTCTCTGCTTCAATTCCTGCCTCCAGATTCCTGCTCCCAGTTCTCAATGATGGTGTGTGGCCTGGGGTTGTAGGCTGGAAGTTGCCTTAGGTCCATGTTTTATCACAGCAATAGGAAACCAAAGAAGAGCAGGCACCTTCAAAGAACTGTCTCTGATGTTTCCCACTCTATGGTTCATTAGAGTTTACTTCTCAGCATACAGCAGGGACTGGGTCTCAGTTTTCCTCCTCAACCCCATGCCCAGCCAGCTAATTTTTGCTGTTGTCTTGCAGAGAAACATGTGATAGAAATCCCAGGCTCTTCATCATTAAGACTTTGGGCCTTTTGTTTTCTGGCTAAATCACACAATGGTCACTAGGACAAGAATTATCAGAGGGAACAGCACAGACGTGGCCCACAGAGAAGGACATGGAAGCAAGCTGTCTATGTAGAGCGGAGAGTAATCCTTCATGTGCTTTCTAGGAGCCAAAAATGACACACACAGTCCAACCCAGTCTCCCTTATGTTGCTTTTGCCAGGATATCTTGCCACAGTGACAACAATGATTCTGGGACAGTGTTTCTGGATCCTGTTAGGTTGACAATATTGATGACTACTGAAGGATCTATTATCTAATGATTTATCTATCTATCTATCATCTATCTATGTATCTATGTATCTATCATCTCTGTCACCTATCTATCTATATCAATCTATCTCATCTGTCTATCCACCTATCTACCTATCTATCATATCATCTCTATTATCCATCTACCTATCTATCATCTATTTATTTATCTATATCCCAATCTATCTTCCTCTCTCTCTATCTACCTATGAGAAATACACACACACACACACACACACACACACACACACACACATGTGTATATGTATCACCCTTATATTTGATCTAATGGAAGTAAAATTCCTACTCTGTATCACAATAGCCTAATAACCATCCTTGCCTAGAAACTACAGGGTTATGTAGGAATTCAGTGAGTTAAGATTTTACTTAAGTGTGCTGACTTCTGCTAGATTGCTACAGCCCCTTCTTCTTCTCTTGGGAAGGCACATGCTTGCAAGAACTTATCTTAAGAGTGATTACTGCAGCGTATGTTTGCCAAGGAAGGGATGCTTGAATTGCTCCCTGCAATGTCTGTTCCTGCAATCATGTCCAACTGGGATGGAAAGGTTTCTGGGTGGGCATGTGACTAAAAGGCCACCGCAAGATGGCCATGTAGGTATAGAATTTCAACACTGTCAACCAACCTATAAAAGCTATAAAGAATCTGTGCATTGGTTCTGGGCTTAGGTGTCAGCCCTCATAAGTAAAGCTAGGTTTTCCTGCTCTTCAAGTACCTGCTTGATTCTTCGCTGGTCAGTGTTGTGGGATGTTATTTTAACTAGGTAAAGCTGTGTTATGTTTGTTTATGCTGCAGAGTATTAATTTAACGGTGTAAAAAGGTGTTACTTTTGTTTAATTATGGAGACATGTGTTGTATGTATTGCACCTTGCTGCTTAAGACATCTGATTGGTCAAATAAAGAGCTGAACATCTAATAGCTAGGTAGAAGAGGGGTAGTTGAGCCTGGCTGAATAAGAGAATAAATAGGACAAATCTAGGCTCTAGAGAAGGATAGGGGAAGAAGAGAGGAGGAGAAAACAAGGGAGATGACTGTGGCAAGAAGTCAGGCAGCTGCCCGCCAGCCGGACATGAGAAGCAGTGCAAGTAAGATATACAGAAGGAAAGAAAAATAAAATAAAATACCTGGAAGCAAAAGGTAGATAAATAGAAACAGGTTAATTTAAGTTAAAAGAGCTAGCCAGAAATGTGCCAAAGCTAGGCCAAGCATTCAAAACTAATAGGTCTCTGTGTCAATGATTTGGGAGCTGGTTGGTGGACTCACCCAAAAGAAAAAGCTTGGTACAGGTCAGTATTTCAATAACATTACACAGTGTCTTTGGGAAGTCTGCATTCTGTCAATTGGTTTATCATCCTTGGGGGATCACTGCCAATAATTATCTTCCTTGATCATTAGCAGGTTATACAGGAGCAAGCACCAAGGTGGGGTCCATGTTAAGCCAGAGGAATCCTGGTCCTGGCATAAGCTGTGTGAGGGTGGTCAAGTTCCTCCCTTTTGGCACATGTTGCTTCTGTAAAGTGCATGTGACCATTTCCTGTGGCTGCTGCCTTCAACTAGAGGTATCCATCATGTCCCTGTGCATCCTTAGGACACTGGTTCTATGTGTTCTTGAGTCCACTAGACAGTATTGCATGTTATCCATGCACAATATCCTGCACATTTGACATGATCTCTGCAGCACAAACTGATGTGGCCAGGAGGCCATGTGAGTGGATACAGAAGAAGAAAGATGCTCATGTTCAGGGTAGTCATGTTTTCCTCAATGGTTTTGATCTACAATTGGTTGGATTTGTGAATAAAAAAACCTAAAGAATGCAGATGGCTGGCTGGATATATATAAAATTTTTGTTTAAAATGCAGTTGAAGGGATATTGTGATGGCTCAGTGGGTACAAGTACTTGCAGTCCAGTCTGGGTTCCATGTGGTGGCAATTCCTGCACCATGGCACATGCATGCCTACAGACATACATGTACATATACACACTTACATCTACATAGGTGCACACACTAGTTATAAAGTAACATAATAATAATAATGTTAAATACGTAAGAATATATCCACATGAAAATTGAGCCTAATTTTTGTTTTGTGCTTTTAAACACTTTTGCACATGGAGTGTTCCTATGATCTTGTCTGTCTCTTGCATATTTTCTTTTTCAGTCTAAACTTATAGCTGCATGCAGACCTAGTGCATTTCTTCTAATAGTCCACCGTAGCAGCTGTTTATTTACTTCATCACACACTTGTGGGCTTCAGTTTCCAGTTTCTGTTGTCGATGATGATTTCTAGTGGATGGCTTTTACTCACATCTTGGCATCTTTCTGGAATCTAGAGAAAAAAATATAAATCATCACACTGCAAAACATATGTATTGTTGTAGACACAACAAAAGCATTCTACAGAATGGCTGGGGTGATTTCCATTCCCATCGGTGACCTAAGAGAAGATAAACCCTGTCTAGTGAGGCAACTCAGCGCATAAAGGTTTCTGCCACCAAATGTGGCAACCCGAGTCCCAACCCTGTGCCCTACACGGTGGAAGGGGAGAACTGTCTCCTACGTGTCCTCTGACCTCCTCACACACTCTATGACTTGCATATACAGCGTAAATAAATGGTGCAATCAAAATGAAAACAGGAGGTCTTCCTTTCCCTTCCAGCTTATACTATATACATTTAATCTAATGTTTGAGTCTGATTAATGAAAGCGACACCCCACTGCTGTTTTAATTAATTTTCAGGGTTCACGGAGAATTGCCAAGACTGAAGAAAGATAGGATTGTAATAGATCTTAATGAGTAACCCCCTCGTCTATGTAGCAGGAGTCATTTGTAAGAGACAGTTTTGACTTGAAGACATTTACTTTACCATAAAATTGTGAATGCTCGCCATTAAAAAAGGTAAAACTCGTACTGGTGAGATGGCTCCATTGGTAAAGGTGTATGCTGCCAAGACTCACAACTGGTGTTTGATCCTCAGGGTCTACATGGTGGAAGGAAAGGACCAACTTGTGCAAGCTGTCCTCTGACCCCCACACTCATGCCAAGGGGCGGGGTCCCCCAAATACATACATACAGAAATGAATAAAACAATGAAACGTAAGACGACCCAGCCCTCCCTTAACAGTCCCTGGTGCTGGGTGAACATGTGAGTTACCACCCAGGAAGGGGTCCTACCTAATAAGAAGGATTGTCATGCATTTCAGGGCAAGGTGAGTGGAAGCCAGGCTGTCCTGGGTCGCAGCCTCTGTGAGCACACTATGGCTGGCATGCATTTCCCTGAACTTCTGTGGTTGAGTGCCCAGACACCTAGTGATCTAAGAGCCTCTACCCAACAATTGACTTCTTTTTACCCTACCCATTCACCTGCTAGTGGCAATTGTTGCATTTTGTTGT
Source organism: Phodopus roborovskii (assembly GCF_943737965.1). Taxonomy (NCBI): domain Eukaryota; kingdom Metazoa; phylum Chordata; class Mammalia; order Rodentia; family Cricetidae; genus Phodopus; species Phodopus roborovskii. Next base: position 3,110,457 of record NW_026126461.1, on the reverse strand, counting down.
ATCTGATCATGAGCTTTCTCTCTCCGGCTGGCTCTCCTGTTCCCGCTCCCTACATACACGTGCATGCACACATGCACATACTGATTGATGTCACAGATACAATTGGGATAGAGCTTTAGAGACAGGCTATATTTTATCACTGTTTCCAAGTGTGTCTTTGGAGAGCAAGGAATACTCACATGCAGAATGTAAATTATACATACACACAACACCATCTCCTAACACAACCCATGCTCAAATTCTATTGTTTTTTCTTCTAGTAATGTTCCTAATTGCAATTTATTTTTCTGATGTAGGACCCAGCCCAGGGCACTTACAGTGCACAGCCTCCATGCCTCTTTATTCTTTAATCTCAAATTGTTGGTCACTTCTGTATTACATGACACTGACCCCTTCTAGCCAAGCAGCCAGTGGTTTTGTGCCCCTCAGCTTGTGCTCGTCTGAACAGTTCCTTGGATGGCTCACTGCTGACTGTGCTGTTTAGCGCATTCACACCAGGAGGTTCTTGATGTCAGTGTCTGGACCTTGCTGCATGTAACAACGTCATGACCACTGCATTCCAAGCTGGGGATGTAATGTAATTACTCCAACCCTGCCCTGTGGACAGGCAGGCACTCAGGTTATTCTGTTTGGCTAATGGAAGCAATGCTTGCACTGTAAATGTCAGAAAGGTGAGAACCAACATGGTCAGGGAGAAGAAAGAATGATGGGGGGGTGGGGTGGGGAGCGTTTGAACCACAAGCAGCCTCAGGTGCAAAGCTCAGGAAAGGATAGTGGCTTCCACTAGAAACGGCATGTTGGAGGTGTGGACACCATCACTTTGGCTGCCATAGGGGATAACTGGAGGCAGGGAGACCATGCCAAAGGCTCCTCAAGAAGCTAGGGAGGGACGACGGTGGTGGGCTGGGAATAGGGAGTGGAGTGGAATTTAAATAATTTCAGAGAACTATTGAAAGTGCTGCAATATGGGTGTGCCTCAAAATCATTATGCCGTGTGTAAGAGGCCAGCTACAAAAACCCTCTCTGCATATTTTGTATATGACATATCTGTGATGAGACAGAGAAATATAATGAGATCCCATTTTTTGCAGCAATAAACAGAACTGACAGAATAATATAGCCAAGAATGAACTCCAGGAGTGCCTGCCACTCACATGGAGAAAGTCACAAAACTCTCTTGCAAAACACAAAAGCAGAACTTCAGTAGATGGAAAAATAGATCGGAGTGGAGAGAAAATAATTAACAATTCATTATGTATACATTCTACATAGTCCCAATAAAAAAAAAACACCCAAATCTCCCTGCCACGGGGCTGAACTAGTTAATTATAGAATTTTATTTATTTTTATAGTTTATGTATTTTTATTTTATGTGCATTGGTGCTTTGCCTGTATGTATGTCTGTGTGAGGGTGTTAGATTGACCTTGGAGTTGCAGACAGTTATAATCTACCATGTGGCTGCTGGGAATTGAACTGGGGTCCTCTGGAAGAGCAGTCGATGCTCTCAACCTCTGAGCCATCTCCCCAGCCCTATTGAATTTATTGGAAAGAAATAGTAAGCAGGAATAACCAGGAAACCACCCGTGGAGTGGAGGGACGAGGTGTTTGAACGAGGTGTTTGAAGCCCGGAGTGAGACATGTCAGAGATCTAGATGTGCCATAGGTAGAGCTATGCATGCTGGGAACTGTCTGGGTTTCCCTGAGGCTGATAGGCTCTGCTGGGGCAGCATATAGGTGCCAGCTGAAGTCCCAGGAGAACCAGCACCCGAGGCTGCTGCCAGTGGTTGGTGGCTGGGGAGGTGAGGCAAATGGATGCCAGGAATGAGGAACCCTGGGGAGGAGGGTAGCTGTGGAGCAGCTACAGGTGTCTTGGAGACAAGGGTTGGAAGAGGCTTCTGCAAGGAGCTGGCAATGACAAGTGGGTGTGATCCTGACGAAAGGACAGAGCATTCACTCCAGCTAGGGCTTTTGTCAGGAAGCCACCACTGACCAGCAGCCCTCTGTGTGTGAGGAGTGGGGGGGGGGGGGGAGGAGAGGAGGTAAAATCTGAGTGGGTAAGGCAGAGATACAAATAACAACAGTAGAGATAATGACTACATTTGGGTGACTTTCCTCCAAGATGTTGCCCTCTGGCTGATGCAGGTGGCCTCTGTGAGCTCACATAGTCACTAACATATGACACCAAGCAGAGAGCCCTTATCTGCCCTGACACATTGCGAAACTCTCGATGTCATGCCTTAGTTATCGTTCTATGTCTGACTTAACACAGTAAACACCCAGGGGAAGTAGACCAAGGCAGATGACATCATTCCTCATCTTAACATGTGCCCATGTCAGGCTCTGCTCTGGATGCTTGGGATGACTCATGGTGAATGAAACTGTCAAAGGTTTCTCCCCTACAAAAGGTCTTTATTTTGCATCACGTTTCTGAAGGTCCAACGTCAGGGAGTCACATGTGGTGAAGGCCTTGTTGGCACTGTCCCCAGACATACTAGGTATCACACAGGACAAAGACTGTGTTGGGGAGATGGCTCAGTTGTTAAAGCATTTGCTTTGCAAACATCAAGGACTTGTGTTTGAACCTCAGACCCCACAGAAAAGGGCGGGGCATCTTGGTGTGTGCTTATAATCCTAGCCCTGTAGAGCTGGACAGAGGTGGGTTCTCGAGTCACCTGCTAGCCAGCCAAGCCTACTCAGCAATATCCAGACCAGAGAGACCCTCAAAGACAGGAGGGTGGCAGGTGGGTGTTGCCCTGAGGAATGATACCGGAAGCTGACCTGTGGTCTCTACCCCCACCCATGCACCCGCACGATCATGTACACATCCTATCATGATGCATCCTATCATGATGGAAGGTAGGGTGACAACAGGGTGAGGTGCCAGGCCATACTTCACGTACCCTCAGGAAGCAGAGAGATGAACACTGGTGCTCAGCTCTCTGGCTTTTTAAGCAGTCTGGAACCTCAGCCTTTGGCACGGTACTGTCTACCTTCAGGGTGAGCCTTCTCTCTTCAGTTGACCTTTCCCGGAACTTCCTCACAGACAAGTCTAATGGATTGTCTCTATGGTGATTCCATTCCTATCAGGTTGACACTTCAGAGCAGCGGTTCTTAACCTCTCTAACACTGCCACCCTTTAATACAGTTCCTCATGTTGTGGTGACGCTCAACCATACATAAAATTATTTCATAACTAATTTTGCTACTGCCATGATCATAGTGTAAATATCTGATATGCAGGATATCTGATATGTGACCCACAACGGGGTGGTAGCCCACAGGTTGGGGACCACTGCTTTAGATCGATTATATCAGTTCGCCTACCTGTCTCCAGTACAAAGACCGTAGTTGTTAGAAAGGATTCTTGGTGAAGACAATCTATAATGCAGGAACAAGTTGTACACATTTGTAGCATAGTTCATTCCTTTGGGCAACAAGTGACAGAAATTAAGTAGTGGCGAAAATTGTGATGCGCCAACATGTCCTGTGAAGAATGGGATTAATCAATATTTAATTACAATATACACTGATAGGACAGAAATATGGGCAGCATGCTACAAAGTATGAGATGCACAGCAGTTAAAAAATGTAATTTAGCAGTGATGTATTGCCAAGTGAGGCAGAAATCATAAAGCAAAACACTGACAGATTTTACAACATAAAAAAAGAAAAACCCTTTAGCATTCCAGAACATACTGTGCACAAAAATAAAAGCCAAGCAACAAATTTCTGGGGGGAAAATATCACATATGTGCAACAGGAGCAATGGGAATGGGGTCAGTATTGTTTTGTGGTTTTGTTTGTTTTGGTTGTTGAGACAGGATTTCACTATGCAGCCTTGGCTTGATTTGATGCTGGCAGTCCCCCTGCCTCAGTCTCTTGAGTGCTGGCGTTATAGGTGTGTTCTGTCATGCTTAGCTGTGCAAACCCTGGGCCTCTAAATTAATGTATGTGTGAGGCAAATTCTCCACCACTGAACTTGAAACGCGCATGGTTTCTTCATCTTATGCTGACCCCATGGGCTGGGGTATTGCTCAGTGGTAGGAAACTTGCCGTGATGGTTTGAATGAGAATGGCCCCCATAGGCTCATATATTTGAGTACTTGCTTCGCGAAATCATTTTGGAAAGGATTAGGAGGTGTGGCCTCGTTGGAGGAGATGTGTACTCGGCATGGGCTTGGGAGGTTTCAAAAGCTCATAACAGGCCCAGGCTCCCCATGAGCCCCACTTCAACCTTGTGGATCCCGTGTAAGTTCTCAGCTACTGCTTTACCACCATGCCTGCCTGTGCCATGTTCCCTGGCTTGACGGTCCTGGACCGTAAGTGCCCAATTACACGCTTTCTTCTGTAAGTTGCCTTGGTCACTGCATCTCTTCACAGCAATAGGGAAGTGTGACACTTGCCTAACATATACTGGGCCCTGGGTCTAATCCAGCACTTTTTTTAAAAAAAAAAAAAGATTAAAAAGTCTCTCAAGATCGGTAAGAAAAAACGAACAGTTCAATAAATAAATTAGCAGGTTGGGGATGCAGCATTGTTGGTAGGGTACTTAGATGTATGGAAAGCCTGGGTTCAACCCTAGCATGACAACCTGGGGTGGTGGCACACAGCTGCGAAGATATAAGTCACTGGGAAGTAAGGCAGGGGATTTTGGAAGTTCAAGGTCATCTTTGGCTGTTTTGTCCTGCCCCGCTCTTGTGTTCTGAGGCTAGAGGGAGAACCTCATCTACCCTCATGGAGCCATGAGCAGTAGGAAGCTAACTGCAGTCTGCCTTGGAGTGTTGGTCATATATGGGGCTAGTAGGGCAAAGGGCATGATCACAGCCAATGCCTAAAGACCACTGCTGGCACTTACAGTGCTGTGGGACTTCTTCTGACTGCTGGTTTCCCTGTGTGACAATATGAAAAGAAATGGTGCTATAGATGACAATTCTTGCTTTGCTTGGTTACTCTGGTCTAGAACCACAGGTTGGCCCGGACCAGTTGTGCCTATTTGCTCTTATGAAGGTGACTCTTCACTCCACACGCATTCCAGGGGTGGACCCTAGCTCATTCTAGGGGATTAGGAGGGTGTGGTTAAGCCTAGAAAATTACGATGTGTCTCCCGTCAAACAGTTCCATGAGCTGAGGTCTGGGTGATCCCAGAAGCATGGTTGTGCTACCTCTACTGGTAAGGGGAGGCGTCTGGGGACAGCAGACCTGGGGTGCTCAGGAGGTGGTCTTCAGGAGAATAATATCTTTTGACTGAATCAAGTTTAAGCTCTATACCATAATACCCTTTAAAGCAGTGATCCTCAACCTTCCTAAGGCTGTGGCCCTTTAATAAAGTCCCTTATGCTGTGGTGACTCCCAACCATAAAATTATTCCATCGCAATGTCACAACTAGAGTTTGCTACTGTCATGAGTCATAATGTAAATACCTGATGCAAATGGTGCTAGGTGGCCCTGCAAAAAGGCTGTCTGACTCCGCAAAGGGGTCAAGACCTATAGGCTGAGAGCCACCGCTTTAAGGCTCCCCTACTCTGGCCCACCACTTCCTGCAGCATTCTCTCCTGCTCTTCCCTTTCACCTCCTTCTACTGTTGTTCTCATCCGTTCCTCTTCTCCTCTTCTTCCCTCCTTATCCTCCTCACACCTCTCTTCCCCTCCCTTTCTCTCTCCAGTGTCTCATTATATATCCAAGGGTGGCCACACACTTGCAGTCCTTCTGGCTCAGCCTCCTAAATGCTGGGATTACTGGTGTGAGCCACTATGCCCTCGTGTGACATGGCACCCAAGCCAGATGACCACTGTTTTGTTTTTTTTTTTTTTTTCAAGTGCTTTTTCATTGGCTTCTCTGCCTCGGATGTTTGAAATTTTAAAGTCATGTTCAAATGTCATCTCCCTGTGTGAGTGCAGTATTATGAAGACTTGGGCCTTAGCCTACCTGTCTCTCTCCTCTCTCATCCAGAGAGGCAGAGCTTGTCTCTGCCTTCATTTTTGGACCGGATGAGCTCTCTGTCCTTATAGCCTTTGCCTCACTTTATGTATTTATGTTTTTAGAGTCTGTGTCACTTCTGCTTTGGGTGGGTTCACACTGCTTGGCACGTGGCAGGGCTTGTAAGAAAAAGAATCTGCCATTGGTAAGGTGGATAGTGTAGAAAGGGGAAGAGGGGCACTGAGGGCTTGGGCTCAGGTAGGCCTGGGTAGGCATCTAATGGGAGCTTTGGAAAAACCTTAAAATTACATTTTTTCCATATTTGTCTATTGTTTGAATGTGCAGGCATATAGAGGTCAGAAGACAACATATGGGAATCAGTTCTTTCCTTCTACCATGTGAGTCCCCAGGATCAAACCTAGGTGGCCAGGTTTGGCAGCAAGCACCTTTACCCACTGCTCCATCTTGCTGACCCTTGGAAGAGTGTTTGCCATATCTGTGGCCTTGGTCTCTGCTCCTCTCTGCCCCTAGCATGGCCTAAGTGTGCAGGATTTTGTCTCTTTCCTCTGCCTCCCCCTTGGTGTTGGTGCTTGAAAAGAAATTCAGTCATTTGCTTTTGCTTTCATCTTATGGGTAGATCGGTGGCGGATCTTTGACGTGATTCTGGAGCTCTCTATGGGAACGCGCTTCCTTGCTAGTGAAGTGAGCAGGGACCTCAGCTAGTCAAATGTGCCTCCTCCTGCTCAGAGTATATCCTCACAGATGGAGCTCACTGCTCCTTTTCACTGTAAAATCTGATGCTTGTAAGCAAAGTCTTGAAAAATGCTCTGCTGCATTTCCTAGGGTCACCGTGGGAGTGAAGGCTGCTCTTCCTTGCTGTGGTCCCTCGATTTTCCCAGGGTATTTTCTCCGATACGGCATAAGGCTGGAGACCTTTGAGTCAGCAGAGGAAATGACAGCTAGGTCTCAAATCTTCCAGGTCTTGGGTTGACATGCTAGTGACGTGGTAAGCATAGTGATGTGAGTGTTTGTAGTGGAAAAGGAGGCCTCTGTTATCTGTTGGACACTGGAAGAGGAGACCAGCCTCCAAGAAAGCTGGGTATGTCCTTGCTTAGATACCCCAATGGTTTCTTGGAGGGGGGGCAGGGTCTCAAGCATCTCAGGCTGGCCTTGAACACTCTATGTAGCTGACGATGACCTTGAACTCTTGATTCTTCTGCCCCTGAAGTGCTTGGATTACACGTAAGCACACAATGCCCGGGTTATGTGGTGCTGGGACTGAACGCAGGATTTGTAAGTGCTAGGCAAGCCCTCAGCCTCCTGAGCTGCATCCTGGCTCCTTAGTGGTTTTTATAACGAATGAACCCTCTCATGTCTCCATGTCTGACTCGGTCTCATCAGTCTCATTGGCTCCACTTTATAAACCCCAGTGCTTCCGGAGCAAGCAGGGCAGCCTTGCAGCAACGTCTAGCTCATAAGCAATTCTGGTCGACAGGAAGCAAAGAGGGCCTCTCCTGGACAAGAAAACTAAGGCATGGTGGTGCTGAGCCTGGAAGGGAGGATCTGACTTAATCTGTCCACTGACTGCTGAGGACAGACCTGGCTGGAGCGGTACCCTGTATTTGGAGAGGGTGGTGGCAGGGATGAGGAGCAGGCAGAGTCTGGATGTATTCTGAAGGTAGCCTCTCATGATGCTATGGTGGATTAGTTGCAAGTGAAGTGGGGAGGCAGCAAGGCCATCCCTGCTGTGGTCTGGGCAAGTTGATAGCTCTTTGACATGGGGTGTGCTGGGATGTAGAGATGAGTGGCTAGCCTAAGAGTCCCCCCACCACACACACCCAGGGTGGGGCAGGCAGGTTTAGATACTGAAAGGAATCTGAGGAGTGGTGGAGGGCAGACCAGTGCATCTCATTAAAGAAAGAGTCTTTGAAGCCGCTCCATGTTGGGTCTGCAACACAGAGACTCTGGAGATCTTGACGGGGTTGCAGTGGGTGGAGTGGAAGGGAGACCTTGACACAGAAGGTGGGTATGTGGGATGTGGGTATAACAGATATCTAGAGTGTTAAAAAGGGAGCAGGAATGGGTCAGAAACATGTCCGAAGATCTCAGCTCTTAGAACCTGGCTCCCGACTGCCCTGGTACCCAGCATAGCTCCCAGCCAAAGGAACCCGGCCTGGGACAGGTGTTCATTTGCAGAGTTAGCCTCATTAAAGCTGGCGTATCCTGACATAAGGATGCCTCAATCATGAGACAACCTCCTGCCTAAAAATAACACTGCATAGATCTTACCAAGCACTTTGCCTGCTAATTAGCTCATTCATACCCTTGAATGACTACTTCCTCTTGAGGTGGAGAAGGCAGAGGTCCTGAGTCATACAGTGGATTTACTAAGTCAGGCTCCTTACATGTTGGTGGCTCCTCAGCCTCCAGGAATCCCTGCCTTTTTCTATGTGTCTGTCTGTCTATTGGGAAGCTTTCTTTTTAAGGAAACAAGAAGGCACCATAACAGCCAAGAGCAGAGGGTTTCAGAAGACACCCGGGGTCTGAGCTGGAGCAACGGAGGGAAGGTTAGAGTTGCAATATGGCAAGCAGGAGGCTGTGAGCCACTCACTTAGTCTGTATCCATCCCCACCAAAGAGAGCACTTTCTAATGAGGCCAAATGTCTGCATGGCAGCATGGCTTCTGTGCTGTTTTTGTTTGTTTGGTTTGGTTTTTAAGATCTATCTATCTATCTATCTATCTATCTATCTATCTATCTATCTATGTATCTATCTATGTATCTATGTATCTATCTATGTATGTATGCATCTATCTATCTATCTATCTATCTATCTATCTATGTATCTATCTATGTATCTACCTATGTATCTATGTATGTATCATCTATCTATCTATCTATCTATCTATCTATCTATCTATCTATCTATCTGTATGGGTTTTTGCCATTGTTAGCAGTGAAGGGCCAGGTACGGAGGACCTCATATCAGGGACACAGAGGTTAGGGATCGCCTGAAACCAGGGCAGGGCTGGCCATTACCTGGGCAGCCTGGCCAGTTCCCATATGTCTCCTGGAGTTTTTGTCTTTTCCCTCCACTTCAGCCTCTGGGCTATAGTCAAGAAGAAAATACAGCTAACTTTGCTTGGTAAAGAGCTCTCTATTCTTTCTGGATAAGACAGTGTTGGTAAGTAGAGAGTGGGGACACTGGGGACAGAAAGCGGGCATTGTCCTCTTCTGGGGAAATGGCCTCTGAATAAAAGAGACCCTTAAGGACTGGTGTTACTGGTCTGGATAATATATGAGTGAAAAAATAATAAAGCCCTACTTGCTATGTAGGTAGAGTTGAGAAATCCACCCATGGACATGAAGAGACCTAGCCTTGTGTTCTCCAAGGACCCCAGGCTTTCTCTGCTGAGCAGCTAGCTGTGCTTCTAGATAGCAAACATCTGGCTTGCAACATGGCATTTTCAAAGAACAGCAAGTAAGCATAAAGTTATTTAACAGAAAGCCAGAAGCTTCAAGATTAGAGGTTCTGCCTTCCAAAAAGCCTGGTAAGGACACCAGCATTCCCAGCCAAACTCAGCCTGCAGCATTGGAGTGTCCCCTACATCTGTATTCTCAGAAATCATTTGCATCAGTGGAGACTCTACAAAGAATCAGAACCTTTGGTGTGTGTGTGTGTGTGTGTGTGTGTGTGAAGAGATGTAATTTAAGGTATTGGCTCACATGGTTACAGTAGCTGGCAAGTCCCAAATATGCAGGGCTGTGAGGCAGTTCAAGACTAAAGGTTATCTGCTGCATGATTTCTTCTAGCCTTGGAGAAGGTCTCAGAACATTCTTTGTTCTAGCCAAACCTAAGGGTGGAGGAGGACAATCTACCTTAGGTACACTTATTCAAAGTGAATTTATTTGAATGTCAACATTATCCCTAGACAGCTGCACAGGCACACCCAGAACAAAGTCTGAATGCACAATCAGGCAACCTGTGGTTCAGCAATGCTGATACATTAACTAATGCACCACACAAGCTATTGCATTATGGGAGGGGCTTTTCAGATGGTTATCTAATTCATTCTCTTTGCATTTGAGGAAATTAAAAAGTAGGATATTAAGTCCACTCTTCTTAACTGACATTTAAGTCTAGTGTCCACTTTACCTGGAGGGTCCCTTGTATCACCAGCTTTCCGATAGCTCTGGGAAGCCTGTGTATGCAGGAGGCTCCCCTGTTTTGCTTCTGAGATGGCCAAGGAAGCTGTGGCAGAAGGAAGCTATTGGAAGCATTCCCCCACTCTGCAGAGGGTGTGATGTCAACAGAATAAACACTTTCTTAGCTGTAAACACATTCCAATCTTAAGTCTTCATTGTGAATTGGGGCCTGCCTTTGCTTTCCTGACAATGGAAGCTAACAAACCAGGATCCAGTCCATAGCAGTGAACCTTCCATGGTGGTCAGAAGAACCACCAGCATCTTCTCCTAGAGCTGAACCACATCCTGGCTCAGCTGCCTTTGTCTGTATGACTTGGTGCAAGTTGCTTAGCTTCCCAGTGCCCCTATCAGGTGCTGATAAGGAGGCAGGTGCCCCACAACACATGCACCCAACTCAAGGTAGGGCTCTCCATGTCCACAGTTGTGTTTTACTTTCTGTTTGAAGGGTGCAGTGCTGGCTTGTGCTAGGGGCAGCTCCTGTCCTGTAATGGGTAGTGTCTCCTGGGCAGCTTGGCCTGGTGGCTTCCCCTTTACAGCTGCACCTCAGCTGGTATGTCTCCTCCCCCAAGCTCCCCTGTTGCCACTGAGAACACAGGACCTGGTGGGAACTCATGCCTGGTGTTGGGTACTCTCAGGATGGGTCTGTCATGTGGGATCTGTTCATGGAAGTCTAGAGGCTGCTTCTGCCACTGATCATTCAGAAAAGGGTCACTAGTGTTTCTGAAAAGGTCAGGATGGTGGTCCTCCATGGCTGGGTTGAATCAGAAGGGTGCCTCTGGAACTGGGAGGGGGTGTTTAAGAGCACCTACCCAGCAGGAACAGTAGAGCATCTATCTCAGGGATGGTCCCTGGATCTTAGAGGCAAGCAGAGTGCATAAGCCCTTGGGGACCTGTGTTGGCAGAGGCTGAACACTCCTAAACTAAAAATCTGACACCTTTTGAACACTATGATGTCATATGTGGAAAATGCGATATTCAGAAACTGTCTCATATATACAATTGTAAAAAATTATACAAGTACACATGAAACAAATTAATTTCCCATTTAAGCTTGGATTCTATATTGAAGAAATCTAGTATGTATGTGCTATATAAACTGTTTGGAAAAAAAAAGCTGGAATGCTTCTGGGCCCAACATTCTCTGGTCACTCAACCTGTGATGATTTGGTAAATAATGATTTTCTTAGAAATGAGAGATGGAACAGATGTCAAAGTCTCCCTCCCTCCTTCCCTCTTTCTCTCACTCCCTTTCTCCCACTCTCTTCCTTTCTTCCTTCCCTTCTTCCTTCCTTCCTTCCTTCCTTCCTTCCTTTCTTTCTTTCTTTCTATCCTTCTTTCTTTCTTTCAGCAGGGTCTTATGTAACCCAGGATGGCCTCAAACACACCTGAAGCTGGCTGATCACCCTGCCTTCACCTTCCACATGCTGGGATTACAGGCATGCACCCCATGCATCTCTAGTTCACGTTAGTTGATTTCTGAGATCAAACGTCGTGGCTCAGCCAAATGTGGTAGCACAAGCCTGTCATCCCAGCACTCAGGAACATCGGGAGTCTGAGGTCACCCTCAGCTACATAGCAACTTTGAGGCCTCCCTGGCATACAAGAAGGAAAAAAAGTCGTCACTTGAACTTTGTCTTCTGAAACCACACATGGAAACTCCTACTCTCTACTTATTAATATGACCTTATCTAGAACAAGGTCTTGGTAGATGTGACCAAGTTAAGGCCAGATCAGGATGACCAAGAAGTAGGTGCTTATGGAGGGAGAGATTTGGATAGAGGCACAGACAAAGCCACTCAACAGAAGAAGCCACATGACAAGAGGGACCAAGGGAGAGATATGGAAGGACCTTTCCTTGGAAACTTCAGGAAGTGTGCTCTGTAGAAACCCTGAGTTTTGAACTTGCAACTTGCAGATCTTTGAAAGCATGGATCTCAATTGTTCTTAGCATAGCTTGTCATGGTCCAGCCCATGAAACTCATAAGCAACCAAGAAACAATAAGGAGGATGCTGCTGCCTGCAGCTGAGATGGGAAGGTATACCCATCATCCAGACATCCAAACCTGGACCAGATTGCAACAGGGCTGGATGACAAGCACTGCTTGGTGTTAATTCTTCCTAATATGTAACCGGAATTGACAGGCCTAGAAGCTGAAGGGACATCATGTCCCCTGGTGCCTGCAGAGAAAGCCTCGAGGGCGGGGATTCCTCTTGGGAGCCCTACAGTGACAACTGGACTCCAAGGACATCCTTTCCCCTTGCATGGTACACACTGTGCTATAGTCGAGCAGCCACCAGGCTTGCTGCAGAAGCTGCTGCAGCTCCTCCTCACCTCCTGAGCTGCAACTATCCCTCAGCAGAACATCCAGTTGTTTGACTCTGTGATGTATCGTGAAACATGGAATGAGTTTTGGGGCTCAGATTCTCATCTGAGCCCCAAACTGAAGTAAAAACAGTTTGACTCAAAGAAACATTGGAGGAAAGGTTTTGTTTCACCTTGCAAGTTATAGTTCATCATCAAGGGAAGTGGGGGCCTAGAGGCGCATCTGATTGCTAACACACACAGTACTATCTCTGACAGAGGAACCCACTCAGGAATGCTGATTGCTAGCTGGCTCATATAAGCACATGCTCAGCTAGCTTCCTAATACAGCCTAGGACCACAGAACTAGGGAATGGTGCCTCCCACAGTGAACTATTGCCTCTTTTATCAATTACCAATTGAGACAATCCCACATAGACACGCCCATTGGCCAGTCTAATTTGGGAAATCCCTCATTTGAGACGCCATTCACAGATGACTAGAGGTTGTGTCAAGTGTGACAGTTAAAGAGCCACCTTTTCCACCATGTAGCTGCCTTGCCTAGTGTACGCTGCCCACCACCTCTGAGTCTCATGGCCCTAACTGAATAGGGTTGGCACATAACTGGTACTATTGTAGTCTTTCCCATTCGCTCAATCCCTGACAGGAAATATTGAGTCTCCCCTGTCACTTACTTCACCAAAACACTAAGTAATATGACAGGAAAATACATTTTTTCTAGTCCATTTCTTACCAGAAAACAGTGGTCCCTTGAACATCCCTCTATCAGTATCACCCGCGGCTATGGAGTGAGTCACCTACCTTCCCACTCTCTGTGCCCTGCTGGTTTTCCTGGCTTCCAGCAGACCTCCCTGGTTGAAGATAAAGTGGAAGGGGTCAATTATTCACTGAGTCAGAGCACAGTGCTCCAGAAGCTGACTGATTACCTGGTGGGAGGTCTCGTTCCCGCCTGTACTTTGATTCTGTTATACTCACCTGAATGGCCAGGGAAAGTGAGCTCATTAAGTAAGTTCTCCTGGAGTCACAGGACTTAGAACAGTAACTCCTGCCTTTGTGTCTCTATTTATGACATGCCTGTGGCTGGAAAACTCAAAAGACAAGACCAGACTCACAAAACTCACAAACACATATTCCTTTCATACCCCGAGGTGTGCAACCTTCAGGCAAGAGTTGTAGGGAGACACATTCTTCACAGCCAAGGCGGCTTTGGATCTTCCCTGTGTGGTTTGTAGCTCTTCAGGGGCTTCACAAAGAGCCCCTCCTGAGCACAAAAGGCAGGTTCAATGTAAGATATACTCTGACTCTGTGTCTATCTGTATTTAGACTTCCATTTATTGGTTATGGAACTGTTTTGACAGTTCAGGCACACTAGCTTGCCGTTTGACTAAGTGTCTACATGATCTCTTTATCTACAAGATACAGGGTTTCTCTGGGTAACCCTGGCTGTCCTGGAACCCACTCTGCAGGCTAGGCTGACCTTGAATTCAGAGATCTGCCTGCCTCTGTCTCCCAAAGCTCTGGGATTAAAAACATATGCTACCACCACCGGGCTTGTTACTTTCTTGTTGCTCCAACCAAAATATCTGACAGAAACAGTTCAAGGGACAAAAGGCTTGGTTCCTGGTTGCAGAGAATATAATCCAACAGGGCTGTATACACAGTGGTGAGCATGTGGCAGAGGTTCATCCTATGGTGGGGAACCAGAAAGCAATCTGGAATCAGGGGTGTGTATATCTTCAAAGCCCCCACTCCAGTAACTTACTTCTGCCAGCTGAGCCTCAGCTCTTAAAGGCTCCACAGTCTTAAATAGTGCCCCGAACAGAGAATTCTAAACGTAAGTCTGTAGGGAGACACATTTCAGAGTCAAGCCATGACATTTTATCCCTGGTTCCCAAGGGTTCACCACCATTCTATCATGCAACATGTATTTGGGACAACTACTAAAGTCCCCGTAATCTGAAGGGTCCCTAAATTGTTTGAAAAACTCACAGCCTCTTCTGAGAGGCAAGACTATCTTCTATTTGTAAAATAAAAGAGACCAATCATAGACTTTCAATACATAATAGCCCAGAAGAAGTCATCATTCCTAAAGAAAGAAACAGACACCAGCAAGGAAAGATTGTTTCCAAGCAATACTGAAACCTGGTGAGGGAAAACACAATGTGTAGCTCTGAGTTCATCATTCAGCATTCAGAGAATGTGATGCCAGCATCTAGGCTCCAACAGGTTTGGCTACCTGTGCCTCTAATCATAGCCATTTTTAGCACTCATGGCGCCTCTTAGGGTCTGCTCCATTCAGGGTTTTTTTTTCCTGTAGCTTTTTTCAGCAGACATTCCTCATTCTTGGAAGTCCCAACATTCTCTTGTCACAATTACTACTTAGGTTTCTCCCTCATAGTTTCATAGCCCTCTGGGGCTTCCTTCAGGGATTTTGATCCTGCTATTATATAATACACAGCCTATATTATTATACACAGGATGGTCTTGTAGACTTTTTCTTCAGAATCTTGGTGCAAGATATTCAAAGCATCTTTCCCTTTAGTCCAGTGCAAACGGGCTACTTACCTTTAACAGCACCAATACCTTTAGCATTTACAACACTTTGTTTCCATTGAGTTTGTGCATAACTCTAACACCCCCGTGTTCCAAAATTCCATGTTTTCTGCTCCAGTATTTGTTGCTCTCAAGTCTCACTAATGACTAAAAAACAGCCAGCACCAACCACGCTATTTAACTACCTAGATGCTATGCTATCTAGAAAACTCATTTGCAAATCAGTTAACCCATTACTTTCTGATTTGGCCTCACTTAAAATTTTCAGGACACAGGCAAAACACAATACCTAGGGCCACTGCCAGAACTTAGTCTGACTGTTGATGGAGGCCTCATTTGGAGGCTCCTGCACAGACCCCCAAGGCTTACTTTGGATCATGGTTTCGGAGTCCCTCATGGTGAGGGAAGACATGCCAGAGTTTGTGGTGGTTACAGTGTGTGATGGTGATGCTACACAAGAAACAGAGAGAGTAGGCTAGAACCAGGGTAAGTGTAACTCCAAGATCTGCCCTGTGTGGGCTACTTCTGCCTGGGAGTCCTACAGTCTTCAAATCACACTATAAGCTGTGAGCTGAGCACCCACACTGTGAGCTTATGGGGAAAAGTTCAAAGTCAGACTGTAACGATTCTTCAAGATGTGAGTCTATGGCTATCCTAGGCCTTTCAAGAATGCCTTTCTTGGCAATACCCATGCTGGAAAAAGCCTGTGTTTTGGTAGCAGACTCTTTCCTGGCTCCAGTGTGAGGTGGGACAAGGCAGAGACTGGTGAGGAAGATTGTCTGTCTGCAGATATACAGCTAGGAGTGGAGAAATGACTGGTGGGTAAGTGCTTGCTACATAGGCACGAGGGCTTGAGTCCCAGTGGCAAGCAAGGAGGCGGCAGCAGGAGGACCCCAGGGATTGCTAGCCAGCCAGTCTTGCTATGCCCAGCAAGCCAGGCTTGTCATAAATGCCCATTTCCTATCTCATGGATCTGTCGGCAAGAAAGGTCATTACCAGAGGTGGTTCTTTGGCCAAAGGACACCCACCTATCCACCTGTGGTACCCAGATAACAGACCTGTGCCTTCCACCTCATCTGCAATGGAGGTTTGGGATCTGTACGGTGCCTCTTGGATAATCTGTGTGGACTCTTCCAGGAGAAGGCAGGGGCAGAGAGGTGGGGATGGACAAGCAAGGACAGGGTCATTCTTGGTGTTTGAGTCTACAGCTTCCCAAGTGTTTCTGCCACATGGTGGTTGTTCAGAGATTGGTCCAGCTAGTGAGACTGTGCAGAATCAGAGTGTTATTATCTAGAAGTGATGGTGTCCCCGCTGGCCTCTGGATGTGTTTGCACTCTGTTTCCATGAGTGGAGAGTACTGAAAGCTTCCAATGTCCCAGGCAAAGCCCATTCTGAAATTTTTGTCTGACTTGATAAAAGACTGATGTATATTTTTTTTTATCACTTTCTTTCCCACTCACTGGGATTTTTATTCTTTTTACTACTAATCTTAACTGACATGCTTCTTTCTTTGAGGTTTCCTTTAACAGCATTTGCAATTGGCAACCAGCTGCCATGAAAACCCATCCATTGCCAGAACATCAATGGGCACCATGGGGTACTTTTTCCTGTTGCACCCACAGCTCTGAGGATGATCAGAGGTGCACATTTAGATGTATGTGTAGGGTGCAGTGGTCACATGTGTAGCAGGGTGGTGCAGTAGGTGTTTAAAGACATTGTACAACATTCATTATCAGTTTGGGGAAGCATGCTAGGATTCGGAGCAAAAGAAAATGCAACCATGTATCCCTTTACATATACTAAGCTGTGATTAAACGTGGCCTATTCATCACATGGGGAAATCTTGTGTCTCTCTATGTATACTATGCTGTGATTAAACATGGTCTATTCACACCACACAGTGAGATTGATTTCAGTTTATGAGATTGTTGAGGCCTTTCTAGAGGACAAGACACTCAATTTACATCTCCAGCTCCAGCCCGCTTCCCTCTTCCGGGGACTTTTTCCAAAACCCATAGAGCCCACAGCATCCTTCACATCTCTCCCTCTTTCCACTCCTCTGCATTTCCAAACGTTAGAGTAGGTCTAGAAATGGAGTGCCTCTCCAGTCCCTCCGACTGCCCTACGTGTCATTACTCTGTTTTTTTCGGCATCCCTGAGCACATCCTCCCTTTCCTCACCGCAGCCTGTCTCCTCCCTTCATCTTTCCTTAACACAGTGGAGAAATGATACAGGGATACGGGTGTCTTTGAGAATGATGGATTCTTTTTCAGGGGCCTAAATTCCCCTAACCTCAGTGGTCACCAAAGCTGCCCTAAGCCAGTGGATTTTGGCTTCTTATCTTAAAAAGTTGGAGAAGAAAATTCATGAGCATGGAAACTGAGTTTTAGACAGGAGTATTCTAGATTCATAGTCTGGAGCTAAAGAGGAAGGGAGAGAGAGTATACTAGCACATGCTTAGACTTCTGAATAGCAGGAGGATCCCAGGAAGTAGCGTAACACTGAGTCACTATTTTGGGGGCCTCCTAAAAGGAATTAGGGCAGAAACTGAGGAGGGGTTGAGTTGGTCAGTTCAGTTGGCCCTACCCAGGGGTCCAGGTGTTTTCTGTCAGTTTTAGTCAGGTGAGTGCCATAGTCTCTGGGCAGGGGCGCTCACTTAGGGAAACAAAGAAAGAGTCACTGGAGCTCTTTTGAGATTCCAAGCCTCACTCAAGGACATTGTTGAAAATGCTCTTTTGAGGTCCCTGACATGCCACAACAGTTTATCTCCTATTCTCATCAAAAAGATCTTTCAAATCTGAGGTGACTTGGTTCTCCAACTTTCATTATGATGCCCAAGGACCAGCATGGGTCTCCTGACCGCTATGGCCTCCTGGTCCTGGCCAGCTGCCATTCTCCCTCATTTCCCATCATTTCCCTTGTTGTTCCCTGATGGGGCTGGGTACCGTTGTTCTGAGTCTCTGCCCCTGCTGCTCCCCCTGCCTGCAAGGTGCTTGCCCAGGTGTCCCCAGGCTCACTGAAACAGCACCTTTGTTCTTTATTGAATTTATTTATTTTACATCCTAGCCACAATTTCCCCTGTCTCCTTTCCTCCAAGCACCCTACCTGGTCCCACCCTCCAATCCACTCCATATATGTTTGGGAAAGGGCAGGCCTCTCATGAGTATCAAGAAAACATTACATATCAAGTTGTAGTAAGACTAAGCGCCTCCCTGTGTATTAAGGCTGGCCAAGGTGACATAGTATGAGGAATAGGGTCCCAAGAGCCAGTAATAATAAATAAATAAGTCAGAGACACCCCCTGTTCCCACTGTTAGGAGTACCACAAGTGGACCAAGCTACACAACTGTCACATACATGCAGAGTGCCTAGGTCAGTCCCATGCAGGCTCCCTGGCTGCAGGTTCAGTCTCTGTGAGCCCCTATGAGCCCAGGTTAATTGATTCTGTGAGTTTTCTTGTGATACCCTTGACCGCCTCCCCCCTCCCCCCCCCAGCTCCTACAGTGCTTTCTCTCCTCTTCTGCAGGATTCCCTCTGCCTAATGTTTGGCTGTGGGTCTGCATCTGTTTCCATCATTTGCTGGATGAAGCCTCTCTGATGACTATTGGGTTAGGCACCATTCTGGTAACAGGAGATGGCCAGTTCAGACTATGTATCCGCTATTGCTGGGACTCTTAGCTGGGGTCATCCTTGTAGATTCTTGGGAGATTCCCTTGTGCCAGGTTTTTACCTGACCCTGAAATTTGCTGCCCACTTTCCAGTATTTTCTTTCACTACTCTCCCCTAACACCCCTCCCCGACCCGATTGCTTTCGTTCCCATCCCCGTCCTCCTTCAGTCCACTCATGAAATCTCTTCTATTTCCCCTTCGCAGGGAGATCTGGGTGACCCCCCCCCCATTAACCCTTCTTGTTACCTAGTCTCTCTGGGTATGTGGATTGTAGCATAGTTATCCTTTATTTTACAGTTATTATTCACATGTGAATGAGTAATGTCATGTTTGTCTTTCTTGGCCTGGGTTACCTCACTCAGAATGACGTCTTCTAGTTCCATGAATGTGCCTTCAAATTTCCTGGTGTCATTCTTTTTTAATAGCCCAGTAACACTCCATTGTGTAAATGTACCACAGTTTCTTTATCCATTCCTCAGTTGAAGGACATATAGTTTGTTTCCAGGTTCTGTCTATTACAAACAAAGCTGCCATGAATATAGTTGAGCGAGTATCCTTGTGGTATGTTTGAGCATCTTTTGGGTATATTTCCAAGAGTGGTATAGCTGGGCCTTGTGGTAGATTGTTTCCCAGTTTTCTGAGACACCACCACACTGACTTGCAAAGTGGCTGTACCAGTTTTGCATTCCCACCAGCAACGGAGGAGAGTTACCCTTGTTCCACATCCTCTCCAACATGTGCTATCCTTTTGTTTTTATTCTTAGCCATTCTGACAGGTGTAAAATGGAATCTCAGAATACTTTTGATTTGCATTTCCTTGATGGCTAACGATGTTGAACATCTAACAGCACCTTTTTAATGTGGCCTGTGCTGTAGTTGGATCTTGAAGATCTATAGGCACGTGTGTTGAAGGCTTGGCTCCACAGTGATGCTACTTGGAGGCTCTGGAACCTTTAGTGGGAGAAGCCTGATGGGAGTCTCTTGGGTTCTTGATGGAATGCCCTCTGTGAGGACTGTGGGAACACATCCCCTTACTCTTTGCTTCCTGGCCAAGAGGTAGATGGTGTGTTCCAATACACTTACATTGTTGCCATCTCCCGTCCTCACCAGAACTCTGCCAAGAGTGCTGTGGCCACCTGGTCTTGGATTAGGATCTCCAGAATCCTGAATTTAAGAGTCCTCTTCTCTTTATAACTAACTTCCCCTGGCAGCTTGGGATACTGATGGAAAGCTGATAAACACAGCCTCTTCTTTCCATTGTATTTCCGCCAATCTGCCTCCCTCATCCCAGAGGCTCCCACTTCACTTCCCTGCCTGCCCTCTGCCCTCTGTAGCTTTCAAGGTCTTCTGACACACAGTTGTCTCACTATGGCCTGTGTTTCGCCAGCCAGGTTGGAAGACCCTCAGAAGAAAGGGCTTCTGCCCATTGTACTGCTGACATCTCTCAGGACCCAACAGTCTGGTACCCAGGTGAATATTTGTTTACTGGATGGCACAAGGAATAGCTTGATTCTCTGTGCACTCTACTCTTCTGAAACTGCTCTTCCACCCCCACTCCCAGCTTCCTTAGTCTTTCTGCCATCTACCATCTGGACCACAAGGGTCTACTCATCACCCTTTGTCAGGGATATGCCTTGGATTTGTGTAAATGTAGCCAGAGGACTGGAGAGATGACTTTGAGCTAACTGCGAGTATTTGACCTTTTCCGCAAGACTGTCTCTCACACAGTTCGTATGCTCAGGGCAACACTCAGTACAGGCCTTAGACATATTTGTCAAATGAATGGATGCCAAAGAATCGCCACAGGGCAACCTTGACCTTGACATTCCTGGGGATTCTGTCTGGAGGCCGTGTGGTTTAGGTCTGTAGTTATGACTTGTGATTTACAGTTTGTCACACTTAGGTATAGGTACCAGGTGTGTGCCTAGCTGTGTCACTGGACCACCTTGAACCTGTCCTTTGTAATGACAGCTCTCTCATAGTTTTTGTGAAATGAGACACGCCAGGTGCCCAGCACAGTATTTGGCTTATAGTAGGTGCCCAATAAGTGGCACATACTAAACTGTTACCACTTTTTGCTCACACCCAAAAACAGAGTGCACAGAAGGCAAGCGATTTCTCATCAGAATCCCGCTATGAGAAGAGCATGTGGCTGAGATTCTCTGAGTTCCCTCACCAGCGAAGCAGTGTTTCTCCTCACACAGTCTTCCTCAAAAAGCCAGTCACATCTCTTGACCACTTGAGCCCCTGTGTTGTGGGAATTGAGGGAATTACCTCAGGATCAGGCTGGGGACTGAATGAGAAGCTTCACTAGGAAGAGTCCAGTTTGTTACACTTAGGGGATGGCAAGAGCCAACGATGAAGCTGCCAACTTGCTTTGATATTATACACATTATCTTCAGTGTCCTAGTAGATTCTAAACAATGGCTGTCATCACTTCAAGGCTCCCCAGAGGGGGTCACAAGCGACAGAACCTGGCAACCCATCACCCTCAAGGACACAGCTTGGAAACTGGGGACACGGCTCAGTTGGTAAAGAACCTGGGATGCAAGCACGAGGAACTGAGTTCAGATTGCTAGCACCCATGTAAAAAGCTGGTTTGGAGGCATGTGCAATCTCAGCAGTGGGGCTTGGAGACAGGGTGAACTGTGGGGCTGGACCGCTGGCTAGCCAGTCTTGCTGAATCAGTGAGTTTCAGGCCAGTGAGAGGCCATCCCTGTTCTCAAGAAATAAGAATGATTAAGAATGACATTCAACACAGACCTCTGACCTCTACATGAGCACGCAGACACAGTAGGACATCAGTGACACTTCACACCCTGGGTGGGACACAGTAGGACATCAGTGACGCTTCACACCCTGGGAGGGACACAGTAGGACATCAGTGACGCTTCACACCCTGGGAGGGACACAGTAGGACATCAAGAGACTTATCACCCTATTCGGAACAGCATGCATTTTGAAAGTTATGAATTGCTTATTTCAGGGATTTTCCACTTAGCATTTTGGAACATAGCTGACTGTGACTAACTAAAGCCAGGAAAGTGAAGCCATGTATGTCTAAGGGGGAACTGCTGCATTCCAAACTCACCATCCCTTCCTAGAATGCCCCCCCCCCCGCCCCCAACACACACACTGGCTTTGGTGAAACCGGTTCCCTTACAAGGGTATTGTTTAACTTTAACCCTCTGTGGGGCGCCATCTCATTTGCTGGAGCAATGGACCACAAGGACTGTGAGGACTCCATATCTCCATAGCATCTCCATCCTAACAAGTGAGCCCAGATTCAACTGCATGCCCTCATTTAGGACGCACTTCCATTTTCCTACCTTGCTCACTAACCCTCAGCTTTATCATCACAGTTCAGTGTGTGTTCTACAGATCTTCCTTCTTTTCATTCAGCTCAGGACCACCTGCCCTCTGTAGTAGGGGATGGCGCCCCCTATAGTGGGCTATGCCCTCCCACATTAATCATTAGTCAGGAAAACCCCCCACAGGATGCATGCGATTCTTCACCTCAAAGCCCTTCTTTGCTGGTGTGTCAAACTGACAGAAAACTAACCAGGATGGTGTTCTCAACCAGAATCCCTTTGTAGAATATTTGAGTGCAAGGACTTGAGGAGACACTTGACAAGAAGCAAGGTTCCTAGAGGGAAGAAAGCTCCAGATTGGTGCCGTTTGGGCATGCGGGAAGCTCTGCATGGGTAGGTCTCTGATGCTCAGATTGCCTTGCTGCCGGCCTAAGAGATGCCCTCTCCAGCGGGGAGAAGGTGGTTCCCAGAGGCAGGCAAGCTGTTTTGACATTTCACAATCTAATGTGTTGGTAGAAGTTGATGGGAAAATTTGAACTTTAATCTGCTCTTAAATTGAATTTGCTGATGTTGCTCAGAAGTCTATTGATTAAATAATTTCTATTTCCAGAAAAGAAATTCACCATTGGGTTAAGGCCAAGCTGCAAAAAGACAGAGGAAAAAAAAAACTAAAAACAGGAAAAACCTGGGGAACTGGGGTTAGTGGGAAATTATTCTTCCCAGAATCCTTTGGTAATGCTGGTTTTGGTATTGTTCTGTTCATGTGCACACAGACACCACAGCTATTACACAGGCACAGAACACACCACACCCATCACGTAGGCACAGCCACACACCACAGCTATCAACAGACACAGACACACACCACAGCTATCACACACACACACACACACACACACACACACACACACACCACAGCTATCACACACACACACACCACAGCTATCACACACACACACACCACAGCTATCACACACACACACACACCACACACCACAGCTATCACACAGACACACACCACAGCTATCACACACACACACACACACACACACACACCACAGCTATCACACACACACACACACCACAGCTATCACACACACACACACACCACACACCACAGCTATCACACAGACACACACCACAGCTATCACACACACACACACACACACACACAGCTATCACACACACACACACACCACACACCACAGTTATCACACACACACACACCACAGCTATCATACACACACACACACACACCACAGCTATCACACAGACACACACACACACACACACCACAGCTATCACACACACACACACACACCACAGCTATCACACACACACACACACCACACACCACAGCTATCACACACACACACACACACCACAGTTATCACACACACACACACCACAGCTATCACACACACACACACACACCACAGCTATCACACACACACACCACAGCTATCATACACACACACACACACACACCACAGCTATCACACACACACACCACAGCTATCACACAGACACACACACACACCACAGCTATCATACACACACACACACACACACCACAGCTATCACACAGACACACACACCACAGCTATCACACACACACACACACCACAGCTATCACACACACACACACACCACAGCTATCACACACACACACACACACCACAGCTATCACACAGACACACACACACACCACAGCTATCACACAGACACACACACCACAGCTATCACACACACACACACACCACAGCTATCACACACACACACACCACAGCTATCACACACACACACACACACCACAGCTATCACACACACACACACACCACAGCTATCACACACACACACACACCACAGCTATCACACACACACACACACACCACAGCTATCAACAGACACAGACACACACCACAGCTATCACACACACACACACCACAGCTATCACACACACACACACCACAGCTATCACACACACACACACCACAGCTATCACACACACACACCACAGCTATCACACACACACACACACACACCACAGCTATCACACACACACACACACACACCACAGCTATCACACACACACACACACACCACAGCTATCAACAGACACAGACACACACCACAGCTATCACACACACACACACCACAGCTATCACACACACACACACCACAGCTATCACACACACACACACCACAGCTATCACACACACACACCACAGCTATCACACACACACACACACACACCACAGCTATCACACACACACACACACACACCACAGCTATCACACAGACACAGACACACACCACAGCTATCACACACACACACCACAGCTATCACACACACACACACCACAGCTATCACACACACACACACACCACAGCTATCACACACACACACACACACCACACCCACCATGCAGATACAGGCACAACACACACACAGGTATTATTTTTAGAAACACACACTAGACCCATCACACCACTCAAACATATATTCCACTCATATTATATATAAAACACATACCATACAATCACATGTATCACACACATACTACATACAATAACATACACTACAATCAGACACTATCACCTTCGTGGACACACTATCCATATACATTATATATGTATACATATATATGTGTGTGCGTGTGTGTATAACTTATGAAATTTATAATACACATATACAAATTAACAAACATACACACACACAAATTAATCTGTGTGGACACATACTTTTAACTCATCATACCACTCAAACACACCTCTGTGCCAATATACAAACCATATCACACAAAATAAACAGCACACAGCCCCCTCCCCCACAGCTCCGCCAAACAGCCTGATGGAACTAAATTGTCAAGTGCTCTTCTGCACAAGAGAAAAAATAACTGTGGAGAAGGCTGTACACGCGGTGACGAGTCAGCAATGCATGCTGTCTTTGCAGGGTCCCAGGTAGCCAGTTAGTCTGTACTGAGCCCAAATGAGTGACATCTTTGCTGACACAGGAACATCTTTGACATTTCTCTTCTCTCTTGATGTTCCACAGTGGCATTCTCTCTCTCTCTCTCTCTCTCTCTCTCTCTCTCTCTCTCTCTCTCTCTCTCTCTCTCTGTGGTTTGTGTTTCTGGTGAAAGTGGGGGATTGGGAGTGAACTTGTACAGCTGTGAGTTTGTATGTAAGGGTGTATGGTGTGAATGTGGGGCTGGTGTGTATACAGTGTGTACGGAGCTGGTGTGCATGGCTGTGTGCGGTATGAGTTTGGGGCTGGTGTGCGTGAATGTATATGGACCTGGTGTGTGTGAGTGTGTGTGGTGGGAGCCTGGCGTGCATGAGGGTGTGTGGTATGAGCATGGGTCTGCTGGTGGGGGACAGTGCTTACACTTGGGAGCAGGCCTGGCTAAGGACCTCCATAAAAACTGGAGTAACATTCCAGCTTCCTTGAACACAAGGAGGAAATACCAGTCATATTTCCAAACCAGCTCAGGGGCCCAGCTGCAGTGGGCTTCACATATTGGAGTCTCTTGCAGCCCAGCTGCATTTAGCCTTTCCTGTGGGCTGTCTGTAGGCTTCTGTGTTGGAGCTTGAAGCTTCTGCCACAACACGTCATCCTGGGTGCATGGCCATCTTAGCACCTGTTGAAACTTTCTAGCCCCCTCTGAGAGAGTAATGAACGGAAGGAAAGAGCAGATGGTCACTGTCCCCTGTCCTCCTGCAAAGACCCCTCTGGGAAGGTCCCAGCATGGGTGTATGAGGAAGAAAGACTTGCAGAGGGTGAAAAAGCAAAGGGAAGCCTTGAACCCCTGCCCTCCGCTTGTGTCTCTCTGTCCACTTTACAGGGTGCCACCGTCAGCAGGCTGGTTCCCAGGAGACAAGAAAGATGAGCCCCACTTGGACAAGTATAAGCCACCTTCAATCTGAGTTTATCAAAAACACAGACTGTGGCAATGCTTTCCAGACATGCCAGCTAACTTTCCAGACGGTCCTGGCACAGATTTCCAAGAAACTCCTCTGCGGGGACAGGACAGCAGGACGTGTTCCTGAGTTTCTTGGGGGGCTCAGCCCAGCTCAGCAGGGAGACAAGCTTGGCTTGGAGACAGGAACTAGAAGGGATCCGACCCCTCACCCACCCCCAGTCAGTCATGCTCATTCCGTGGGTCTCCATGGCCACATTCTCTGTAATGTGGGTCAGGTGTTTGGTCTATTGGTCCTATAGCAGCCAGGTGTTTTATATGCTAGTGCCTGACTTGCTGAGTTATACGCTATTAATCTCAGACCTGGTTGTGAAGATGGTTAGCAGCGGTTCTCAACATGTGGATCTGGGCTCCTTTGACAAATCTCTATCTCCCAAGACATTAGCATCGCAATTCATAACAGTAGCAAAATTGCAGTAATGAAGTAGCAATGAAGATAATTCTGTGGTTGGGGTCATCACAACATGAGGAACGGTACTAAAGGATCAGAGCATTAGGAAGTCTGAGGAGCACTGAGTTCAAGTGACGAGAGCCCGCACAGAGGGCTGGAATGCAGTAAGGCAAAGTGAGAAAAAAGTTTCCTTTATTTCAGTGTCAATTCAGAGTGACATCATTGCAACACGCATCACTAAGACACTGCTGTGGTAGTACTGTGCGACTTGCTCCCTCAAACTCAGTAGCTGATAGTTGCAATCTATTTATCTACACTCACGGTGGGCTACAGTCTGACTTTAGGCTCCTGGGGGGGCCTCAGATTGGCTTCACACTCACAGGCAGAATATAGTCCGAACTTGACCTTCATGGTGGCTCTCAGCTTGACCTAACAGCGATGGGGAATCATCAGAGGTCTGTTGCTTCACCTTACACTTAGTGTGCGGTGTAGTCGGACCTCACATTAGTGGGGAGCTGTAGCATGTTTAGACTATTGGCTTCAGATGGGAGCAAGGGCAGGTCTGAGTGAGTAGGCCAGTGGAGACCAAAAGGGTCTGGAGACCAAGGCACTGAGAAGTGCACTGAGAACTTGTGTGTGTGGACCATGCCTACCACTGTTCCACAGCCAAGCTGAGCCCTCAGCTGGGCAGGACGGTGCACACACCCTACCAGGATAGGAGCACAAACATACTCCCAACAGCTACTCCAACTGTCCAAGAACTTAATCCATCATCCTAACCTTTTCTTTCTTTTTAAAAAAGTATTTAAAATTTTTTATATTTTTTATTTATTTGTTGAGAACCTTATTCATGGATTTCAGTTATGCCCCCTTCCCACTCCACCCTCTAATTCCTTCCCTTCTCCCAACTTCACAACCTCTCTCTCTCTTTTAAATAACTCACTGAGTCTAATTAGTGTTGTCATCACAGGTGTGGATCCATCCACTAACATGGTCAGTACATGGTTAGCCTAGCAGCGACCTCATTCCTAAAGAGAATCACTCTCCTTCTCCCAGAAGACACCAATTGTCAATAGCTCCACGGCTGTGGATAGGGGCTTCTGTGATCACCACACTCCACACTGGAAATGTGACTGGTCTTGTGCAGGCAACCACAGCTGCTATAAGTTCATGGGCACAATGCTTCTGTTATGTGCAGAGGACACTATTTGGCTCTAGTCTTCCTTGGTCTTCTGCTCTTACAATCTTTCTGCCCCCTTTTCTGCAAGTTCCTGGAGTCTTGAGGGTAATGTATGTGAGGTCTAGCATTCCCCTTTGATGCCACAGTCATTTATTCACTGAGATTTGACCATCTGCATCACTGCCATATTTTGATAATTTCCTGCTAACGACCGGTAACAGTAGCAATACTCAACATTTATTGAGTTCTACTTAACTTGGCACAGTGTAGCGTTGACATGACTGGCCTGGGTTCCAGGCACTTGTTATGTCCAAGCACAGCATGGAACATGGTTCGACAGTATCCTCTCCTTACTCTTATAAACCTGAGGTTGGGAAAGTATTCCCATAGTCCATTTAATCTTGGTGCAGTTTCCCCCGAGAGAGGTTATGATGGGGAAGCCATTGCAAACAGGTGGTGAGGTGAGGCCTGGGGAACCGCCATAGACCTCACTGTTTTGTGCTGCTGTAATAGGATGTCTGAAGCTAGGTCATGTACAGAGAAGTCTATTGGCCTGACTCTGTCGGCTTCTAAGTCTGGATGGCATGGCATTAGCACTTGGAGAGGGTTGTGTGGCGGTGCCACGTGGCAGATGGCATCACACCGTGGGTTGCACGAGGCTGCAATGCTGAGAGAGGAAGTAGGATAGCAGCAAGCCGAGGCAGCCGCACGTGCTTGACAAGCCCAGCCTCAGGCACCAACCCGGCACTGTGAGACCTAACGCGCCACCAGAAAACAGCCAGTCAGTTCAGAGTGGAGCATCTAGAGAGCTAGTCATCTACCTTAAAGGCTCTGCTCCTGTGTTAGTTACCTTTCTCCTTGCCGTGACCAAATACTCAACAAAAAGCAGCTTGGAGGGGGGTTTGTGTGGGCTTACAGTTTGAGGGGCTGTGGTCCATCATGACGGTGGAGACCAGGCTTCCAGAGGGCGCCTTGCATTGGCACTTTGTAATTAGAGAGTGAATAGGAGGTGGGTATACATGGCTCATCCACCTCCAGATCCTTCCAAGAGACCCACTTCTTCCAGACAGGACTCTTCATAAAGACTCTACACCCTTCCCAAACAGCGCCACCAGCTGGACACCAAAACTCAGCACCAGAGTATAACTGGGGGTGGTGGCAGCCAGGGACAGGGGGGAGCAGCCAGGTCAGTTGGGGGCAGTTAAGGCAGCTGGGGGGGCTGTTGGGGGTTAGCTGGGGCAGAAGGGGCAGCTGGGGCAGTCAGGGCAGCCTGGCGCAAGCTTGCTTTGCACTGACTCAGAATGAACACACAATTTCCCAAACAACTAATGGCCAATTACCAAAACTGTAGGATGTGACAGATGGCAGGTACTAATATTTAACTAATCCCAATTCCTCACTTAGACCCCAGGAACTGGAGCCTGAAGAAGGGGAAGTAACCCACCCAAGACATATGGCTCATTAATAGCAGATCAGGGTGAAATGTAGATTTGGACTTGAAGGCACAGATCTCTGCTCCTGCTAGCACAGTGGGAACCTATCATGGATAAATAAAGATCAGGGAAACCAGATAAACTGATGGATGTTTATTGAGGGAGAAATCACTTACAACAGAGACAGATGAGCGCCAGCAGGTTCCCTTTCCAAGGATGCCTCTGGATGCTATCTGTCTCCAACCAAGAAGCAAGAGAGAGCTTCTGGGTTCCCCAACCCCAGACCTAGTTCTCCTAGGTCACATCCCCACCTGTCTCCACCCCCCAGTGGGCGTGGTCAGTGCAACAGGTGTGGGTGGTGTAAATATCTCACTACAGGAGCCACATAGGTAGTGTTGGGTACCATTGTGCTGGGAGGGTCTTCCGTGTAATGGATCTTGATGGAATGTCTCAGGCATGCTCCAGGAGCAGCCAAAACATTTGTAGAGTGGTATCTGATGAAGTGAACAGACGGGAGCTTGCCCTTTATGGCTGGTTGTTTGGCTCCCTGCAGGCCCTTCCTCCTTGAGCTGTATTTAACTCACAGCCATCTGCCATTTGAAAAGACCTGCAAGCTATCTGGTGGCATTGGTGTAAATATTAACCAGTACTTGATCTGTTTTATTTAGGAGTGGATATAAGACTGAGTGACAGACTGTGACAAATTTTTGAAAATAGTTTATTGAAAATGTTTACATATGTATTTCTTCTTTCAATCACTACCTACATACTATGAACAGTGAGGTAGATGGGTTGGATTTAATTATGGCTTTCAAAGTTAAGGAGGCTGTGATGGTTAATCATTGTCAATCTGGCTAGATTTAGAATCAGTTAATTCTAAATTAGGAGATTTAGAGACATACCCAGAGGTGAATGTGGTGTTTCCAGAGAGGAGAGGAGACCCATCCTCAAGGTGGGCATTTCTGGAGAGTTTTGACCTAGTTCTTACTAGTTCCCAATACAATGTCCTTTGCTTCTGTGTTTGATCCTGAAAAGACTTGTCCACATACAGGGATTTGGTCATCATTGTGGACTTCAGACCACATACCTTGGAGCCTTCTGCCTGCATGACAAGTAGCATGGGTTCCAAGGTTTGCCACACAGCTATATCCAGGCAGCCCACCAGCACATGGAGCCTTCTCTAATATTCTTAGGTATGGGGTTTAAAGTCTTTCACTGTTCTAGGAAAATTCTCAGCTACCCTCTCTCCCAATAACTCTTCTACCCCTTATCTCTTTTATCCATCTCTGACTGTAGATGTCTCTGTGTGAGGTCACTAATTACCATATCATTCATACATTCAGCAAGAAGCAATGTCTTGTTGTCCTCTAGTACCTCTCTTCAGATTTGTTTTGCCTCTCATTAGACGTTTTAGTTCTGCTGACGAGGAGTCTACCCGGAGAGGGGAGTCTCTATCTCTGATGCCATTGATTCAGCTCCCTTCCGCTCCTGTAGCAATTGACCTTGTTTCTGCAATTCTCCATTGGTTCACACACCGACTTCTTAATCATACTCGTTTCAAGTTTCATATCTGAGCGTAGAAATAACTGGGTCACCGGAGCCTGGCTGTGTGGATTTCCTGGGCTCTTGGAAAATGATTACTGTGTCTTGCTTTCTCACATCTTGGAATTTCCATGTTGATGTCTATCATCGTATGGAGATGGAGCTTAGGGGATTATTTGCGAGTGGGCAATGTTTTTTTTTCTTCTACAGTTAGTGTGGGCTTGAGTCACTCAGCTCAGGAGCTGAGTTTAATTGGGTTTTCTTGTTGCTAGGGCTGTTTTCCATCTACCACTGTCCCTCCCTGGATTCCTCCCAGGTCACTGTGTCCTTTGGGGCACTGAACCTTGAAGAAAGCACTGAACCTTCCTTCGAGGTTCCTGCTCCACATGCAGCATGGACATTCCTGTGTGTTTCTGCTGCAGGCCAACTTCCCCCTGACCCATCTGCCTCAGTGTGCACCCTCAATTCTTATTACTCAGTCACACAGCCTGGTGATTGGGTGTGATTATGTTCTTGTTATCTTGGCATTTCAAAGCAACCTAGTCCCAAAGCATGAAAAGCAAACCCAGGGTGCCTTAAAACAGAAGAGACAGACAGACCAATGATTAGGAATTCCCAGAAACAAACTTCTGGGTGGTGTCAAGATGGGTTGGATACTCTCTGTTTGGGTCAGAAGACATAAATGACGATCAGGGAGCAGGGGAGATGTCTTAGCAGCTAAGATCACTTGCTTTGTTTTCAGAGGAACCAAGTTTGGTTTCCAGTATCCATATAAAGTGGTTCATGATTACTTGTAACTACAGATCTAGGAGATCTGGCATCTGGCCTCCGTAGGCAATTGCACTTATGTGCCCATATCTACATGTATACATGCACGTGCGCGCACGCACACACACACACACACTTAAAAGAATCCCATGCTGCTATGTACCTGGATTACCTTAAGCTAATATAGAGTCAGGCCCATTTCTGGAATCAGGGTGAAACTCCAGCAGTGCTTGGCTTCAAGCCTGCTGGGGACCCATACAGGAAACTGACCAGGGTTTCTTACAGGTAGTTGTGCCAGCTAGGACTCAGCTTGAAAACACAAACCTGCCCATGCCTTAGTCTCAGGCAGAACAATATGCCTGGGACTTTAGTCTGGGATTTTAAAATGCTGTTTGCATTCCTGTGGGTGAGGACTTTAATAATACCGGCTCATTTTTCTCTCTTCCTTACCCAAACCATAGGCAGAAAGACTTGGCTCAGCACAAGTCTGTGCTGTTTGGGATACTGGTCTGCCGTACCTTCCCAGGAAACTCAATCATTTTCTTTCTTGGTGCATTATACTCAAGAGGGCCCATGTCTTTCCTGAGCCCATGGTCACTACTCTCTCCAGGCCTGTGCCACAGAGAAAGCCATCTGCTGTGTCCTTTGCAGCCCCTCACCTTTCCTGGAGGATTTGTTAGAGGTCTGTAGAAAGGGTTGTATGCACATGCCTGTCTCTGTGGAGGTTTGCCTGTGTGCACATGCCTGTCTCTGCAGAGAGGTTTGCCTGTGTGCACATGCCTGTCTCTGCAGAGAGGTTTGCCTGTGTGCACATGCCTGTCTCTGCAGAGAGGTTTGCCTGTGTGCACATGCCTGTCTCTGCAGAGAGGTTTGCCTGTGTGCACATGCCTGTCTCTGCAGAGAGGTTTGCCTGTGTGCACATGCCTGTCTCTGCAGAGAGGGTGGCCTGTGTGCACATGCCTGTCTCTGCAGAGAGGGTAGCCTGTGTGCACATGCCTGTCTCTGCAGAGGTTCTGTACTCAGCCTTTGTGGTTCCCGAGAACTACCCTTGAATGCTCAGTCCTCTCCTGCTTGTGAGATACTCAGCATCTCCCTGCACATGTGCTCTGGGGGATGGGGGCAGGTAGGTGCATGTCCCACCTTTGAGCTGTAGTCATCAAACTGCGTTTCCAGATTCTCAGCTGCCCTGAACCTGCAGGGTATTGTTAGGACTGTGGCTTGCTTGCCTCCCTCTCACTGGGGCAGGGATAATGCTTTTCCTAGATTTCTACATCCCGGAGAGAGTTGGAGAGCTATATTTTCTTCTCAACTCAAGTTTAATCTTTGTTTGAAAATTTTTCCCTAATATTTCTGAAAATAAAATGACTTGATTTCTCCCTAGATTTGATTTTTCAGTCCAGGAAAATCAAGCTGAGGCTAATAGAATCAGCCAAGCAGCTTAGTTCTGCAGGCTCCCTGAGTCACTGTACTGAGGAGAGAGGCTTCCAGCTGGCACTACATTTAATTTAAAGAAATGTGCAGCACCTTGAACTTGTAATAAAGGACCTTAAGGATGAGCCTACATTAATTTTACTTAAAAAGTGTGTGTGGTGTGCACATGTTTGTGTGGTGTATACAATGTGAATGAGTGTGCATGGTATGTGTATGTGAGGTGAGGTGCTTGCATTTATGTGTGTTGTGTGTATATGGAGGGGTATGTGCATGTGCCGGTGTTTGGTGTTTGTGTGTAGTGCATGTGCAGTATGTGTGAAGTAAGTTTATGGTGTGTGCATGTATGATGCATGTTGTATGTATGTGTATGTTATATGTATGTAATATGTGCATGTGCAAGTGTGTGTATGTAGGCACACAGTGCCAGGGTACTTGTAGAGATCAGAGGACAACTTCAAGTGACAATCATCACCTTCCACCTTGTTTGAGATACCTGGTTACTGCTGTGTACTCTGGTCCAGTTGGCCTGTGAGCTTCTGTGTTCTCTGCTCTCTCTGCCTTTATCTCACAACAGGAGCATGGGAATTGCAGATGTGCAGTATTGAGTCCTTGGGATTCCCACTAAGGTCCTCATGCTTACAGGACAAGTCCCTGTCCTTGTTCAATGCCTTAGAAGACTCTGGAGCCAGAAGCAAATAATATACAAATACAGCGTGGGTGACTGCAAGACTGCCAACGTCATCTTTCACTAAGATTGACTGTGGATCAAGGTCACGAGGCACCTGACTTTATTCACTGTGGCTTGGGTAGGAAGTTCCCACCCCACACAAGCACCTAGATTGAGAATGGCCATGCTTCAGGAGTGCAGGTCTACAGCCTTGGGAAAAGAGGTAAGAGAATGAGGGAAATCAATTAGTAATCTCTCAAATGTGCCCGCTATTTTAAAGTTAACCATAGCAAAAGCATGGACAATTCTAGCCTTGGCTTTCGTTTCCTCATGGCTCTGGAGAAGTATTCTGAGCCATAGGTGTCTATCCCAGGAGTTGGGTTTGCAGATGGCTTTCCTCTAGCCAGAACTTCAGCTACTCTTGGAGATGCAGGATCTTCTTTTTCCTTCCAAAGGCATTTAGTAAATCCTTGCTGTGGCCCAAACCAGTTTAGGCATTGAACATTTAGTAATGAACAGATCAAAGGAAGTTTCTGTCCTGTGACTGGATTTCAGCATAGAGGAGGGAGGATGGAGGATGGAGAAAGGAGACGGGCAGAGAGAGAGAGAGAGAGAGAGAGAGAGAGAGAGAGAGAGAGAGAGAGAGAGAGAGAGAGAGAGAGACTGTGCTGCACAGGGTTAAGATGAAGTGAATGAATCTTTGAATTGTAGATGTTTCATCATTCCTACTGCTTTGCTTTCTAACCACAGGCTGCTGGATTTCTGTTGATGTTCATCTCAGACATCTTTTCCTGCCTATCTAAAAATCAACTTTATTGTCTTGGTCTCTTGCATTTGACCTTTGTCTATGATGTGCGTATATGGGGCTATGCATCCTCACGCCCTTGTGTGTTGTAATTATTGACATTTGGACCGTTTGTTCTATCTTGTACACCACTTCTTTAACCAAGAATTCTTTAACACAAAGCTTTCCATTTTCCCTTAGTTATTGAAGACTGAACCCCCTCTACAACATCTCCAACGTTCTGTAGACAAAAGCTTATCGCTGCTGCAGAGGCTCAGCCTGTGCCACCCCTGGGGAGCTGAGCCTCATGGTGACTCCCCAAGCCTCCCCCTCCTTGTCCCCCATCAGCTGCTGTGCACAGCTGTGTCTGTCGTCTTACTGTGAGGGCCAGGCTGAGCAATTAACCTGATCAGGCTTTGTCTTGTTAGGGACAGTCCACTGCTCCTGCTGTGAGAACATTGCTGGACCTCTCCCAACATTGTGTCACCCACAAAAGTAGTATTTTCTTTGCTCAGGTTTGCATTTTTCCCCCTGGCCCTGATCCAATAATATATGGTAGAAAAGTACCCCTCAAAAGAAGCTGCTTGCGGGCTGGAGAGATGGCTCAGCCATTAAAGGCTAGGCTCATAACCAAAAGAAGCTCCTTGCATGGCCTCTCTCTTTCAGCTCAATTAATCTGGCTGTCACGTGTGAATGTGATTAGGCATGGGTGAAAACAAACTGACAAGGATGCTCATGTGTGACAGACAAGTATGGGGGCACTTAGAAGACCAACTGAGAGAAACCTTAGGTAGGCACTTCTGTCTGCATGAATAACCTTAGGCAGGCATCTCTGCTTATCCCTAGAGGAGCTAGAAGATGTCTCAGTAGCTAAGAGCACTTGCTGCTTTTCCAATGGACTGGGGTTTGGTTATCATGTTTGTGTAACTTTATCGTGTTTTCTGGATACATAGCATTTATGTAGGTCATTTTTTTAAAAATGGAGGCAGTAATGGATACAGATGGAAGGCATACAGAGAAATCCTCAAGAAAAACCACAGCTCTTCCAGTCCTCTGTATCAAATAGGAGAGTTCTGGTGAAGGATGGAATGTGTGTAGAGGAACCTGCTATCCATAACTGTAGGTGGAGTTGTTGTTGGATCACTGGCCAGCTCTGTTAAACCAACTGTTCCCAAATAACCACCTGAGACTTATTAATTATAAATGCTTGGCTATCGCTTAGGCTTGTTACTAACTAGTTCTTAGAACTTCATGAAATCACAAATATGAGATCAGATTTACTTGTGCGTGCATGCGTGCGTGCGTGCATGCTTGCGTGTGTGTGTGTGTGTGTGTGTGTGTGTGTGTGTGTTTTGATAGTCTATGTACATCCTGCTTTTTAAAAGATTATTTATTTTATGTATTTGAGTTTTTGTTTTTAACTGCATGCATGTATGTGCACCACAAGTATGCCCTGGTGCCCACAGAGGTCAGAAGAAGATATCAAATTCCCTGGGACTGGTTGTGAGCTGCTGCTATGTGGTCAGTAGGAACCAAACCCAGGTTTGGAAGCACAGGTCTCGAACTCAGCCCCAAATCTTGTGAGAAAGGGTTGTGTGAAGATAGTAAATATAATCTCACTACAAACACTGCCCGAGTCCTCACGATCCCAAATGTTCTAGCCATAGTGCTATGGGATATTAAAACCTAAACAATAACAACCACCACCACAAAACAGCCAGGGGGTGGTGGCACATGCCTTTAATCACAGTAGAGACAAGCGGATCTCTGTGAGTTCAAGGCCAGCCTGACCTACAGAGCAAGTTCCAGGACAGCCAGGGCTACACGGAGAAACGCAGCCTTGAAAAACCAAAACCAAACCAAACCAAACAGCAACAACAAAACAATACAAAACCCCAAACAAACAATATTATGCAGCTGGGCTGGTTTTGTTGCCTGGTTTTATTTCTAGCATAAAGAGTAAGAACATTGCCTGTTGTCGGGGTCGTTACAGAGTCTGCTTCTCGTGGGGCGTAAAGGACTGAGAGGGAGAGCAGGGGAACCAAGCCAGCTGGGGCTTCAGCTCTCAGCATGGCTGCAGTGCATCTGTAGCTGTGGCACTTGACCTCCCTGTGCTGTGTTCTCCTGTTGGCAAAGACTAGTGGTAGGAGATAACTCAGGAAGTCACTGTGGAAATTAAATGAGATACAACTACATGCCAGGTGCCCCTCAATAAGCAATGCTTAATAGATACCAACCCGTACCTTTCTCTTTTTTATAGTTACTTACGCGCGCATGTGGGTGTGTAGGCTGAAGATTAAAGTCCTAGGTCCTCTTCATTCATTTCCCCACCGTAGTTTTTGAGACAGGGTCTCCCACTGAGCCTCGTGCTAACCAGTTGCCTGGCTTTGGTGACCTGCTTGTTTCTACTCCCCAGGATTGCGTTGTCAGTGTATGCCACTGTGCCCGCTTTTTATATCTATGGAGGAATCAGGCTCAAGCCTTCATGGTAGGGTAGCAAGTACTTGCCCACTGAGCCATTTTCCCGGCCCCTCTGTTTTCCTTTTAATATGAGTTTTAATGGCCATATAATAGTTCACTCCGCGAGTTCACTGCGGATTTACTCATCTTTGAATTTTGTATTTCTACTTCTTTGCCATTATAAGAAAAAACAAAAACTAACGCCTTCCATAAAATTCTAGACATGGAATTTTGTGGGCAGACTTTTCTCATGTCTGGACAAAATTTGAAATTATCAAGAGAGATGGGAGTTTTGATTTGATTGGACTGGTGCTTGGCACACATTAGGAACCCATTCATCACTGTTAACCAATCAGAGCTTCACTGTGATGGCAATGGTGTATTCTTTCTGGGACCCTGATGGAGAAGTGTTAGCTCAGGGCACCAGGCCTTTGCCGTTAGGGGTCAACCTGAGCTGCCAGCCTCCCTCAAACCCCTACTCCAACCCCACCAACATAAGCTTCTTATTCCTGGAGATTAAAGCTTGGCTTTCAGAACTTACAAGGTTCCGTCTCTGCCCCCTCCCACTCTGCTGGTTTAAACGAGAATGCCCCTCACAGCCTTAGGTGTTTGAACACTTGGCGCCCAGGTGGTGGCGCTGTTTGGAAAGATTTATGAGGTGCGGCCTTACAGGGGGAGGTATTTCAATGGGGGCGGGGCCACAGGCTTTGAGAGGTCAAAACCTCACTCAGCTATCATTCTCTGCTTGGTGCTACAGTTGAAGATGTGAGCTCTCAGCGTCCTGACCCTGCTTGCTGCCATGGCTCCCCACTGGCAAGGACTCTCAGCTCTCTGGCACCATAAGCCAAACTAAACTCCAAGCTGCCTTTGGTGGTGGTGTTTTACCACAGCAACAGATGGATAACTAATACACATGCTTGGCAAGACTCCTCCCCCAGGTTTCCCAGAGCTCTCCTGCCCCAGCCAGTCCTTTGTGGGTTCCTCTCCCTCACTCACAGCAGGCCCCCAGCCTCACAAAGGGCTGGGAGCTGTGAGACTTGTTCCCTTCCTGTTTCCATCCCCAGGTGGCCTGGACTCCACGCAACCACAGCAGGTCTACGCTGACCCTGTCTACGGCTGACTGCCCATCACGCCCACACAATGTGAACTATTTTAAAATTGGTTTCCGACTTTCAGGTTTGTATTCCCTCATGGGAGCCTGCCTGTACTCCAGAGCAAAGATTGGCCTGCGCTCTTTGCAGCCACTTTCTGCTGATTCTGGCCTAGCTAGGGCATGGAAGCTTTCACGTGATCTGTGTCACACCAATGGAACAGCCTTCGTGGCCTGGCTCCTGTGCCTGCCCCCTCAGAGAAGTATAGTTCTTGCCTCTATCCATCTACTTCTCCTTCATGTCCATTGTGTTTGCTCTCCCCTCTGCCCGGAGCTTCTTTAATCCTCTTGGCTCTGCTTCAGGGGTTTCTCTTTAGGGAAACCCTCCCCCCACTACCCACTTTGCAGTCCAGAGAAGCCCAGTGTAACAGTTAAGGAGGAACAACCTGAAATGTCTTGGTTTTCTCCTGGGCCTCTCCAGTGGGTGACAATCTTAGCAATGGTAGGAGAGCGACTCCATGCGTGAAGAAGGCTGCTGGCGGGGCAGGGGAGTGGCATGAAGGCAATGGTTCTTATTGTCACACACAGCAAATGTGCCTTAACCGAAACAACCTTAGCTCACAGTGGTAAGGGCCAGAAGTCTGTAAATGGCTCACCAGGCTGCATCAGATCCGGCCTCTGCCAGTGCCTGGTGGCGGCTCTGTTCCTTAGTGGGTGTCTGGCTCCAGCAGTGACATCCCCACTCCTTATGTCACCCTAGCCTAAAGTAGTACACTGTGGTTCTTTTTTCAAGGCCTGGTAGTGTGTGTCTGTAATCCCAGCAGAGATGGGAGGATTGCCGCTGGTTTGGGGATAGCCTGGGCTACCTAGTAGCACTGAGTCTCCAAACGCTCAAAGAGGGACCGTGTTCTCCCTCTCCTCTTCCTATCCCTCATCTCTAGCTGGCTTTTCCAGGGGGCAGAAAGGAGAAACGCTCAATGGATAATGGTCTCTAAGTACCCCAGTTGAGACTTCTCTGCAGCCAAGTGGGGTTTTTTTTCTAGATGCTAGCTCCCACGGGCTTTGCCTTCCAGCACAATTTACTGTGAGCAACATCTGGACCACCAATGGGTTTTCAGGCTGTGTCGATGTCAGAGGTTGCCTGGGAGGGGTACTGCTGGGGAAGACTCCCTGACTGCCTGTCAATTGCCTCACTTCGGCACAGTCAAGGACTCCAGTGGTCACCACAGGCTGTCTTTGTATACTCTGATCACCAATAAGAAAAGCCACTAGGTGCCAAAGTCAGTATTTGCTTCACAATGACAAAATGCATCATGGATAGTTTGGGGATGCTGAAGCCCTGGGAGAAAAGCAATAGGAAATGTGTGCTGTTTCAGGGAGCTTCACCAAAAGAATGACAGTAATTGCCTTTACTGCAGGCAGAGCAGGGCAAAGTGTCTATTTCCTTCCTTCACAGAACCAACAGCCGTCGACACCCTAACTTGCTTGTTAATTGATTTATCATAAACGCATCTAGCAACTGAGAGGGTGGACGGTGGGTACTCAATAAGAACTAGTGAATACATTCACCATCGGGTGGATGTGAGTATGTGTGGGTGGGTGGAGTTCTCAGAAACCAGCTGGTGCCAGAACCCCAAAGGGCAGAGCTCCAAAAAGGCGTGACTCTTCCCAGAGAGCCTCGAGGCAAAGCACAAGACAGCAGTCACGCATGGGAGTCCCCATGAGGATATAGCGTGCAACTGTATGAAATTGCATTTGCATAAATTCCCTCCTAGGGGAATTCTCATTAGGATATTAAACACATACAATTGGCTACTCTGTTGCACATGTTAATGGATTCCTACTCCTGGAAAGAAAACCTTACGGTGGGTGGGTGAGGTGGCTCAGTGGGTGAAGGGGCCTTCTGCCAAGCTTGATAATCTGAATTCCATCCACAGCGCCCACACAATGGATGGAGAGAACTGACTCCTGTAAGTTGTCCTCTGATCTCCACATATATGCTGTGCCGCACATGCCTGTCTGTTCCCTTTCCCACATATACACACAATCAGCATGATAAAAAGAAAGCCTAATGCTGCATACCACTCGCAGGGCCAGTCTATGACTTGTAAGCAATCAAATGAGGATTGGGTTTCTTCATTGTCAACCAGAGAGGTGGGTGTGTGCATTTGATACAGTTGGTGCCTCCTGTGCATAGGAAATGTATCCATCACTATTCTTCCCTTCTTCCCTCTCTTCTCAGTGCTGGGTATCAAACCCAGGCCTTCACACCCTACTTCTGGGCCTCTCTCCGCAGCCTATGTATTAAGCTTGCTTCTACAAATGCCACTGGTCCCACATAACTGGGGCTGCTACGAAATGACATCAGTGACAGGCTGCCGTTGTAGTTTGGCCTCTGATTGGCTTGGAAGAGGAGACCCTCCGCTGGCCCTTGTCTACTTCTAACTCCTCTGCAGAGTTTGCATCTTCTGTAACCACATGATGAAGACCGAGAATAGGACCCATTTCTTTCTTCAAACATGTACTTCCTTATTTCAGCCTCTTGTTCTTTTCCTGTGCTGCTGATTTCCCTGGCTCCTGTGATTTGCTGTGTGGGCCTACTCAACTTACACCTCAGTAGAAAAATGGCTAAGATACTGTTTGGGACTCCAGAATCACTTACAGTGTTATTTATTTATTTTTATTCTATTTATTTATTTATTTATCTCCGTGGTGAAATTCTTGAGGATTTCTTTTTGCTTCCAATTTTATTGTGCTAAAATCGGTGTGTGAACTTGACGTCTGTGATCTGAGGATGTCATATGTGTATACCCTGGGAAATGACCAGTACAATCGATCTGTAACACACTCATCATTTTACAGACTTCCCAGCTTGAGTGTGCATGTGTGTATGTATGCATGTTCCTGTATGTGTGTCAGATGTATATGAATGTATGCATATGTGAATCTGCTTGCATGTGTACGCGTGTGTATGTGTAGTGAGAATAAGATGTAGACTTTCAGCACACTTCATGTGTGAAACGTATTCTTACTGACTATTGTTGCTGATTTGCCGTTTGTGACCATTTGCTTAGATCTTTGTGTGAATGTGTGTACATAGCTATGAGGAGATCAGAGGAAACCTCAGGTTTCCTTGTTTGCACAGGGCCTCTTACCCCATGTAAGCCAACAGTCTTATCTGGCCCAGGACCTTCTGGAGATGCTCCAGTTTCTGCCTCCCATCTCCCTGTGGGAGCACCCTGTGGGAGCATGTCTGGCTTCATGTGGCTTCAGGGATCAGAACTCAAGTCCTCACATTTCATAGCAAATATTTGGCCACTGTGCCATCTCCTTTGTCTGCTTTGTGCCCCTTGACCACTGTGCCCCTGTTCTGCCTCCCAGATCCTGGAAGCTGCACATTAATGTTGTGCTGGCCTCTAAAGCCTTCGCCAGTTCTGCAGGCTCACGTATTTACTCCTAAACAGGATGCCATTCCCATACCATCTATGCTGGATGCCTTGTCCTGCCAGGGTTCTCACCGATGATGTCATCACTATGGTTTCATTAACTGCAGGACACAGTGACCTCACTTCAGGCAACAGCTTGTTTTTCATCTTTATTCTGCTCACCAGCCCTTCCCCAACAAAGAGACCTCTTGTCTCCATCTGTCACAATGCGAAGTGGCATCCGTCCGTTGTACAAACTGATTCCTGTTTGTACAAAGACTCCAAGAGATAGAGGTAAAGGCAAAATGATTTGACTTCTGGGATTAACAGCCAGGTGCCAAACAGGCCTCCAGTTGTTTGCTTTTTAATTACATCTTTTTATAAGTCTTTTAATATGGTTGTTACCTATGTTTATATTCTCATTCTAATCTCCCTGCCCCACTCTGGAAATTATATCATTCAAAGACTTGATGTTGCCTTATTACCTCCAAAATAGACTAGCTGTCTTCTGGTGACTAGAGGGGTTTCCTTAGCTATGAGCAAAGTAGCTGTCACAAAGCTATGCCTGGCACACCGCTCTGTACACCTGTCAATCAGGACTGGGTGGGACCTTGAGAGGATGGCTCTGAGCATAAAAGCCAGGGAGAGGAGAGTGCTGGACCATTCTTGGACTCTGAGCCATCTGATCTGGCTTTAGTGAGCTCTGAGCAAGACAGCTGCATGACTCTGAGTGTATCCTGGGGACCCCATGGCTCTGCTCTCAGGAGGAAGCTGCAAGTATACATGGGTCCCCACAGGGCTCCTTGATGGGGAGGAAGGGCAAGGAAAGCCTAAGATGTTTCAGACATAGGCTCTGGGCAGGGTGGTGAGAAGGCACACTGGTCCTCACATGCACCTTGTGAGGTCCAGCCTCCATTAGGGTGGGTGCTCTGTGAATAGTGAACTAAAGCCATATGCTGAGTTAGCCTGGAGTATGTCACAGAATGACACCAAGCTGCTCTTGCTCAGGGTTCTAGGCCCTCCTGGGTCACAAGATCCCTTTCTCTACTACTGTCCCATGGAAGTTACTGTACAGATCTTCTGGAGTCTACATTAGGCATGGTCCAGGAGTTGTCTATCTGACTGGATAATTTTGGTACTAACCAGCAGTGTGCAGGAATGCCCTGCCTGATTATTACACATCAGGCAGAGATGGAGGCTGAGCGAGGCAGCTTTGAACAGCTGCCAGGACTCCTGTGCCCACCCCCAGACCTCCATTGGCCTCCCAGGAAACCATTGGCCTCCCAGGACTCTGGAAGTCTCTTTGTACTCCAGGGGTTTCCCATGGTTGGGTGTTGTTGGAATTAAGGGGCAGAGAGGCTGATTATCTGTGAGTCAGGGCAATTTATTTTCCATGCCCATTGGTGTTGTGGGATATTAGTTGAAGATTCTTTTATGCTGTGGAATATTTGTTCAATGATGCAAAGATATGCTGCATTCTTTTATGTTGCATTTGTTTAACTCTGTAAAGCTGTGTTAATTTGCCTGCCTAAAACACCTGTTTGGCCTAATAAAAGAGCTGAATGGTCAGGCAGAAAGGAATAGGTAGGGCTGGCAGCAGAGATAATAAATAGAAAAGAAGGAAAGGAGGCAGGAAAAGGAAAAGGAGAGGAGGATGACTGGGTCCAGTCACCTAGTCAGCCATGGAAAAACATATAAAATGGAGAAAGAGGCAAAGGGTAGATGGGATAATTCAAGATAAGAAAAGCTGGCTAGAAATAAGCCAAGCTAAGGCCAGGGATCCATAAGTAAGAGTAAGTCTGATGGGAGATGTCATTCTGCATATGTTTCTCATACTGGTTAATAATAAAGCACTGTTGGCCAATAGGAAAGCAAGATAGGAGGGACTAGGAGACAAGGAGGAAATAGGAAGTAGTAGGGTGGAGTCGAGATGGAGAGTCTGGAGAGAGCTGGACGCCAGCCGCCTTCCCGGTAAGAGAAGGCCATGTGAAAATACATAGATCAGCAGAAATGGGTTCATAATTAAAGGCAGAGCTAGCCCATAAGAAACAAGTAACCGGGCCAACAGTATTGTACCAAATACAGAGTCTCTGTGTATTATTTGGGGCTGGCGGTGTGGCGGCAGGACAAGACCAGCGGCGGCGGGCGGAAAAACCATACTCGTTACATAAGTCTCCATGTATCTATTTGGGAGCAGGATGGCAGGGCCCGAAGAGTATAAAAACTCCAACTACAGTCTTGGGGTTCATTCAGCACGTGTTTGTAGCAAGCTTTCTCAAATGTAGTCAGATTTTCCTTTGTGGGACTGCTAGCTCTCCATTAATGATATGGAGACTTAATTATAAAAGCTTGACCTTTAGATTAGGCTTTCCCTCAACTATCTCTTATAACTTAATTAACCTGCTTTTATTCATCTACATTTTTTGCCACCAGATGGCTTTTACCTTTCCTTGATGCTCTATCAAGTTTCTTTCTCCAGAAGGCCCGCCTATCCTCTTAGCTATTGGCCGTTCAGCTCTTTATTAAACCAATCAGAAGGCACCTTGGCAAAGTCCCATCTTTATAGTTTACAAAAAGATTATCTCATAACACCTACTTTAATTTGTAATTCTACACTAGCAGGGAGCTTGCTGTCTGAGAGTGAGAGGGAGGGGAAAATATAGGGATGTGACATGCCTGCAGGGTCCTCCTGGCCTCAAAGTTGCATACACTTTCTAAAAGCTTCCCGAAATCTCAGGTTTCAAGGACCTTGGTCTTTAACTGTCTCTGGGAGTTGCTTCTCTTTCATTATTTAATGTTAGACCACAATGCTAGGTTTACTTAATGTGTGATTATACTATGGCTAAGAATTGTGGAGTTCTGTTCTTTCCAATATGGCTCTACTATTGGGAGCTGGAAAGATGGCTCACTTGGTAAAGTGTTTGCTACAGCCAGCCTAGAGAACTCCAGGTTCAGTGAGAGACTCTGACTCAAAAAGTGAGATGGAGGAGTGGTTGAGGGGGACAGTAAATGAAGACCCTTGACCTCGGTACACATGAGTAAATTCACACCAGCAGATGCAAACACGCCCACACACCTATGCGCCTCCCTTACATG
Source organism: Phodopus roborovskii (assembly GCF_943737965.1). Classification (NCBI taxonomy): domain Eukaryota; kingdom Metazoa; phylum Chordata; class Mammalia; order Rodentia; family Cricetidae; genus Phodopus; species Phodopus roborovskii. The sequence goes on along the minus strand of NW_026126461.1, from coordinate 3,066,228 downwards.
AAGCCTCTCATACATGCACACTCTTCCACCCCATACACACAGCCACTCATACACAAGTACATGCAAGCACACACATGCACAAACTCACACATGCCCACCTAAACACTGAAAGTTTCTTGTACATTCTCTCTTGTAACTTTTGGACTTTTTTAAGATTTAGAAACTGTCTTTCAGTTTGTTCTGTTCTTATTTGATTTTCTTCACATTATCTCTTTGAAACCACTGGCCGGTAGAATGTTTAAATTTCGTTGTAATCACCTCACCCTTTACCTCTTGGCTACAAAGCTTGTTCTCTCCTATTGGGTTTTATTTCTCTTGTGTCATTTTGCATGTTTTCAAAGTAGCAGGTGTTTTGGACCAGTCCTTTAAAGTGAGTTTGTGTGTGTGTCCCTGATTCTCCCTTGAAAACCCTTTGTGGGTTTACAGACCTCTATTAAAAGCTCTGTTGCGAGACAATGAAAGTGCAGGCCACCAAGCGGTCGGTCGGCTATGCTTATCTCCCACTCTTGCTTTGACCGGAAGATTGTGGCAGCTTAAACTAGCCCTCCTTAGCCAGGTGCAGAGCTCTGCCTATTCTAAATACCTCAGGGGCTTTTGGAGAAGCTGAGGCAGGAGGATCACTCGAGTCTTAGGGTTCCAGGCCAGTATGAGTCTCACAGTGACACTCAGACTCTCAAAACCAGAGCCACACAGCTCCCATTCACTAGCTGCTCACTGGTGTGGAGGGGCTGAGAGGGCTGGCTGAGTTCTCTGGGAGACCAAGGCCACATTTCTGTGGCTGTGCCCTCCCTTCCCAGTTGTTGGCTAGGCTCAGTTCCTGGTGCTTGCAAGAACGAGGCTCCTGTTTCCTGCGGTCTTCCCTTAAAGGCCTCCTCTCACCTTGATCCCCTGTCTCCAAAGAGAGCAGCAAATCCTCTGATGCTCCAAGTCTCCCTTTCCAGACAGAGCATATTGACATACATACCGCCATATTGACATACATACCTCCATGTGGGTATGCATACCTCCATATTGGTATACAATCCCTACAATGTAAACTTCTTCCATGTACAGTTTGGTGATTTTAATATTCCCAAAGCTATAGCTATAACCACAGTCTGGTCTTAGAACATTTTTATCCCATTTCCCAAGACTCTCGGCATTTCACTATTGATATACGTTTTCTTATGGGCTGATACAATTGATCATTTTTACATGCAGAGGGGCCATTATTGGCACATTATTTTAAAGAATAGTCTATTCCGGATCTCTGTGAGTTCAAGGCCAGCCTGGTCTACAGAGCTAGTTCCAGGACAGACTCCAAAGCAAAACAGAGAAACCCTGTCTAAAAAAAAAAAAAAAAAAAAAAAAAAAAAAAAAGTTTATTCCAATCTTATTTCCATTTTTAGTTTTTTTTTTTTTTTAATTATTCTCCATTTTAAAGCATTGGGCTGCAATCATTCATTTTAAGGACAGCATCTCTATTTTCTGCAAAAAAGGAAACTAGGATTTTCGAAAGAATCACCTTGGATCTGTACATCATTTGTGAGGTGTAGTGCCTGGTCCCACTGCCCTTCAGCACCAAATAAATACACGAAGACTGGACAATGGCTTAGGCTTCTTACTGGCTAGCTCTCTCTTAAGTATTGACCCATTTCTATTAAACTGTGTAGTGCCACGAGATTGTGGCTTACCTGTAATTTGGCATGTTACTCTTTCAGCAACATGGTTTCTCCCTACCGACTTCTGTCTGCCTTCCTCTCCCCAGCATTCAGGTAGCCCTGCCTATACTTTCTGCCCAGTTACTAGTCAATCAGTCTGTTTTATTTATCGACCAATAAGAGAAACATACATACAGAAGGACATTCCTCCATCAGTGATGAGTTATGCCATTTAATTAATATTAAATGGATACATAAACATGTTTATATAACTTTTAAAATTCCAGTCTTATTTTTATAGTTCCTAGTACTCAAGCCTTGTATTTGTTTTTGTTCTCTCTTTCTCTTTCCTTCCTTTGATTTTTTTCTCTTCCTTCTTCCTTTTCTTTTCTTTTCTTTTTTTTTTTTTTTTTTTTTTGAGACAAGTTCTCTCTACATAACCCTCACTGTTTTGCACTTGCTATATAGAGCAGGCTGGCCTAAAACTCACAGAGATCCAACTGCCTCTGCCTACCAACTTCTTGGATTAAAATCATGTGCTACCACACCCAGCTATGGTGTTAAATTTATGACTGAGTGTTTTATAATTTTCATGCTATTATAAATAAAAATTTCCCCATAATTTATGTAGAGCCTGCTCATTGCTAATGTAGGAAATAAAATTGATCTTTTAATGTGGTCCTATATCTTGAATTCTTGTTAAGTCCATTCGCTAGCTAGACTTTCTTTAGGTAAATTTTTTTGTTTTCTAGTTACAGTATTGTGCCGTTTACTGTTTTACTTCTTTTCCATTCTGGGTCATTTTTGTTTCTCTTTCTTGCATGATTACTTTGATTAGACTCTCTTGTATGACGTTGGATAGAGAAATGAGAAGCAGACCTCTTTGCCTTGCTCCTGAGCCTAGGGAAATACTAGGAGTCTTTCACTGCAAGAATGGGTTTGGCTGTGTGTTTTAACAGAAGATCTTGTATTGCTGGTTTTAGGAGATCACATCTTGGTGGTACCTATTTGGATAGTCAGAGGGGAAACAATGAGATGTCTTGGATTTACTTTTAAATGGCCCATCAAGGAGGAAATTGTGGGCTGTAAACTTCTCCATAGCTATTGAAGCTGCTGATGATAACAAAAGCCCTCCTTGTATCTCCTTGTACAAAAACCCTTACAAAGCCTGCCAGTCAAGGTCCTCTACTCAGTCTCCAGGCTGAAAACAGGTGGAGGGTTTAGACTTGAGGAGTCTGTTGGAAGGAAGTGTATGTCTGAGGATGAAGCCAACACCCTGCCCTGGGTCCTGATGTACTAGGAGCCCCACGAGCCATGCTATGCCCCTCTATCTCTGTGAAGTCTGGCACCTAATGAGCTGGGAGGCACAGGAGACCAGAGGTGGATGAACACACTTCAGTGAAAGACATGTCAGTTGGATGCTCTGGAGGCAAGCCCTGTGTGGGGTCAGGGTCCCTGTCTAGGAATTTTGTGGGGGAGGTGGTTCCAGGAAGTACTAGTGAGGAATGGAGGTATGCAATGGGGAGGGAGGAAACCCGACAGGGCCGGTTTACAAAGCCAATGAATGACACTGTACCTTCAGCAGCTTGGGACTCTGGGCACATCAAGGAAGAACCCTGGACACGGCCCCAGGGTATTTACACACCACTTGTCCCTGGGTATTTATACATCACTTCCGGACAGTCTATGGTTCCCTAAAGGATCTGATTTTCTATCAGAAAGCCTTTAGCTAAGCAGAAGCATGTCCTGGGGTCAGAGATAGGATGGGTGGGCTTCATGGCAAGAGTTAAGTTCAAGGCTGTACTGGGAGGAGAGTTTAATTCACCTTTAATGCATTTGCTACCAACTTGTCCTGGAATTAACCTTGGATGTCATTTAAGTGTTCAGCAGTTCACCTCTTCTGCAGGAAATGGACTATTGAATGGCCACTTACTCAGCTGCACCTTTGCCTTCCAGATGGTTCCATCAGTCCTCAGCACAACAATCTAGAAAATGAAAGGAAACTAAGATGCAACCTTGTATCCAGCCTGGCCCAGATATCTATTATGCAATTTTACCTAATGCAAAGAGCAGAAGGGAGTCCTGTTTTCTGGTGCCAATTGGAAGAATTACTTCTGATGGAGTCCTTGGCTTCCATCTGGGAAATCTGATGCCCAGGAAAACAATTAGAGTCTACATGTCAGATGCTCCTGGTAGCCAAGAGATGACCCATTGCTATTGGTGCTGGTAAGTGTTAATGGTTTGAGAATTGTTTTCCTTGCGGGAGGGAGTCAACCCCAAAGTTTTATATTTTTGGTTGTGAGCCACCTCTCCAGCCTGTATTCCCACAGTTTTGCCTTGCATTTGCAGACTGAGTTTGGTGGTTTAGATGTTCCCATCATGCTGACTTCTAGCTGCCAATGGCTGAACAGCTGGCTTGCAAAAGCCCTGGAGGCATTTCATTTATTTTTTTTATTTTACATTTTTTACATTTTATCAATGTTGTAACAGGCTCTTATGACCAGTGACAAGCTGTCTCAAGCCCATTCCAACCATGTGGGCCCCTCCTTTCCTAGACCCCTGGGGTTCAGGACAATCTCTACAAAGTCTTGCCGGCAGCTTCAATGGCACAACAGTGTCACCCTAGGGGGACCAGGGAAGCAACACTGGACGCTGGCTGTCTACACCCTTTACAGAGAAAGCACCTCAGGGTGCTTTGTGCAAACTTTATTCACAGATCATGGTCAACTCCAAACAGCAAGGCAGTAAGGACAAGTGACAGTTGGAAAGATGGCTGGCATTGATCAGCAAGGTAAAGTTGCCAAGTCCCCAAGCTCACAGACAGCCTGTCAGGCTGCTAGACAGGTCTTGGGATGTTGGGCATTTACAGCCGACATTGAGGTATCCCAAGCCTCACTCTTGATCAGCCTATCCTAGTGGATGACATTAAACTTCCCTTTGTTAGAGTTGACGTCCCCATCACACAGCCACGCTTTGTGCATCACTTTTCACTTTCTTTATTGGCAGCCAAATGAGTTTCTGGAATTAGCCCAGCGTCCAGCAAGATAGTTAATGGAGCTAAAGAGAAAGGCCACTTGGAAGTGAGAGTGGCCTTGTGTGCCCGAGAAGATGGGAGAGTCACACTCCAGAACCTTCATGATCAACCTGGGTATATCAGTTGGCTGATGGTTGCATATTAGTTAACTCTGTTTTTGTTTTGTTTTGTTTTTGTTTTGTTTTGTTTTTTTGTTTTGTTTTTAAATTTGAATCTTACTAAGATTCCAAGAAAATGTAGATCAAGCAGAAAAAAAACAAGGAGGTGTGCTAGCCAGGCTTCATCAACTCAACACAAACTAGAGTCATCTGGGAAGAAGAAATCCCAGTTGAGGGATTGCCTCCATTGCACTGGCCTGTGGGCACATCTGTGGGGTATTTTACTGATTAATGATTGATGTGGGAGGGTCCATCCCTGGGCTGGTGGTTTGGGTTCTATAAGAAAGCCTACCGAGGAAGCCCTGGGAGAAATCCAATAAATCTTGTTCTTCCATGGCCTCTGCTTTAGCTCCTGCCTCCAGGTTCCTTCCCTGACTTCCCTCAATGATGGACCGTGATGTGGACATTTAAGCCAAATAAATCCTTCTCACCCCAAATTGCTTTTGGTCAGAGTATTTTGTTGTTACAAACGAAGAAGCAAATTAATAAGGACATATTTGACATATCCAAAATTAAGATAATTTGAAAAACTGTGAAGAGCCCTTATAGTAACTTTATTGTAACAGGATCTTAGACCTTAGTGGATCCCCAGACCTTAGCACAACTGGCACCATGATAAAAGCCCATTCAGGCCTTGGAACTCAGCATGTAGGCAGCAAGGCCTGCCAAAACAGAAGCGAAGGCCTTGCCCACCTGCCAAAGCAGAAACAAAGGCTAAGTCAATGGCCCCAGAATTCAGCTGGGAATAACCCTGAATGTACTAACCATGCGTTTTGGCTTCTGTTGTCCTGCTTCTTTGCTAACTGAAGTGCATCAACCCTGCACATAGTTTTTATGCTTGAAGAGCCAGAAACAGCTAAGGTTCAGGTGTGCTCATAATTTGGGTGAGTTCGCCGTGCAGCTGTCAGTCAGTCAGCTCTAAAGAGTCCTATTTGCTTCAACAGTCTCTGTGTTCGTTGGAGAAGTTACGGCATCAGAGCATCCTACAGTATGGTTCTGTTCTTGGACCTGGCTTTATAGGGTTGCTTCACCTTTAGCTAAATTAGATTAATTATATGTCTTGATTGGGTTCAATATATTTTCATAAATGTGTACAGTGAGTGGTGATCTTTTTATGTAATTTAAGGTGCTATCCATGCTGCATGGACAGATCAGGGTATTGTATACGTCTTTTGAATGTTAAAAAGCTTAATACCAATAGTAAAATATTTTTTAAAGATTTATTTATTTTAATTTTATTCATCAGTGTTTTGCCTCCATTTATATGTACCACATGTATGTAGTACTCCCGGGGGCCAGAAGAGAGCATCGAATCCCCTGGGATTGGAGTTAAAAACAGGTGTGAGCTGCCATGTGGGTGCTGGGAATCAAACCTGGGTCCTCTGGAAGGGCAGCCAATGCTCTTAACTGCTGGGCCACCTCTCTATCTTTATATAATATTTTCTTGCTGTGTGTATTTGTGTTCAGGTGTGTGTGCGTGCTTGTGTGTGTGTGTGTGTGTGTGTTTACATGCATATGCACATGGGTGGGAGTCAAGGGGTCAAAGATAACCTCTTCCCCTCTCTCCCTTCCTCCCTCCCTCCCTCCTTTCTTCCCTCCCTCCCTTCCTATGTAGGATCTCTCACAGCTGTCAAGCAGGTTAGCCTGACTGGCCAGCAAGCTCCAGGGACCTGCCTGTCTCTACCTCCCCAGTTCTGGGATGCATGGTAGTTTCTGGCTGGAGAATGATGCTGGCTGGCTGATAAATCCAGGCCCACCCCTGCCCCATGCCTGTTGTTTTCCACGGCAGTGTGGAGACATGGACATTTTACTAGCGGGTTCCTTCTCTGGGAATGGTTGAGTCACTCTGCTCATTTTTTGCTTGTGAGGTCATCATATCTCAGAGCCTGCAGACTGGAACAAAGAGCATACAGTAAAAAAGCAACTCTCACACATCTTATTCAATTCCTGGAGATGGCAGCTGTAATGTTGATATCAAATAACACAGTGATAAAGGATATTGTGTATAAATTCAGCCTGGAGGATATTGTTTAAATTGGTCTGTCTTGCTGTTGATTTCCAATATATGAAACCTTTTTTGAAAATACTATCCTTCTTGCTTGTATATTCTGCCTCATCAATTTTTCCGTTGTTAACAAATGAAACTTGTCATAGAGATGAAAACAATTAAAAAGCTTCTCTTAAAAAAACTCCCTGGCTCAGCCCGAAGCATCCTCATATGGAGAGAGAGGAAAAGAGGGCAAGCAAGAGAGGGCTATGGAGCCAGGGATGCGTTCAGATGGCAGGGTCCTTAGGACAGACAAGGACAGAGCTTTGGGAAGGCAATGAAAAGATGTGAGATTAAGAATTACCCTGAGGTCAGACACGGCAGCTCATTCCTATAATCAGAGCATGGGGGGTGGGGTGGAGGAAGGAAGATCAAAAGTTCAAGGTTAGCCTCTGCTACATTAAAAAATAAAAATAACTTACTCTGAGAGGTGTCTTCAGAGATCAGAGAAGTGCAAAAGTCATCCAGGAAATCAGAGAGATACAGAATTGCCCTGATCCAGAAATGCCTTAATTTTTGTAGAGCAGGATTCTTTGTTGAGGCCTTGAAAGTATTTTCACGTTTGGAGCATGCCAGCAGCTGGGCATGTGCAGGTGAATGGGACATCAAGGGGCAGATCTGGGCACATGAACTCTATGGCCTGTAGAGTTGGAAAGTGACAAAAGGGGGCAGAAATTTGTGTCTCATTAAAGAAGTTCCCCTCAGGAAGTCAGGCTACGACTTCCTCAGGTCTGTGTTAGTAACTTTGGACAAACTTCCCTTTGCATAAACAGAGGTGAGCCTCAAACTGGGATGTGCCAGGTTGCAGGGACCATTCCTTGGTGGATGTGACAGATTTGGAAGATGTATTTAAACCTCAGTTTCCCAGCTGGACCAGTTCCGTAATCTGCACAGAGAGGTTCCGATCAGAGAACTTTGGGGGAGCTCATTCTCTCTAAGCTATTCATGAGGATGGGGAAATGGTCCAGTCAGTAAAGAGTTAGCCTTGTGAGCATGGGGGGTCAGAGTTGGGTCTTCAGAGCCGACATTAAAAAGCTGGACACAGGCACAGGTTTATAAACCCAGTGCAGGGTATATTCTGCTTGGGAAGTTCCAGCTTGATTAGAGACCTTGTCTTAAAAAAAAAAAAAACAAAACAAGACTCTTGAAGAATGACACCCCAAGCTGACTTCCAGCCTCCATGTGTGTATGAACAGACATGTGCACATGTACAAGTGCACCTGCACACACATGATGAATGGGCTCACACATACAAACATACACACACAAAGACAGGTGAGAACTATTTGTGAATGATTGCTATGGACTATGGCTTGGGATGGCAGGATGTGAGGAAGAGGGGGAGCTAGGAGCTTGTCCCATCTTATGTTCCCCCCCCCCAGTGTTGTGCATGTGCCCTCTCTTCCATTTCTTGCTCCTCATGACAGTTACCATGGTAGTTCCATGTGACCCACCTGCTGACTGGGCTGGGTCCTCAGTGGGTATCTGATTCAAGGTAGCAACTGCGATGTGTGTCCCTTGGCTTTGGGGTTGAGAACAAGAGGTCAGCTCTGCCCAGGGGCCCATGTTTTCTTATAAATCCCGGGAGTCTGCGATGTGGACCACGGAAGTGAAGGGAGGGAAGTTGAGATGATCCTGGCTGCCTACTCCTTGAGACAGCCCAAGACTGGTTAAATCCACATTGAATTTTTGCTTTTGAAATCTGCCTCTGCTCTGATTTGTTCCTAAATGTTTGTGTTGGGAGAGATGATAGACATGGAGAGTGGGTGAGTTTCTGTGACTTAGAGCTGAAACGTTTAATGATTGAAGGGCAAGTGTGCCCAGCCAATATGCGCGGGACGAAGTTCAGTGGGGCGTAGGTTTGTGAGGTCTCTGAGCCACTGAGGGCGGAGTAAGAAGGACTGGACTGGAAGAGGCAAGGGACAGTGGTCCCTCCTGCATGGGATGATTAGGAGAATGAACCCCGGGCCTCTTGCTAGGGAGGCAGCATGTGTGACCTGGTAGTCCTGTCCCAAGGCAGTCAGACACAGTCAGAACAAGGGAATACGGACTACCCTAGAGGAAAATATAAGGCACACTCCGCACCAGGCACACCCGCAGCTGAGCTGATTAACCTTTTCTTTTACCCTCAAGTCTTATTGAATGAAACCCTGAGACATATGCAAAGGGCAGGCTGCAGGTTGGACTGGCTGGTGCCTTGGTCCAGCTCCTCTGTCTCCATCCCTAGGGAGGCCCCCTCAACTTGAATCTGCAAAACTCAAGAGCTGGAAGAAAGCTTGAGACTATCTGGGGCCCTTAGGCAAGGGTTCTGGAGTGGGCGCCCCTTGCTCTACAGCCCCTGAGAAATGCTGTGGACCCATTTTTCTTGGGAGGAGGTCTGTGGCTTTTACTGTGGAGTCTCAGTGCACATGACCTTGAGCTTTCAAGCCCACTCTCCAGCATACTCACCAGGGATAATAAAGTGGGGGCCACGGGAGACAATGCTGTAGGTGGAGGCAGGAGACAGCAAAGCCTTGATGGAGGACAAAAACTACCCTGGCCCAGGTTATTTCCCCCCACCCCAACGATCAGTCTTTTAAAATATCAACAGCTCCCCAAGAAACAGAAGGGTGACAGCTGTAGTCACGTGTCCTTTTAACTGGTAATTAATGAATAACAATGAGCTCTCTGGTTCCAGAACAGAAGAGGGTATTTAAAAACGTGTGATTATGACTTGGATATTAAAAACAACCCTTACCAGCCTTCCAAAGTTCTGTATAAACATTAACTCATTAATCTTCATAAAGCATAGTTTTAAAGATTAATTTTATTTTAAATTGTGGTATGTGTGTGCTTATGTTGCAGGGGCATGTGTGAGTAAAGGTGCCTGCAAAAGAGATATTGGATCCCCTGGAGCTTGAGTAACCATATGGGTGCAGGGGCCTGAATTTGTATCCTGTGTTAGAAAAATTAGCAAGTGCTCTTAAGCACTGAGGTATCTCTTCAGCCCTCAAACAGATACGTTATTATTTTTTACATTTGACAATACCCTCTTTGTTGGCTAGTTTTATGTCAGCTTGATACAGGCTGAACTCATCTGGGAGAAGGGAACCTCAGTTGAGAACATACCTCCCTAAGATCAGGTTGTAGGCAAGTCAGTAAGACATTTTCTTCAGTGGAGCAAGCCATGACCTCTGCATCAGCTCCTGCCTCCAGCTTCCTGCCCTGATTGAGTCCTGCCCTCATTGCTTTAGGATGAACTATTAAATGGATCTGAGTAAAATATACCCTTTCTTCCCACAGCAATAGAAACCCTAACTAAGACATCCTCCTCCTATGTTTAATGTTTCTTAAGAGTCAAAATTCCAAGCAAAGCAAAAGCACCTAGAAATGAGTCAGAAATCTGAGTTGCTCCCCCATAGGATGGAGGTTGTGAAGGTGAGGGCTTTTTCCTTGGGGCATCAATCACACTGTGTGGATAAGCTCTCCAGAGAGGTGAAAGGTGGAAAGTCTAGTTCTAGGATCTTAGTGATTATTAGTATTATTTGGCTGTGAGTGCATGTGTTTGTAGCCCCGTGTGTGTGCATGTGTGTGTGTGCACATGTGTGTATGTGTGTGTGTGCATGTGTGTGTGTGCACATGTGTGTATGTGTGTGTGTGCATGTGTGTATGTGCACATGCATGATCATGTGTGTGTGTGTATGTAAGCCAGAGTTTGATGTTGTCCATATTTCTCCACCTTATTTTTTCAGGTAGGGTCTCACTGAACCTAATGCTTACTAATTAGCTGGGCTGACTGGCCAGTGAGCTTCAGGGAGCCTTCCTTCTCCCTCTGCCCACATCTCCCAGAGTTGTCAGTCACACTCAGATGCTTAACTGGGAGCTAAGGATCCAACTAACGGTCTTCATGCTTGCGTAGAAGTCTGCAGGTACAGGCACTTGCCAGTAACCTCGATGACCTGAGTTTGATGGCCTGGGACCCACGTGGTGGAAGAAGACGACTGGCTCTGGCAGGTTGTCCTCTGACCTCTACTTGCATACTGTGGTACGTGCACAGACAGACACACACATGCACTAAATGAAATACAATAAGAAGTAAAATCTGACCACTGTGGCGGAGAAATGATTTTTCTTTTAAGTTTAAAAGTTTTATCTGAATGGGTAAAAATGAGAAATTAGGAGTATTATACTAAATATTATACTAAAATCAAAATTATACTATTTTATATTATAGTACTACATATAGAATATTATACGAAGATCAAATATTATACTAAAATCAAAAGGTGAACAGCAGGCTGGGTAAAAACAGCTTCAACAAAGGGTAAGCATTCATGTGTGGCTCTGGAGCTTTGGGCAATATCTTCTGCTTTCTCCACTGTGGTTATACAGCTCTTCCGAGAAGATGTGTTTTCATTTTAAAGGGAAAGGAAGACTTTACTGGGATCTTCCCACTTTGGAGGTTGCCTGTTCATTGCACTGATATTTGCAGTCTGAGAGTTTCTTAGTTTGATATAACCTCATTAGTCTATTTGGGTTTTGCTTCTTATACTTTTGGGGGGAGGCTGGAGCAATAAATGTAGTAATTAATAATTCATAAAGAAAGGAAGATGAACACAGACAGCGTTGAAAACGTTTGTTCTATTGATTTGTTTCTGCATTTATTCAGTGTGTATGTCCCATAAGGACATATTCATGTTGCACTTGGAACACACCACTCATGCCTCTCCCTCCCCCCTCCACTGTCCCCTTTGTTACCTTAGACAGGTGGACTTCTACTTTCAGGACAACAGTATTTGGGGGGCCTGGTGAGATGGCTCTGTGGGCAAAGCCTTCAAGTCTGACCACCTGACTTTGATCCCTGGGACATGGCGGGAGGGGGTCGGACAGGAAGGGGAAGCTCACCTGTCATGTCTGGATCCCAAACCAGGGAACACAGAACTGGAATTTTCAGAGCCTTGTAGCTAAGACAGATGGTAATCAAGGAGTGGACAGGAAAGCAGGACTTGCGAGGTGACAGATGAACTACAACAGAGCCTTCATCCCTTCCCCCACCCCTCCCTACCCTCCCACCCGGGCTGCTGCGTATGAGACACCAAGGGTTGTGTGGAAACCGCAGTCTCCATCTCTCTCTGTGCTGCCAATCTGTGCCCTAGTCATAAGGACTGTGGAAATTATCCCTCCAGGGTGCACGGTTAATTGAATTCCCTACCAGGCTGACTTCCAGGAACGAGGGCATACAGAGCTGGGATCAGCGGTGGGGACGCTCCTAGGTTACGGAATCAGTATAAATTAGTCATCTCTGGTAGGATGTCATTGCTCTCCTTTATGTCATTCAGGAGGGGCATTGTAGGTGGTGAGATTGACCATGCAGTGGCCACCCTATCTGAGCAGTGACAAGAGACATCTGATACAATAAAAACAACAAACAAAACCACTGCAAAGCACAGGAGACACTGGCCGTGCAAGAGCCCCAGAATGTGACTGGGGGTTTAAAACCGCATGCTGTCGAGGAGGCAAGGGCCTGTCCTGATGAATCCTAATGATGTCTGAGGGTGGATCTGTCTAGGCGCTGCCCCTACCCCATGGCCTGCTGGCTTGCAACAGAACACTGGCTGTTTTCCTCCACATCCACCTGCCATTAAACTGTCCTTAAAAGTGACTAAGCAATACTTCTATCCTGGAAGCTGTTGCTAACATGTCCCTGCATCTCTCAAGATGGCACTTACCTGATGGTGATGGTTAAAGAAGCAAACACTCATACAGGGGACACTTTCGTCCCCCTTTGTCTGATAAGCCAAGAGGACTCATCTGTCTCAGGCCTGCTTGTGCCATGGAAGAGCCCTCTGGGCCTGGTAGCTGCTGCTCCAATATCCTCGGTCTCATGGGCTAGGCAGGACTCCTGCTCCAATTGCTGTCATGAGAGATGGTTGCTTCTCATTATTTGCTTTGATGCTCCAATAACCCATGTTTGGCTTGTGGAACCTGGGGAGGCCTTCTGATGCCCTGTGTCCTTTGTGCTCCTCCTTAGCTCCAAGCAGAAGCCTTTGCAGACTTATATGCAGTTTCCCAGCTTTGGTTCTGAAGACCAGACACTTCCTGCAGTCTAGTTCTTCAGAGCCAGTCACGGCACTTGGAAAGGATCACTAGTTTCCGCATCCTAGTGCAGACAAAGCAAAAGAAAAGTATCTATCTGTCATCGGTCAACCTATCATCTATCTGTCTGTCACCTTTTAGGCCACCACCTATCCATCATCTACCAATCTAACTACCATCCACCAAAGATCTCTATCATCATCTATTTATCATGTCAGTCTATTACCTCTATCATCTATTAGCTATCATTTATCAATCTACTATTTATTTCTCTCTATACAATCTGTTATCTATCTTTATCATCTATCTTCTGTCTACCTATCTGCAATTTATCACTGCCATTTATCTTCTATTATATCTATCATTTGTCAATCTAAGTGTTGATCTATCATCTGTCATTCACTTATCAGTATTATTTATCTTCTATAATCTGTATTGTATTTCTATCTACCTACCTTCATTATCTATCTTATCTATTATCTATTTTTCTACCTATTTATATTAAAGCCATATTACCATAAGTCATATTACTGCAGTATGACAATTTCTGGTCAACTTTCTTCTCCAAACCTTTCCTAGAAAACCTTCATGTGTTTAGTTTTTTACTTTATTGTTTTTCTTTTTTGATATTGGACCTCTCTACATACTCCAGACTGTCCTGGAACTCACTATGTAGACCAGGCTGGCCTGGAATACAGAGAGATCTGCCTGCTTATGTCTCCTAAGTGGAATGTTATTAATGGGCTCATGACCCCTTAAACCGTGCAACAGTTGCTTAACAAAATTTGAATGTTAAAATATATAAATAGCCACATAGAAGTTTTCTATTTATTTTATTTTTTATTCTACTTATTTTTAATGGATGAGAAGCCATTTTTTCCAGCTATGGTAAATACCCCAAACAAACAGGAAAACAAGGCCTCCCCAGCCCTGACCATCCTGGTCTTAACTGAAGGAATTCTGGTTTTATTTAGTAATGACTTCTGGGAACATCTCTCTACCTTTTTTTTTTTTTTTTGAACTGTCTTTATAGTTGCATCCAATTCCACTTCTTGCTATACTGTGCTCATTAATTACAGTCCTGGGTGTGGGTATCCGGGTGCTGATATCTTGGCCATTGCAGACCACTATAGTGAATAACTTTGACTTCAGACCAACAGGTCAAAAGATAGCACACACATAGCTTTGTTAGACATTGTCAGATTCTCCCCTTCATTCCTTTTCATGGTACTAGGGACTGAAACCATGGCCTTGTACATGTTAGGCAAATGCCATACCAACCGAGCTGTACCACAGCCCCCCAGCCAACTTGCATTCTTGGTAAAATGCAGGAGGCTGGGTTCCTCCTGGTTTTCACAGTACATAGCTCTGTCACGTGTTTGGTCAGTCTGATGTGTGAGGAATGAAAACTCAGGGTAGCTTCATTTATTTACTTTTGAAACATGTATCTCCATTTATTGAGACTTTTAGTTTCTCACAGCAAAACATGAAGTGTGGGGGGGGGGGCTGAAGAGACAGCTCAGAAGTTAAGAGCTATTCTTGCAGAAGATCAGGGTTCAGTTCCCAGAACTCAAGTCATGTGGCTCATATCCACTGATAACTCCATTTCTAGGGCCTCCGAAGGCACCTGCACACACATGACACACGTGCAAGCACACACACACACACACACACACACACACACACACACAGCTTTAAGTTGCCGTTTGAAGCAGACAGGTTTTGCTTGTGCTTTGTATAACTTTGCAGTGAGTGTAAATTCCCCTCCCAATGTCTCCTGGGACTTCTCTCAGGCCTATCAACTTCAAGGTTCCCCCAACTGGCTCTGCAGAGAAGAACAGTGAACAGCTCTCCCTTCGGCTCTGCACCTCTCACAGGTTAGTTTCTTCTTCCAAAGCAATAAGTGCCCTTCCCGCACCCCAGTACTGCCTCTAGTTCCAGACCGCAGGGCATCTCTTGATGTTCTTACTTTCCACCTTAACCTTCATTCTCACTGCGTGAACATTACTGTTTCCCCAAATACCCGGCTTCTGTTTTTTCCTGCCTGTACAGACAGCATGAAACAGCCTTTTATTTACCAGGAAAATCACCCCCTGGGTCTCAGTGTCAAACTGTGCATCTATTATTTTTTCTTGAATTATTGTATTCACTTGTATTTGCACAAATCCCACAGATGAACAGAGCGATTATGAACATGTGTGCACTATAAGCCCTTCAAACCCATAAACACACGGCCTCTTTTCCTTCTGTTTTCTCAAATATCTGTCTCTAAGGTTCCAATATCTCATGGCTGAATTTATACACAGTTAAGGTTCTTTCAATGTACTACACCCAATCTCTAGTCATTCCCCCTCCCCCATCTCTCTCTGCTAAGAAAAAATTTTAAATGGGTAGTAAATTTTGGTTTCTTTAATAACTCTATCGAGGGACAGCTTATAAGAAAGTCTTACTATCTAGTAGGGCGATTTTCAGTAAAGAACAGAACAGACATACTTTCATCTCCTCTCTTAAGTGTTAATCTAGATAGGTCTGTCAGTCACCTGCCCAGAAAAAAAATGGCCCCTAGAAGTCTGCCCCCAAACTTGAAAAACCTATAGAAAGTTACCTAAACCCAGTGTCTCTGTGTACTGACAGCTCTTGCTCTTGACAGTGAATCCTCTAGTTCTGTACTTTACCCTGGCCACTGGCCACACTGTGCCCTGCACACCTCATCTGAATTGATTAAAGATTGGACAGCTGCAGGAAGGCTAGAGCAACACACTGGTAGCAAGTTTGTTACAGATTTTCTCCTTTCCCTCTGTGTTTCCATGGCTGATTTTGTGTCTTTAATTTTCCATACGATCATTGGCATAACCTTTTCTTTTCTTAGTGAAGATTTATTTTATTTGTGTGTGAATAAATGTAGACATGCACACATGTCTGTGCATGCTCAGAGATGGGAAGCAGACACTTGACCCCTTGAAGCTGGTGTTACAGATGTTTGAGATGTCTGGCTGTTGTGTGGGTGCCTTTGAACCCCAGTCTTGAGGATACACAGAGATACTCTTAATCATTGATCCACCTCTCCAGCTCCTGGTGTCAACTTTCCTAGCTTCATAAAAGTACTTGTTGATGCATTATTAGAGTTTATCAAATTTACAAAACGACTTGGGTCGAACCATCCTATCCCAAACTCATCTTGTTGCCTGCTGCCTCAGATATTCCTGGACCACTGTGATGGATGGGTCTTTGGAAGAGGATACGATGAGACGGATTTAGGGATGAGAGAGGCTGGCAAGGAGCCAGGCTTATGGAAGAGATTGAAACCAAGAGATGGGTATGGGGGTAGGACGACAGGAGGCTGATGATGTGATGAGATTCGTCAGAATACAAAGCCACCAACCATAGCAGGCTGACAAATGAGAACTGAGGGCTATGTACACGGAGACAGAACAGCATTAGTGAAAAGCTAAGTGGGGTTGTCCCTGTAGCAATAGGAAAGTGAAAGAAATGGCTGGGAATTCGTGGGTTTTCATTATCACTCTCAGGGAAACTTTTGATTCATTTAAACCCAAAGGCTGGCTGTTCTGTTTGAGGGCAAATCCGTTAAAGACACAGATCTCTTCACTGATTAATAATGGCTATGAATTATCCCCCAACCCCTGTAGGGTTTGATGATAGCATGTAAGAATGGTGGTCTAAGCCTGCAAGGGACGCACTGGCATCACAGAGAAAAAGGGAAAGGATGACTGACTTGGAAGCTGATGGCCACAACAAGAATAAAATTAATTCCACGCATCAATATTCCAAAGGGTGCGGCAGCCCATATCAGCTGTCTTCTTAATTACAGCCATGTCTAACCAAGATCACAGGGGTGTCATTCACCCTTACCAAAGCCTCCCCAGTACCCAAAATCCATTGTATAACTAGCATCCTTTATTTGCTAGGACACAAGATACATCAGTGGATGGAAAGTACACATCTGTCTGGCTCATTGTGTTTTAGGAGGAATTGCTCCTGGACAGCTTGTCCAAAAAAATTAATGTTATTTTTTTTTTTGAAGCCAGCTGGTTATTTTGATGGCAAGTAGTCACGGCCTCAGAGCCATAGCTCGAAGTCAAGTGATGCCAATGTTCTCAACAGCTCCAGCTGGCACTGTTCTCAGCTGGGGTGGTGACAATCGAGGAGGTTCAGATGTCACCCTGAATGACACTGCAGTTGGCCCCCAGGGCCCCCTAATGATCACCTTCTCTCACAGAATGTCAGTCTTCTTACGGTTCACTCCAGGAAGAACCATGGTGAGTAGAGGGTACCGATTAGTCCAACACATCCATTTCCACAGTCCTGAGATGCCCAGGAGATTTCATTTTCAGCTCAGCATCATACCGTGTGCACCGGCCTTCCCGAGGGAGAAAAGGGCTCAGCTTTGGTCTGTGACAGGCAGAGCAATGCCGCTCAAAAGCTCCCACCAGTCCTTCAGAACCTGCAACTGTAAGAACCGACATAGCATAAAGGACTTTGTGGATCTGATTAAACAAGGGTTTTTAATGGAAGGATTATCCTGGATTATCCTGGGAGCCCAGACTAATCACATGACTCTTTAAAAAAAAAAAAGTGAGAGAGGATACAAATGAGGCCAGGATGACGAACACATTTCAACACCCTAGGGCTGAGATACAGAAACTGTGAGCCAGGACTGGGAGACAGGTCTAGTTCCCTAAGGCGGCCCCTACCGACAGCCAGCAAAAGGAAAAAAATTGAAGTATTTTAGTCTCACACAACATGAAACTGGCTGGACAGTGGTGGCACACACCTTTAATCCCAGTACTTGGAAGGCAGAAGCAGGAAGATCTCTGAGTTTGAGGACAGCCTGGTCTAGAGAGCTGGTTTCAGAAAAGCCAGGGCTATACAAAGAACCCTTGTCTCAAAAAAACCAAACCAAACCAATCCAAACCAGACCAGACCAGACCAGACCAGAGCAAACCAAACAACATGCGGCTGAATCCTATCCATAGCCAGAATCTGCAATGAATTTCTCCCAGAATCTTTAGAGAAAAACACAGACTAGTGAGCCACGTTTTAGTCCAGCGAGGTAGTGATGTCACTGTTGGATGTTGGGAGTGAGATTGCACATTGACCCGTAGACCTGCAGATGAAGTCCCCGGTGCTTTGGAAGGGAGGAACTCAGTTTCTACTGGTGAAGATAAATAAGAAAGACGCAGTGAGAAATGGACCCAAGCTTACGGGTCAGCACAGTTCTGATGCTTTAGTAAGTAGTTCCTCTGGTGGGCTAAATCTTGATGGAGAGATTCTGAGAAGGTGGTCCAAAGCAAAGCCAGTGATTTTTAAAAATGGTTGAAAGCTGGGAGGATGGTTGTCTTAGTTAGAGTTTCTATTACTGTGAAGAGACAGTGTGACCATGGCAACTCTTATAAAGGAAAACATTTAATTGGGTGGCTTACTGTTTCAGAGGTTTAGTCCATTATCATCATGGCTGAACATGGCGTTATGCAGGCAGACGTGGTGCTGGAGAAGGAGCTGAGAGTCCTACATCTTGAGCTGAGGCGGCAGATGGAGTCTGTGTCCCACACTGGGCATAGACTGAGGATAGCAGGCCTCAAAGCCAGCCCACCACAGTGACACCTTCCCTCCAACATGACCATACCTCCTTAGAGTGTCACTCCCTTTGGGGGCCATTTTCTTTCAAATCACCATAATGGTGCATGTCTGTGAGCTCAGCGATTGGGAGGTAGAGGCAGAAGGAACAGAAGTCCAGTGTAATCTTTGGCTAGATCATGAGTTCAAAGTCAGCATGGACTACAGGAGACTCTGTTTTAATGACATCGTTTCATTTCCATTTTTATGATTAAAAAAAAAATACCCAGACAAAAGGGTTTATTTGGCTTACAATTCCAGGCTATAGTCCATCACTGCAGAGAAGCAAAGCCAGCAGTAACTTGAAGCAGCTATTCATGCTACATCCATGGTCAAGAGCGCCAGTCACCGTCCCCAGACAGAGGTACTCTCCTGGGTGAGCACTTCAGAATGAATGACTTTTCTAATACGTTCTTGCCTTTAGGATCTTTAAGATCCATGGATAAAGGTCAGAAACCACCGATTTGAGAAAAGTCCTGTCCCTGGTTCACAGCAACTCCCTAGGGTGGCACTTTGGGTCCCCTGACTTTGCCATAACAACCCATTAACACCTAGAGACAGATAAAAGTCTCCACCTAATGAAGCTGTTGTGTATAGCATCTCTGAGGCAGGAGGAACACAGAACAGCCTTGGTGTGTCTGGTTCAGGAAATCCCAGGAGATGGGCTTCTAGACTTTCCCATGAATGGGACCAACCTCCCTCCCTCCCTCCCTTCCTCCCTCCCTCCCTCCCTTCCTCCATCCCTCTCTCCCTCCCTCCCTCCCTCCCTTTCTCTCTCCCTCCCCCCCTCCCTGCCTCCCTCCCTCCCTCCCTCCCTTCCTCCATCCCTCTCTCCCTCCCTCCCTCCCTCCCTTTCTCTCTCCCTCCCCCCCTCCCTGCCTCCCTCTCTCCCTCCCTCCCTTCCTCCCTCCCTTTTTCCCTCCCTCCCTTCTTCTCTCCTCCTTTCTTTACTATCCTGAATAACTGTGTGGGTTTGCCTTGAGAGAGCTGGTTCCTGATCTCCTTTTCCTCTTCCTCCTTCTTTATTGTACTGGCTCCTCTAGAACTTTTGTCCTTACATTAAAATTTTAGAATCACTTTGTTGTTATCCACAAGATAATCTGTAGAAACTGGCTTTTGTGTTGTTAGCTCTTCTCCAAGTGGTTCTTTATTGTGATTACAATAGGATTCTATAATTCAGCCCATCTTATCAGGAAGAGTCTTTCCATCCTCCCATCCCACTTGATCAACACAACCAGATAAATTAGATGATTTCCAACCTATTCTTGCCTCCTGTAGACCTTTTTATATTGTATCTAAATGATCTGATCTGTACCCTGATCACAGATAGTCTGCTAGGTTAGCTTGCAGGCTTCTACAAGCTTAGGCTTTATATCTGGGTCTGTGGTCCATTTTGAATTAAGTTTTATACATGAGGTGAGATGTGGATCAATGTTCATTTTTTTTAAATATACAGAAATCTAACCAAATGATTCTGGCTTCATTGTTGACAAGACTATTTTTCTACAGAATTGCCTTCGCGCTTTTTTTTTTTTTTTTTTTTTAAAGTCAGAGGCTCACATTGAACACTTTACTTGGGTCTATTTTTGAAGCCTTATACTCACACTGGAATGTGTCAGCTTCTGTGGATTCAGAATGTCTTGAGTTCAGGAAGTTAACTTCTGTAGCTTTACTTTTTTGCAACGTGATTTTTGATACTGCAGATCCTTCCTTTTTGACTTACATTAGACTTGAGAATCAGCCTGAACATACTGTACCATAAGCTCTTCGGGGATGTGAACTGGGGGTCTGATGGTTCTGTGGAAGTGGTGGGAGGAAACTGTTGCCTGGCAATATCAAGTCTTCAAACCCATAAGCAAGCCATAAGCTCATTTATTTATGTTCCCTTGGTTCCTCTGAACAATGTATAGTTTCTGTGTATAGCTCTTGAACATCTTTCAACTAACTTATCCCAAAAGGGTTTCATACATTTAATGGGATTGCAAGTGGTGTTTCTAACGTTTAGATCTCTTGGTGCAAGCTTGCAGTCATGTCACAATATAATAAAGGCAATCTTAATCGTCTTTCCAGATACAGTGACTTTAATCTCTTCTTCCATTCTTTCTATCCCTACCTCTCTCCAAGACAGCCTTAAATGCTTTTTGTAGTAGATGACCTTGCATTCCTAATCTTATGCTTCCACCTCCCAAGTGTTGGAATTATAGATATGGGCCACTGCTCCCATCAGCCAATTGAAAGCTTCATGCATTCTAGGGAGATATTATCAATTGAGCCACACCCCTAGTCCGCCCTCTCTTCTTCCCCCCCCCTTTTTTTACTATCTTATTGAACTGGCTCAGGACCTCCAGAAACGGAAGTAATAAGAGTATACATCACAGTCCTTATCTTTGATCATAGAGAGAAAACAGCGTCCAGTCTTTTAGCATCTGGCATGGCTTGCTCTGTGGGTTTTCATTGACATGGTAACTAGGAAAGTCTCCTTCTAGCGCTGGCTTGTTTCCCTCTCTGCATGAATTCCATTTGCTAAAATGTTAAGATTTTTACATATGTTTTTAGGAAAGCTATTCCATATAGTTTTGGCCTAGCCTCTTTAATGATTTTTGGGTTCTTGCATTGTAGAATGAGCTCAAAACTATTCTTTCTTTTCCAATTCCCTGGGTAAGTTTATTTAGAACCAGAATTTCATCCTTAAGTATTTGTTATATTTCACCAGTAAAGCCATTGGACCTATGGATTTTCTGTGAAGGGGGGATTTTCAAACACAAATTAAATGTCTTGTATTGGGCTTCTTACTTTCCTCCTGAGTGAGTTTGACAGCCTATCTTTCAATGACTTTGTTCATTTAAGTTGTCAAGACTATGGGCACAGAGTTATTTAATGTTATATTGTTGCTTCTTTAACAGCTGTAGGTTCTACAACAATGTCTCCTTGTTTACTGTCATGGGTAGAATGTGGCTTTTCAGTCCTTTTATTTATTTTTTTCTTCCCTCTGTAGTGAGGTGAGATACCAAGCAGGCTTTCTGTCCCATTATTCAGATGAAGAATGAGCAGTTACAAGGGTCTCTGCCTTGTACTCTATTTAATGAGAAAGCTGGGAGGGTGGAGATGTGTTTTGCTCTGCATTTCCTCCAGAATAGAGGGAGGGACCAGAGCCTCCCAAAAGAAATGCCTTGACTCCAGAATTTGTCAGGTTGGAGATTCAGGCCCACATCTGTAGAAAGATGTAACTCTTGTTCCACTGTCCATTTAGTAATTCAGCCATCCCTCCACTTAATTCGTTGGTCTATTCATTCATATAGTCACTCAATACATTTTTAAAAATTTGCTTATCTCTGTGTTCACATGTCTTTGTGTTTGAGTACATGCACACATGCACATGTGTAGAGTCCAGAAGAACTCTCACACTCCTATTCCTATGAGACAGTCTTTCCTTGAACCCATGGCTTGTATTATCTTGGCTAATCTGGAAACCACCAAGCCCCAGTGATCTTCCTAGTCTGGTGTCTGTCAGAGGTAGGGTAACAGGAGTGCAGGGGACACACGGCAAGTTACATGGGTGCTGGAATCTGAGCCCTCTCCTCATGATTATTCAGCAAGTGCTCTCAGTCACTCAGCTGTCTCTCCAGCTCCTACTTAATGCATTTTGATGTTCATAATTACACACAATGCCATTGAACATGTAATTGTGGAGGCCCATCATGTTGGGCCCTGTGAAGGCAAGCAGTGGTGTTGAGCCCAAAGGTGTGAAGTAATCTTCCTGTGAGCTTAGTACCATAACCTCCACATTGCACAGAGAATTACTCAGACTCCCAGTGGCTTCTTTTCTCATTTTCTCATTACCTTTATGAATTAATCCAGTCTGAAGGAGAGATTTTCCTCCATTTCTACTTGCGGGTTTCTTTTTTCATATTTAGTTTAATGTTTCCATCTATTTTCTTGAGGAAAAGCAAAGGGCTGTATTCCCTTAAATGGTGGCAGTGTTTCTGCAAGCTACTAGTCCCCAGGACTGAAAAGTTCTCCCTTGTCCTTTAACACAAAACTCCACTGGTAGCCATCGCCACTTCCAAGACCCTCCTGGTGAGCCTGTAAGCAAAGTTGAGAGCAGGTAGGCACTCAGCAGTGCGTCCAGTTAAGGAGGACGAAATTGGACCCACCCAGGGAAGAAGCACCAGCTTGCACCCATTGAAGCATTTTCATGCGGATGTTTAAAAGAAACATGTGGGGCTGAGAACGTCAGCAAGGCTTCAGACAACGTGGTTCTACTGAAAGGTAGGAAGAAGATTAAACAGAGTGGACTGGGTGATTAGACTCTGAGAAACAGGCCTCTGGATGTCATTCCTCCCACTGGTTATGAGTAGAGGAGATGTGTTATTGGGAAAACGATTTTCCATTTTCTCAGTCTTATGTCCATTGAAATTGAAAGTCAGCTTAAAAAAAAAAAAAGGTAGAGAACTGGGAAAAGTAGAGTAAAAATTTAAAAGTATAGAATTTTAGGGGCTGGAGAGACGATGCAGTGGCTAAGAGGACTAGCTGCTCTTGCAGAGGACACAAGTTCAATTCCCAGCACCCACATGGTATGTCATGAGTCTCTGTAACCCGGTTCCAGGGGGTCCAATGCCATCTTCTGGCCTGCCATCTTCTGGCCTCTGTGGGTACTGCACACATGTGGTACACATAACCCACAGGCAAGCAAACACACACAAAATTCTTTTAAAATATCTTAAAAGCTTAATTTTGGTTGGTGACATTGTAGAGGCATCTATTAAAAGTTGGAAACCATCTTGTTCCTTAGATTATAAAAACAGAAAAGGACTGGGTGTAAATAACACTGTGAATATCAATCTACTAAGTGACAATATGTTAATTGTTATGGGTCTATACTTAGACAACAGAAATGGAAAAAAAATAAACAACTTGAAACACAGAAGAGTTACTTTAAAAATAGTAGCTGAGAAATGGAAAGGCAGGAAAGCAACTGGACTATAGCCCCATAACTCTTCAATGGCTTCAGAGGAGGCAACAGTTTTAGTATCAAGCCTTTGGTTACAGGAAGTTAGAATAATGTCTTTGCTTTCCTCTTTATGTCCAGAATGTAAACACAGGATTCCTGCCAAAATAAAGTACAGCAGCTTCCCATAGCTCTGGGCTGAGACCTCCTGGAGGCTGCTGGGTGATGGTTAGGGTAGAGCCCGGGGGTGGGGGGTGGGGAGGGGATTGTGCCCTTTGCCTTAAGTGGTCCCAACAGGCTAGTGTCCTGTGTGTGCTTCTGGCAGCTGTAGGAGGTTAAGACATTCACACAGGGTACATGGTTAGGCTGTGGCACAGCCAGTGTCTGAAGCCATAAAATAAAATAAATCTTGTCTATTGTGAACTAGTTTATGCCTCCCCCTCCTTGTTAGAATTCAGTTCTTAAAACCCTGCAGTACCCTAACAGTTGACTAGATGAGACCTGGTCCCAACAAAAGTGCCTATGTTAACATGTGGCTATCAGATTTGGACCCTCGTGCGATTTGCCTGCAATTCTTATGAAAAGTGGGAATTTGGGGGCTGGGGACAGCTCAGAGATATAAGGTACAGCTGTAAGATAGCTCAGAGGCCAATGGTGCTTGCACTACAAGTGTGAGGGCCCAAGTTCAAATTCCCAGTGCTGAGGTAAGAAAGAGAAAGAAGCCAAGCATGACTGTGCAAGTCTGTAACCTCAGCATTGGGAAGGAGTCAAGTCCATCCCCATAGCTCACTGACCAGCCAGTCTAGCTGAAGTGTGAGGGTCCAGTTTACTGAGAGGCTGTCTCAAGGCAATATGGTGGATGCAATAGAGAAAGACATCTTATTTTCTGCTCTAACCTTTGCACAAGTGACCCACACACTCATGTACCTACATTGCATACACATATACTATTCTCCTTGCTCAGCACACACAGGAAGTAAGAATCTGGATACCCAAGAGAGCCGCCCAAGATACACGCATGGAGGAAAGACCACAAGAATTCGCCAGGAAGGAGGCTACCTAAAATCCAGGGAGATGCAGAAGGACTCAGATTTGACAATACTTTGATCTTGGATTTCTAGTATGAAAATATATCATTTAAGCTGCTTGGACCCTGATACTTTGTTACAGCATCCATGCTAGCCAGTTGTCCATTGCTGTGATATAATACCTGCTTTCAACAGCTTGAAGGAGGAAGTACAGTCAGAGCATCCATGGCAGAGGGGGATGTGACAACAGAGATGATTACCACATGGCAGCCAGGAAGCAGAGAGAATTCCCCAACTTTTCAGGACAAGGTCTGTCTTCCCAGGGTGTGCCTCCGTGATGTACTTCCCCCAGATGAGGACCCACTTCTATTTCCTACCACCTCCTAGTAATGCCATCATGTTATGGGAGGGAGTCAGCCATTGATGAGGCCACAACTGTCAGGGTTTGATTATTTCAGCTAGCAAGAGAACCTTAAACACACGAACTGTCTCCCATGACAATAACATAGGCAACACAATGAATATGATAACTAATGTTTAAAAAAACCACACACCATCTGGGTGTTCTGCTTCTGCTGCGTTGTCCCAGTGCTTTGCTTCTGGTGACAGAAAAACAAACAGTGTGGCAGGTTTGGGGCTGCACGGGTCCATGAAGCTCCCAGATGATCTGCAGACATGGGGACTGGAGGGTGGCTGAGCCTGTGAGAGGTTGTTCCATTCTACCTCATTCCCAGCTGCAGCGGTGGCCTCCTGCATTAACCAGGAAAGAAGCCAGTAAGCCACCTGAGTCAGGTTATGCTGTGGACCTGCAGTTTGGGCTGTAGTCATGTGCGGTTAGGAATATTTTTTTAACATTATATTCAGTTGGTTGAATGAAGGTATTTGATCCAGACTAATCCACCTGGATTAGCACATTCATGTCTTTGTCTAGATTGGGTTTGGACACACAGATGGTTAGGAGGAAGAGACTCACATGGCTTGCTTGTGAGAGGGAAAGAGGGAGCAATCAAAGACATTGGGTGAACCTTGGGATGCAAGCAGGCATTCTCCCCTATGAGTTCTTGGTATCCATATGCCTGCTTATGAGCTCTATAGAATGAATGACAGACAAGTGGGCCAGCCTGGCAAGGATGCTTGTTCTACTGATGATGGGATGGGCACCAGTAAGTGCCTCATTTGTGCATTGCTGCTTAGGAAGTGTTAGTATTCAGGCATCTGTACTGGCCTGCCCTTGGGGTCCTGACAGGATGCATCCTCAGCTGCAGGCACTAAGAGCACCACCTGTGCACATTCACTGTGTTCCCTTTTAAAAGGTGGGCCTTGTGCACTTCCTCTCTCTCTCTCTCTCTCTCTCTCTCTCTCTCTCTCTCTCTCTGTGTGTGTGTGTGTGTGTGTGTGTGTCTGTATCCCTGTCTCCCTCCCTCCCTCTCTCCCATGCTTCCACCTCCCCCCCCCACACCACTCTTGTCCCCAGGGACCAGTCTCTGCCCCCTTCTCTGCTCCTTCTCTCCTCTTTTCCAATAAACCTCCCATATGAGCCCTGTTGTATGGTGTGGCTTACAACAGGAAGGCCCAGGGCCAGATAATAAGGAGAGGCTACCACACAGCCCTGCACTCTGCTGCTGGTAAAGAGGGCAAAGCTTGCTTAGAAGAATCAGTGGGGTTACAGGGTGGACGGCCAACATTCTTGTGAGTCTCTGGGTCAGATTTGGTTGAAAACATGACAGGGAGATGCCAGGTTGCCAAGTTAGATATTTTTATTAACTTTAGGTCTCGGCTTAGGATAACCCTTGGTTCTGCTTTAAAATGATATGATGTGGGACTCTCGGAGCCTCTGATTCTTCCCAGTAAGTGTGAGCCTGTGACAATGATGAATAGCAGTGAGACTCAGCCATTCGCTGCTTGCTTTGTGTGTCCCTGCGGAGGGGATGGGACTGGTCCCCTGTCATCTCAAAGGTCTGCCCCTGTCGTCTTCGTCCTAATAATCATGGCAGGTTACCCAGACCTTTCAGAGCATCCATTCATGTGACAAGCAGTGTGAATTGATGATCTGCAGTAGGACTCATCCCTGTGGGACTTTAGTAGTTCACACAGGTGTGTACAAGGTGAAAATGATGCTATCAGCCAGACTTCATAGAATTCCAGGTTAGGAATTGCATCATTTAGACAGGCATCCAGGCATGCAGTGAGATCCCCTGAGTTACACCTTATGGGGAGAAGTGTGCATCTTGGAGATCCAAGTAGCAGGGGTGGCTCTTGGTCATGTGAAATTCCTTCTGTTTTAGTGAAGAAACAAAACAAAACAAAAGGTGTTTGAGATGGTGGGTCTGGCACCCACCCATTTTAGAGGTTTTCTCGTTTGTGTATAACACCATGAAGCCTTGTGTGGTTGGCATCTTGGGGAATGGAGGTGGTGGGTGCTGGAAGACAGAGAATGTCAAGGGGTTACTAGAGTGTGATAACATCAGGGAAGAACCTAGATGGACTCAATAGGTCATATTAACCCTCAGCTTGGCTCAGGTCCTGTACTGTCAGGGTCTGCAGTGGGTAACTATGGATGAGCCAGAATCCAGCTGTTGTATAGTGAAGGGACAGATTCATTCTAGAAGGCTGGATGGACTTGGGCTAGGGGAGATGTTGGACATGTCAGGTCTGTTCTGAAGAAGACATATGGAGGTGGGCGGGGGAAGGGAGAAGGCATAGGGGACAGGGCAAAGGAGGGCATAGGGGACAGAGCAAAGGAAACAGGAGATGGAAGTTCTCACTGGCAGAGGTAAAGCAGGCAGTCTTCTGAAAGACCAGAGGTAAGCAGAAGGGAGAAGTTCAATGGGACAAGGAATTGGAGTGCCTGTTGTATGACATTTCCTGGGGAGACATGAACACCCCAGATAGGGAACTGAAGACCAAAGACATGTCCCACCCAAGTCTAGCTCAGCAAGCCCGGGAGCTGTCCTGGGTTACCTGCAGGGGTACGTGTGAAAAATTTGCCCAAAAAAACATGAGGTGACTCAGGGCAGCTGCATCCCCCGATCCCTGGAGCTGCATGAAGACTGCTGGTTGGGGAGGCTCCTCAGCAGTTGCTACTGCCTCTACAGCGTGGGGAGGAGTCTTGGGGATCTCGCATCTCTCATGGGCTTCTTAGGCCTCAGGTGCTTTTATTTCCTGAGTCTACAGAGCCCCCATGCTCCTTCCCGAGGGAGCATATCAATGTTGAGAAAATAGCTACTCACAGTGTCCACTAAGTAAACTGCCTGCCATGGTCAATTTCAGCCACTGCCACAGTAGTGATGGGGAAGGGGAAATGGTCAGATCTCTGCCCCGCTTAGCTGCTTCCCAGTTGCTCCAGTTTTCACTCTCAGTCTGCTACTGGGCAGGGAGCACTTGATACTGGCTAACTCACACAGAGTGCAAGCAAACCGGGTTTGAAATGGCAGGGTCAAGGGGTTATCAGCCGTAGGGGAGGGCTTTTGAGAACTGAACAGTGACCTCTGGGTGTGGTACAGAGAGAAGGGACCCGGGGAGGCAGGGTGCTGACAGCCGCTCAATAAGGGGCTGAGGCTGGGCAGTGATGGTCACGAGTGGAAGTTGAGGAGGCTTACAGAGTGGAAAGAGACAAGAAAGTGCAGGGTACCCTGGGGTGATGAGTGGCTCAAGGCTGATGGGAGCAGGGTGCCCTGGGGTGATGAGTGGCTCAAGGCTGATGGGAGCAGGGTACCCTGGGGTGATGAGTAGCTCAAGGCTGATGGGAACAGTCTCTGCTTGTCTAAAACACCTGATGGTCCTAATAAAGAGCTGAACAGCCAGTAGGGAGGCAGGAGCAAGGAGAGGCGGGGCTGGCAGGCAGAGAGGATAAATAGGAGGGGCAACAAGAGAAGGAGAAGAGGATATCAGGGGCCAGCGAGTCAGCCATCCATCCATCCATCCATCCATCCATCCATCCTGTCAGTCATCCATCCATCCATCCATCCATCCATCCATCCATCCATCCAGCCAGCCAGCCTGCCAGCCAGCCAGCCAGCCAGCCAGGTAACTTAAGTTAAATAAAGCTGATGAGAAACAAGCCAAGATAAGGCGGGACATTTATAAGAAATAATAAGCCTCCATGTGTGATTTATTTGGAAGCTGGGTGACAGGTTCACCAAAAAGGCAAAAGAGCAAAACATAACACAAGATTACCCCCAAAGTCTCTGCTGTGATGGGAGCCACCAAGGGCAGCTGTCGCAGCAGCTGTGGGCCCCTCCACTCAGACAGCCAGCAGGTGACATATACTCTTCAGTATGGTTCCTTCATGCCAAGACCCGATGGTGGCATCTGGGGAAGATTCACAGTGGCTGTCCTGCTGCTGATGATTGGAGGTGAAGAAAAGGTACCCTTGCCTCCTCTCCTCACTCCCAGGAATGGTTACCGCTGCTGCCAGGCTAGTCAGCACCCAAGAAGCCATGGTCTGCATAGTGGCAATCTCCTCTCTGGGCCAGCCTTCCCAACACTGTCCGAAGGGGGCATAGTCCGTCTTACACAGAGAGACACGGAGGCTGGGTAGGTGGAAACATGCCCTCGGAGCTGGGAGACTGGAGCAGCATGCCTGAGGCCTAGTACGCTGGCCCAAGAGGCGTCTCCCCCTCTCTCATTGTACCCACACCCTTTCCACCCTGCTGGTCTGCACGGGGCTCTAAGGCCACACCCCATAGAAACCAACCCGGTGCTTGGATTCCTGGTTTCTTTTGCCTTAGAAGGTCGTCTTTCCCTCATGTTTGGAACGTGGCTGGATTCACCCTCTGGTGGATTTGCATTTTTATCTTTGATTCCGAATCCACTGGTGCATTGGTTGGGTTCAGTGGGGCCAGCAGAGAGTAGCATAAGGATTATTTTACTTATGGGGACAGAGCAAGACTCACAGCATGAAAGCCCTTGACCAAAGGAAGAGATTAGTCTGTAGGGCTGTGCTTGCTTCCAAGAGTGGCCGTCTGACAGGAGTTCTGGGGTGGGTGGCACATGTATCAGTTTAGCATCTGACCTAACAAGCATAGGTCCTCTATCCCACCTCCAGCCAGCCCAACTACCAGTTAGGTGTGAAGGAGGCCATACCTACTCTGCCTACTGAGGATGAATTCCAGTGGGACCAACAGAGAATACCATCTGCTTTGAGGCCACCCTATCTGTCGTAGTTAGCTTCACCTATCAGCTTGATACATCTGGAAAGGGAGAACCTCAGCTGAGGAACTGCCTCCATCAGATTGGCCTGTGGAGCATTGTGTTTGATTGGTAGTTGATGTAGGAGGGCCCAGCCCACTATGGGTAGTGCCATTCCCTAGGCAGATGTGCCTGGGCTATCTAAGAAAAGTGGGTGAATATGAGCCTAGAGGCAAGCAAGCAAGCAGCACTCCTCAGTGGTCTCCACTTCAGTTTCTGCCTCTATATTCCTGCCTTGAGTTCCTGTCTTGGTTCCTCTCACTGATGGATCATAACCTGTAAGCCAAATAAACACTTTTGTGTTTTATCACAGCAACATAAAGCAAACTAGGACACTGTCTGTCCAATTAACTCACAGCTTTAATTAGGTTCCAAAGTCACCCATGTGTTTCATTCAGGTCCCCTGCAGATTCTTGACTATAGACAAATGCATATCATAAATTTTACAGCCTGTCTGGATTTTCAGAGTTTGTTCCTGAGCGTGTTCCTGCTTCTGAATTCTTCCCTGCTCCCTGCATTAGTTGCTTTTCTCATCTCTGTGACCAGATACTTGACTAAGGCATCTTAGGGAAGGAAGAGTCCATTTTGGCCCACAGTTTGAGGGACCAGCCCATCATGCTGGAGAAGACAGGGCAGAGACAGGAACTCTGTGGTGACAGGAGCCCGAGGCAGCTGGTCCCATCGGATTCAGTGGATTTAGTCAGAAAGTCGAGGGAAATGAATAATATGTTTTCTCCTTTTTATCCAGTCTGGACCCCAAGCCTAGGAGATGGTGCCACCCCCTTGCAGGGTGAATCTTCCCTTCTTGGTAAACCTCTCTGGAAACTCACACAACTAGAGATGTGCCTATAAGGTATCTCTAAAGATCCACTCAAGTTGATACTGAGGATTAGCCATCCCGCTCCAGAAGATTCTGGAGGGAATGATGTTAATTTGCTTCAGTATTTTGTTTATCTAGTTCAATGTTCTATAGAAAAGCCTAATTGTGAGCCTCAGATGTGGGTCAGATATGTCACTGATGATCTGGGGGTCACAATGAACTTGAGAAGAGAGTCAGTTAATACTCCTTACGTATGCTGTTTAGCCCAGTAGGCCTGACATTTCATCTCACCACATCATCAACATAAACAGGCAACTGCTGAGATATTTCCCACCCTTTTCTTTGACATCTGCTGGGCTTAATACCGTGACAGCACAGCCCAGCTTGCAGGTTCCCTGTCTGAGGTTCAGTGGCCCATGTGGCTAGTAGCTGTGGGGTGAAGGCTCTGAGCCGGTTCCATCCAGTTCCAAGTGCACTTGTCTCTCTTTGATCTCCCCACTCAGACAACTGTCACAGCTGGGCTCTTTGTCAAATCCTTTCCTATGTGCTGGGCGAGACTAGAAACAGCTTAGTGGAGGACCTGAACTGATATCCTTGGCTTCTCTGAAACATGGTTGGCCGAAGATGCTGAAAGAGGGTAAAAATGAGAGAGGGATACTTGGTTATAAAATCTCCATGTGTAGGCTGCTGTTGCTCCTGTTCCCAGGGAAAAGAAAGGTGACCCCACACTCATGCACACACATGCAACACTAATTGGACTTAATGAGTTATAAAAAAAGACATGAAGGTAGGAGACAGAAGAAATGGAGGAGCTCTGGGTAGATCTGAGTGGATATGATGAAGATACAATGTATACATGTATGACATTATCAAAGAATAAATGTAAAAATTCATAAAAACTGATCTCAAAGCAACACTACAGTAATACTTAAAATGGGAACATAAACCCCCCTGTATTATAGGCAAAGGGAAAGCAAAAACAAAAACAAAAAAAAAATGGCAAAACTTGATAGGAAAATAGTTACTCTTAAAGGATTTCAGTTGAAGCATGGAGTTCTTTAGGATAATTTTGTAAAATGTGAGCTATCAACACAAATAATTTTAAAAGAAATTCAGAATGTATCAGTTTGCTAAGGAGTTTTGGATATTTAGAAATTGTGTTCCAACATATATATAAACCTTGGTTTCATATTACTGAAGATTAATCTACTTCTTACATTTCTTTTTTTTTTCACTGAAATATTAGCATTCTTGCTCCAGGGACCAGGTATGGTTGTGCATGCCTTTAATACCAATACTCAGAGGCAGAGGCAGCTGGAA
Organism: Phodopus roborovskii; assembly: GCF_943737965.1. NCBI lineage: Eukaryota > Metazoa > Chordata > Mammalia > Rodentia > Cricetidae > Phodopus > Phodopus roborovskii. The sequence continues at coordinate 3,034,334 of NW_026126461.1, read as the reverse complement.
TTCTGTGAGTTGGAGGCCAGTCTGGTCCACATAGAGTTTCAGGCCAGCTAGAACCATGTTGAGAAACTGTCACAAAAGAAAAAGTTGTTGCTTCAGTAGAAAAATAAAAAAAAAAAAAAAACAAAAACAAACAAACAAACAAAAAAAAAAAACCAGGAACCTCTCTTTGAGAAGACTGCAAGTATGAGTCAGGCTCTCAGCATCTTTAGGGGGCCTCTACATCTTTCTGTCAAGGCAAAGGCTGATTACATCTCTCTCCATGCTCTACAGTAGTGTCACTTCTGGGGTAATCATACTTGAGGTGCTTTGGGGTCAGACAAGCTAGATTCTGGTCCTATCTCAACCTTCCTAATGCTGTGACCCTTTAATACAGTTCCTCATGTTGTGGTGACCCCAGCCATAAAATTATTTTCGTTGCTACTTTATAACTGTAATTCTGTTGCTTCATGAATCATAATGTAAATATTTTTTGGAGACAGAGGTTTGTCAAAGGGGTCATGACCCACAGGTTGAGAATCAGTGGTCTACATGGTCCAAACAACCTAGCTACTCTTTATGTGATCATGTGATCGTTACTTGAATGAATGTCTCTACCAGGCTCTGCAAAGCACAAGCCTAAGCAGGTGGCAGCTACTGTCCCACACTGGTGAGAAGCATGTCAGAGAATACAGAAAGGCAAAGTGCATCAGTGGTCTGTGCTTTGTGAGTGATGGAGCAGCCAGAGAAGCTGGCCCTCCACTCTGACATAGCAGGAGTCTCCTAACAGCTCCCGAAGAGCAAGGGGAAGCAGGAGCTGCCAAGCTGTATGTGCAGATCTGTTAGCGTTTGTACAGAAAGTGCCCCAAGGGCACCTCACAGAAATGAGCCAGAAGCCACACCAAGGGGCACTGGAGTCCTGCTGCTGCTCATCATGACCACCCAGTTGCTCCTGGAGCCACCGTCCTGCTTTCAACCATTTCAAAACTGAGGGATGACCACTCATGCCGGGAAAGAGATCACTTTCCCAAGACTTCTTGAAACGAGAAAAACAGACAGGAAAGCCGGATTCAAAAAGATGACAGGTGGCTGGGCCCTGGGATGAGACCTCACATCCCTGCTACTTGGAAAGCTGAGGCAGGAGAATTTTCTGGACTGGGGATGTTAGCTCTGTGATAGAATGTCTTCATTGCATTCAAGAGGTCCTAGGTTCCTTCTTCAGCAACACACACACGAAGATCTTCAGCTCCAAGGGCTGGGATATGTTAGCGGCTCAGTGATGGAATAATGCCTAGCATGCAAAAAGCCTTGGATTCCACAATCAGAAAAGAAATCAGGAGCCTCATTCTCTAAGTGTCTCAAAGAAGGGAAGGAGACTGAGGAAAATAAAAGGGTCTTAATCAGACAAAGAATTTTGAAGGTTCGAGGAGTAGGCCCAACCTATCCACACAATGTGCTCACATCGGGTACTTGCTTTTCTCTGGTGGCAGAACTCCAGCTCCAATGGCTGAAGACACACACTCGTAAAAGGATGCACCAGAAGCTCCATGCTTAGGGCTTTGCTCTGCCCATACTGCCTCTCTCCCTTGGACCGGGCAAGGGAGGCAGTGAGAGTCTCAGGCTGGCTCACACTGGGCCACCTGCCAAGCTCTAGGTGGTTGTTTTCAACTGCAGCCTTCCAAGTGGGAGGACCCGGGAGTAGTTCTTCCTTGAAGGAAGGGGGCACTGCCTCGAGAAGGCAAACAGGGAGTGGGTTGCAATTTTTGCTTCTCTTGCCCAGGATCCCCAGAGCAGCGGAAAAACATGCACCCACATCACACTCTTCCTCCTCCAAGTTGCTGTGCATGCAGACTGGGACTAAAGAGCAGACATAAAATATAGTTCCTGGTGCCCATTTGTTGTAGATTCTGCACTTTTGAATTTGTCTACTTGTTAACATTTATTGGCTACCCAAATTGATACCTCTTGCATTTCTGAGGTTGTTAGCAGACATCTGCAAGGAAGTAAAAAGCATCTTTGCATTTCTCAGCTGAGGCCAAAGGCCAGGTCCTATCTCAACCTTTCTGTCAGGCCACATAATATGTTTGCAGTCTATTTAGTGTTCTGCTAAGTGTGTGTGTTTGTGTGTGTGTGTGTGTGTGTGTGTGTGTGTTTTGTTGCATTGTTGTTACTTCAATTAGTGATTTTGCCATTTAAAAGTATCTTCCAAAAATGGCTAATGAGCTATTTGGTGTTCCTAACACAAGAAGGTTCATGGAGGAAATGTGTGTTAAGCACACCTCCGGCAGGCATTTCACACACTGCTCTTGGCCAGGAGCTCCATGCTAATGAATGAAGAATGACATTAAGCTGGGAATTGGCTCACTCAACACAATCTTGTCCAGCACAAAGACCTGGGTTTGCTCCTCAGGACCCAAATGAAATAAGTTAATGGGAAGGTGAACACTGGAGATCCCAGAGCTGGGAGGTGGAGACTGGGGTGGGATGCCCAGCCAGCCTAGCCTACTTGGCAGATTCCAAGTCAGTGAGAGACTCCATTTCAAAAGGAAAACAAACAAGATATCACTGAGGAATAACAGTCAAAGCTGACCTCCATACACTGACATGCGTGTGCATAACTCACAGGTTCTCCTCCACACATAAATACACATGTGTGCATACGCATGCACTACATGCCTATATGCACACACATGCACCTGCACAAACAGTGTACATTAATCAGGTGATACTCAACAGGAACTTACATTAAGGACATGTGTTGAGTTGACATGCATTGATGGCTTTCCTGCATCCCTCCAAGCTGGGACTATCTGTCTCTATTGTCATTGGTTCAGCATTCCCTTGTTATTCTCAGTGATTTTTGTAGAACATGAACACTGCAAACTGAAAGGATCTGTCCCTCGGAGTCTCTGATGCACCAGAACCTGAACTTTGGAGTCCATTACATTCTCATCCTGCCACAGGGGAGGAAACTCACCCACCCATGACAGAAACTGGGAGGACAGAAGAGGAGAAACAGAGAAGAGGAAGAGACAGAGGCCCGACTGTCTAGGAGACAGAGCAGTAGAGCCGAGGGTTCCTAGACACCTTAAGCCTGTCACACCAGAGACATTGGCCATCAACCAGGGATTCACATGGAAGGGTGAGACCCTAAACCTGCTCGCACACTGGGCCCTAGCCACAACCCCAGAGATACACAGCTTCAAACCATGTGTTTCAGCTGAAATCTGGGAGAAGCAGCGACTGATCTGAAAAGGTGCTTTGGAGGGTATGAAACCAGTGCAGACTGGTTTAGGAAGTATGGAGGCCAGAGAACACTGAAAATAGAAATCATAAAACTTTACAATGCAAATTAATTCTACTTACCATCAAAGTGTTTATCAAAAGGGGCCAAGGGGCAGAGAGATGCTCAGAGGTTAAGAGCACTGGCTGTTCTCTCAGAGGACCCTCCCTGGTTCATTTTCTAGCTCTACCTGGCAGCTTGTAGTCATATGTAACTCCATTTCCAGGGGAAATGATGCTTTCTGATGGTCTCCTTGGGTACCAGATATATACATGGTGTACAACATGCTAGCAAACAGACCAATAAAAACATTGGGCTGGCAGTGGTGGTGCACACTTTTAATCCCAGTGCTCAGGAATCAAAGGCAGGCAGATCTCTGTGAATTTGAGGCCAATGTGTCTATGTAGAAATTTCCAGGCCAACTAGAGCTACATAGGAAGACCAAAAGAGGGGGCACAGGGGCAAGATTTCTCCAGCACTATTTCAAGATTAACATTTGTGCCTCTCTTCAAAGCCAAGCTGGTGAGGGGTTTTTGAGGCTGAGCAGGAACATTGATAGAAACTAAGCTATTTGGCTCAGTCCTCCATATGAAAGGGTTGCATTTATCATTTTCGAGCTGTAAATTACGCACAACACCCGAGAGTGGATTTACTCACCCAGTCTCGGCATGATTAAAATATTGATTCTGCCTCCGTGGATACCAACACATTGAACCCATAGATTCTTCAAGCCTGAACATCCTAATAAGTCAGACACACGGATGAAGCCATCCTCTTTGGGAAGCTATTTCAACACACAAACAAGTGAGCAATACGAACAGATTGACACTGAAATATAATTTACATCCCAAGGCATTTTGCTTTCCTGCATATTTCATTTGATTTTCTTGCTCTTGAAAAAAATATGGTTCCCCAGTTTGCAACTCAGTATTAGACACTACCCCCTGTACCATAAAGAAACTGTTGGCTATTGCTTTCAGATTTTAGATTTAGCTTTTAAAATAAGTTGCCCGTTTGATGTCCTCAAGGAGTCCCAGCAGACTTTAATACATGTGAATAGAAATGACAGGACTTTGAAGGGTGTCATGGGGCCTTGGCTGCATCTGTCAGTGCTGTGGACATGTTTGTGGCATCCTTGGCTGTTGGATAACTTCTGCTTTCGTCCTCATTGGCTTCATGTTGTGGGATTTCACATTTGCTTCCGGTGGCAATGAGGTTGTATTTCTGGAGCTATCTAGTTCAATTTATCCAAATTCTTTTTCCAAAGCAAATCACAGTTTTCTTATAAATCTTATATATTGGTCTGAGAATGGTAAGCTTTTGAGGAAATGCCCAGGGTGATGTTTTCTGAGATTTAAAGAGTATACATTTGCCTCCAGCACCCTCCTGGGTATACACACACACACTCAAGCCAAGAGAGAATGTTGCCCCGCTCCCTGCATGTCTACTGGAATCTTTGTGATAGCATCTCTCGTTCTCCCCCCCCCCATAATGCCAAACATTTGTAAAATGCACAACTATCTCTTTGAATACAAATAATAAATATTCAGATTATCAGCTGATCCTACTATGGCTTTTGGTCTCCCCTGCCTAGGCTCCAAGGAGACCTTCAGGTTGGGTCCATCCATCCACCATAATTGTTGTTCCCGGAGGCTCGCTGTGGCTGCCTACTGCAGCTGGCCATGCATTCTGAGCCTTGCCCACTCTCTTTCTAGTTGCCTGCTATGGCTGCCTGATCCTTAGCCTGGACCACCTCTGCCAGGGATGGTGTTCTCTCACAACACACTGAGACCCTTGGAGCCCCGACCACAGCCTTCTTGCATCATTATTTTTTTCAGGCCTTTGCCCTAGTAGTAAATACAGGATGAGACACCAGCTTAGATGTCTTGGGCAGAGTCAGACAGCTTCCCAAGGAGGCAGCTCCACAGTTCTGGCTCCACTCTTAATTGGTTAAAAGCACACAAATAAACAAAAACTTGCCCTAGGCATTTTCTTTTTTTAATTTTAAATAATACTTTTCATTTAATCTTTCCAAGTTCTGTACACTTACATAATTAATTTTGATCATATCCATCTGCTAATATCTCCTTCCAACCTGGGTCTTCTCAGAAATGTGCAAATATGGACAATACTATAATAACACCAGCCAGAATTGTTCCATGTTCATGATGTCTTGCTGGTGGCAGCATCATGTCGGTTCCCTGGCTTTTCCACTTTATGCCAGACTCTCAGAGGGAGGAGGACCTCTGACTGTCTCCCCTGACCACTGTGTTCCATCCAAGGCCAGTTCAGCATGGTCCACCTGGCCCAGCATGTACCACCTGGTCAGTGGGGGGCTTTGAAGCAGCTGCTTGAAGGAGGCTCCCTTCCTGGATCTGCTCAGGGTGCCCACAGACCCATCTGGCTGGGTGCCAGCATTTCATGACGTGTCTCAGTATTTGTCACCAGCTTCCTATGATCCCAATGCTTCCTCCTTTCAGCTTGCTGAGTTTTGCACTTGATGCCTTGAGTCTAAGTTTTGCAATGTATTCAAATCTGGAGCAGCATCTCTCCAGCTGACTGAGCTGTCCTCATTCTGAGAGAGCCCCACAATTAACAATTTCCTGTTTTATTAATTATTTCACTTAATTAGAACAGCAAGCCCAGTCTGCTTTGGGTTGATGTTCCCAGGCTTTTCCCGTCAATCTCTCCTTATTTTGTTTTAAATCTGCCTCGTGTGTGAAACACAGAGTTGTGATTTACTAGTATCCAGCTGACAGCTTTATCATTAAGAAAAATGAATGGACTGTATTCTTTGGGGGAAGTTTTGGGGTTATAAGAGAAAATGAAAATTGCATAGAATTCCTAGATACTGCTCCCTCCCTCCCAAGGTTACTAATGTCTTACATTAGTGTGGAATAAATCTTAGAACAGATGACTCTTTAATTCTACATTAGCATTAACTAAAACCAATAGGCTACAACTATGGATAGTACTAGTGTTATATAGTCTGGGTTTTGACCAATGTGTACGGCACGTCTTCCTCAATTCTGCTGCTCTGAAGGTTCTAGACATCTCACTTGTCCATCCAGCCCTCCCCACCTCCCAACTCCACACCACTGCCTTTTAATTGTAGGGCATGGTCTGATTCCATGTATTATAGCTCACTTATGCATGTAATTCTACCACTAGCTGTTGGGTTTCCAGTTGGTTATCCATCTTGCAACATAATCTTTTTCTAGCGTTTTCCTTCTTTTTTTTTTTTTTAAGCCTTATTCCTGCCTCCTCTTTATTTTTTATTTTCATTACATTTATGTCTATGTGTGTGTATGCATTCACATGCCATGGCTTACATGTGGATGTCAGAGGGCAACGTGTGGGATTTGGTTCTTTCCTCTTACCATGTAGGTTCCAGAAATTGAACTCAGGTTTTCCAGTGTCCAAACTTTTTATATGACAGGTTAAGTTTTGCAGCTGCTCTCGCTTGTCAGTCTCTAGATGGAACTTGTAGCCCCTGGGGTGGTTATATATGTGGATTTGTGGGACTCTTAGAAACTTACTTAAATGTCAGGTCACCTCTTGGCCCTTAAGAGACACAGAGATGCTCAAAGAGCACCATGTTGCTACAGTCCTCAGGGAAGCCAAGAGCAGCTGCTCCAAGGCTAAGACATGGCCTCAGGGGGACCATGGGCAGGCTGCTCACACACAGCACCGTGCACACACTATTGGCTTGAGTACCTCTCTTTCTCTCGTGCCTTCTCTTGTGAGTCCTACAGCTACAGCTGTTTTATTTCCCAGGCCTCTGACTCATCTAGAAAAGGGATGGAGTGGGGCCAGCTGGGATGGTGCTCAAACAAGTCTGGTGAAGGTGGAGTGGATTCTTCTAAAAAGAAGCTTGAGCAGCATCCCTGGGTAGATGTGCTGCCTCAGGGGTCCTTCGTGTCCACCTCCCTGTCCTTCTATCACTGGATGCTGACTCCTATGTATCTGCACCCCTCACCCCCCCCCGCCCCGGATGGCCTTTCTAGTGATGGATCCGAATTTCTTTCCCTCTCTTCTCCATGAGTTTGTTATTTATGTGCTCTTGTACCGTGAAGTGAAAGACCTGGCCTACATTCTTGACTTCTTAGTGTTTGAAATAGATCCACATTCAGAGCTCCTCACGGCACCGGGACCACGGAACACCCCACATTTCCTCACCATTCTCTCCACTTTGTGGTACCCTTGCCTTGAATTTTATCCTGTGTCTATTTTTAAATTCCAAAAGAAATTGTTCTTTTCTTATCCAGTCAATATTCCTTCATATTTCCCATTGTCCTACATTCTCCCTTCAACTTTCAAGTTCCCGGTTGTGGCGATTTTAATGAGAGTGGCCTTGATAGGCTCATATGTCTGAGTGCTTAGTCTCTAGTTGGAGGAACTGTTCGGGAAGGATTGAGAGGTGTGGCCTTGTTGGAGGAGGTGTGTCAAAAGGCAACACCATTTCCATTTCTCTCTTTCTCTCTCTCTCTCCCTCCCTTCCCTATCCCTCCTGCTTCCCTCTCCCCCTCTCTGCCCTTCTCCTTCTTCCTCCCTCTTTCTCTGACTCTTGTTTGTTGCCTCAAGATGTGAATTCTCAGCTGCTGCTCCGGAGCCACGCCTGCCTTCCTGCTACCCTGTCCCCCCTGCCATGTAAGCCCCCAATAAAGTCCTTCTTCTGTAAGTTGCTTTGGTCAAGGTGTTTTATCATAACAATAGAAAGCTAACAAAGACACCCATGAATTGTTAACTTTTTACTTTTGGAACACAGGGCAGCCAAAGGGAGGAAAAACCAAGAAGGCTGCCAAGTCATATCAATAACGGCCAGCTTGGAATTTGATGCACATGGTTGAAAAGCAGATTTGATACTATAAACAGAGAATCAGCAAGCTGGGGGACCCAGGAGAAGAAAATACTCAGAATAAGCATTCAGACAAGAAAATATAAGACCTGACCCACACCAGTCTCTCTCTCTCTCTCTCTCTCTCTCTCTCTCTCTCTCTCTCTCTGCGTCTCTCTCTCTCTCTTTCACACACACACACACACACACACACACACACACAGGGCAGGGATGGGGGAGTGGCTTAAAGTCATTCAGGTAAAATGAATATTCCCCAGCAGCCAAGAAAAGTATTTTCAGCCTAACAGAGTCCAAAAGAAAAGGCAGTAGGTAGACCTGAATGGAGAGGGGTAAACTGTAGTTTTGACTTCTTTTCTGTGTTGCATCTTGATAGAGAAATTGATTCCAATTGTTTGCTTCTGGAAGGTGGCATGATAGCCCAGCCTTTAGAAGGCCTTACAAGGCCAGTGTACTCTAATTTTTTGAGCAACGCTAAACCATCTGAGGGGACTAGTCCCTTGCACATTCTCTTCGGGGTCCCCACATTCTTGTGTATTAGATTGCCCTCCCCCATAACCTCAGTATGATTTCCTGGAGTTATTTGAATTTGTATTTTTCCGATTCAAACTAATGATTTTGTATACACACCCTTTCAGCTTGGGGCTTTGCTTTCTTCTCTGTAATTTTCTCATTCATATCTCTTTGCTACTTGGTTCTTTACCATCACATTTCCCTACCAGATTTGAAGGGTTCCCAGAATGCTTTGCACGAGCACATCGATCAATGTTATCTGCCGTGGCTGTCCTCCATCAACCTGGTCCACTATTGTCCTTTACTAATAAAACTCCTTGATTTTGATGCACTTAATCATTTTTCTCAATTTTGCCATATAATTTGTGTTCCTGAAGGATTTCTCCAACCCAGTTCATCACACTATGCCATCTTTTTTCTTTCTATTCACTTCATAGTTTTCCTGTCTAGTTCCGTTTTTAATAGAAGTAGATGCTACTCTCCCTGGTGTTAGGCATAGGCACCTCACTCAATTTTTTCCATGTAGATGCTCAGTTTTCCCAAGGCCGTCGTCTAAATGTGTCCTTCCATTGGTATGCGTTGCTGTGTCACTAACGCGTTCAATTCCCATAGTGCCCTCTTCAGGAACTCCCTGTCTATTTGTGTTTTCCAGACTCGATGCCACATTCCCATGACCTCTAAGACTGGCTTAATAGCTGTTAAGTCAAGCCATCTGTTCCTTGTTTGTAAGATCAACTTCAGTGTTAGTGGCCTCCCACTCACCGTGAAGTTTTCAACAAGTCCCTCAATTTCTAGAAACGAAAGTCAAACTGAAATTGAGCTCTCATTTAATTTATTGATTGGTTCGGTGATAATTGACACCTTCATAGCAGGAATCCGCCTCTCCCCAGAGTCCTGGTCACCTCTCCATTTATTCGGACACAGCTTCTATTCTGGTTTCCCCCGGAAATCTTGCAGTGTACTGGTCCATCTGATTTATAAACACCCAAGAATGTGCTAGCCTTGTGAGCTCCCTTCCGTAAGTCATGCTTCTCACTGTTACAGGACATGGCATTGATGGGCTGAGCAGGGAGGTAGTGTGTGGTTGTCGTCCCAGCAATTTAGAGGCTGAGGCAGGAGGATGGAGAACTCCAGGCCAGCCTGGGTTACATAGCAAGACCCTGTTGTTGTTTCAAACTATTCATTTTGAAAACTGGTTTCACAATAAAACATGAATGAACAGTTTTTTTTGCACTAACACACTATGGAACCCATGGTACACCCCAGGTAGACCATGTCACAGTCTTATCTCTCCCCCTCAAATTCTTAAAATTGTTTCTTTGTGCTGTTGACCAGCGCTGGCACTGCTAATGCCCAGTGCCAGGGAAATGGGCATTCTGTTTCGTGGCCTCTACTTGGAGTAGGTTTGCAGGTTTTCCATCACTGGTGTAAGACTGGCCACAGATGTTTGTTATACAACACATTCAAATAAGGGTATTTCCTTTCTCTTACTTTGCTAGGCAACGTACCAAGTAATACCAAGCACTTTTCCTCTAGCTGTTGAGACATCTGTTTTTTTTCTTCCTTCATCTATTTGTTCTCTGTTACTGTTTGAAGCTAACTCCATGACTATAACTGTGCACCAGAGTGTGGTAGAATTCTTTCTTTCATAAAGTTTCAGACATGCATGGTTGTGGAATCACACCCTTTTTTCTTTTTTCTTTTCTTTTTTTTTGGTGGGGGGGAGAGGGAGGTTTGAGACAGGGTTTCTCTGTGTAGCTTTGGAGCCTGTCCTAGAACTCACTTTGTAGCCCAAGCAGGCATCTAACTCACAGAGATCCAACTGTCTGCCTCCCAAGCACTAGGGTTAAAGGCGTGTGCCGTCACCACCCAGTGGAATCATGCTCTTATAATGCCAGCGCTCAGGAGTTTGGAGTATCTGAAGTTCAAGGATAGCTTGGACTACATAGTGAGACCCTACTTTATAGAAGTGTTTTGCTTTCTTCTTTTTAGCAGGGGCTGGAGAGATTGTCAGTGGTTAACAGTGCTTGCTACTCTTGCGGATGACCCAACTTCAATTCCTAGCACATACTAAGTGGCTCACATTTGCCTATTCCTCAGGCTCTAGGGAATCTGTACACAAGTGGCATATGTACAGACAGACATATAGATATGCACATAAATAAAAGTGATTCTTTAAAAGTAGGGGGACATTTACATGGTATACAGACACACATACCTCTCAGAAAAATAGCCATACATATAAAGTGAAGATTAAAAGGGGGCACATACAATCTGGTCAAGTGTCTCAATTCTTTTAGCATCCTTCCCTGGTTCATGTGCTCTGCAACCATGATAAAGTGATTAGAAATTCTGGTAATAACTACTTACCAAATGCTGTGCCATTATCTCTCTAAAAACATTCAGCAATTATATTTGCAGTTGGTGTGACTTAAAAAAGTGAAGAGGAGAAATGATGTGTAATGTGGTCAGGAGTGTCCATGCAAAATGTCAGCACAGCTGCCCTCTGATAGTGTGTCCCCAAAACATGCCTCTGAGTGAGCTTAACGAGCCATTTCTCAAAATGTCCTCTGGGTCTCCTTTGGCTACCACCATCAGCTCATAAAGTCACTCATCAGCTGGAGGGATGGAAGACATTTGCTGCTACTTAGCCCTGAACCCTGAAACATGGCATGACTCTCCGAGCAGCTTAAGACCGTGGTGGAGATTCTGAGGGTGATTCAGTCTGAGCTAGCAGTCAGACAGCTTAACTCTTCTGTAAGAGGAAATTTAAGTGAAAGCACAATGCTATTTCTTCTTCTTGTCAGACTCTTGTCAAGGCCCCCATTTCTCAGTAAGCTTTTCTGGGAAGCCTTCTGGGCACTGGGCTGCACGACCGCCCTAGTCAGCTGAACGCCGAAGAGTCATCCTGTATGTTTCATAGACCATGCATGCATTTGACAACCGTGGGAACAGCCTGTGCTTGGAGAGGCTTCTTCCTCTTTCCATCTCTGTCTCAGTGACTTCAGGAGGCTCATCCCCCTTCCCTCCCTGGCAGGAAGCCTTCCTCAGCCTCATTTGTTCCTGACGTGGTTTCTGCGGTTTTCAAAGAGAGCAGAAATGTTCAGCCATGCTGGTTTCCTCTTTCTCTACTAACCCGCTATTATCTCCCTGGCATTTTCCTTTGAAAAATGTTTCTGGGTTGAGAAATGCTTATGTGTATGTCTGGAAGCCCTCCCCTGCGTCTTATACTGTCAGGCACCTTGAAATGTTGCAGTTTGCTCTGTGGGCATCATTTTGGCTGCCAACCTCTCACTGGTGGGTGTAGACAATGTGTCTGCTCTCTGAGGAAGTTTTCCCTGAGGCTGAGGGTGCGGGGGCTGTGGACTAGGCCCACAGCTAGGCAGTTGTGAGGACAGTGGCCAGCTGTGACTGGGACAGTCTGGGATAATGGGTCTCATTGCCATCCCTAGACTTCTTTCTTAGCAGGGTCACCTCTGAGGACTCTTTTGACTCTCTGTGACTTCATCTCCTTCACATAACCACTGGCTTCACACGTGGTAGGATGCCCGATCCCAGAGGAAGTGAATTCCCTTTACAGCATCCATGTGGCAAGTTCTCATCTCATGTCATCTCTTGAGTGAGGCGTCCAGGCTTTGTCTCCAGGAAGTGGAGTGTGAGTCAGCACAGTGGGGCTCCTTCAAGGCCTTATCTTATGATAAAGCCCAGAAAGGGCCCTGGGACCACTCGATAGCGTCAGAGAGCCTTGTGTGATAGAGTGCTTCTCCCCTGGGACTTCTTCAGTTCTGTCTACTGAGCCACGAGGAGAGCCAAGCCTTTGAGCAGGCCAGGCCTGAGAGCACACTCCCTGATACATATTTCCCAGGCCATTGCAATGGGGAAAATAAGACCAGGTGTGAGAGGCACAGAGGCGACTCTGGAAGAAAGCAGGGGGAGGGTTGATTAAATAAACACAACTGAGAAACAATGGAGGAAGTGGCAAGCTCTGTCAGTGGAGGCCAGGGATGGATCCCTGAAGGTCACCTGTGTGTTGTCCCGAGTCTAAGGGCCTGGGACAGTGTGGCAGGTATGGAGGAGGAACTCATGGCCTTGAGGACCTCATCTAGGTCATGGTGCTGCCTGTCCACAACTCCAGTACTGATGGTCACCTTTAGGAAATAAATATGTTCTTCATTTTTCTTTCATACCTGCAAAGATGGCCTGCCCAGTGATCACTCCAAAGGCTTTTCCAGCCTGGAACGAGGTACCGGTCTATTTCAGCAAGAGCCATGAAGGCGGCTGTGTAAGTGGAGATGTGGGGCTGATGCCAGTAGGGAGGAGAATGTGTGTGGGGGGGGGCAGTAAAGTGAGACGGGGAAGAATCCACAATCGCAGCAACTGAGGGGAGACGCAGGACCCTGTAAGAGACACTTCCAGGATGGGCAGAGCCCATACCCAACCCCAGCAGGAGACACTGGGGCATTTACTGAAAGTTCCCTGCAGAAGGAGCGCTACACAACAGGCCAGAAAGAAGAGGGGGGAGTGGAAGGTGGACAGAGACAGTGGGAGACAGAAGGGTAGGGGTGTCATAGAGTCATTTGTGACTGTACTAGGGTAGCCCCCAGAAAATGAATACACCACCCATGCAAACCTCTTCCTCTGGCGGCCATCATGAAGAACTGATCTAGCTGACTTTCCTCATTGCCTCCACATGACCATGGCCTGGGCTTAGCCATTTACCCGGACAATGGGATGTGGCAAAGACGATGAGATTCCATTGCCTAATGCTGTGGCATCCATGGTCAACTATCTGTTGTGCTGGCCGGCTCTCCTAGACTCTTTGAGAGGCCCCACACAAGACTGCTGATAACTGCCCCTGGATCTGAGCAGTTAAAATGAAGCAAGCAGAAAATGTCCCTGCAAGGGCCGTCGTCAATAGCAGACATGGCCTCATTAAAAGGTTTCAGACTGAAATGTGATGTGTGCACAAACACGCAGTTCTGAAAGCACTGGTTACCAAGGAACTGTGGCATTTAAGATTCGTAACTGCGCGATGCGATGTCTGGGTTTCGGTAACACCAGTGTTCTTGTGTTCTCCTTCCCTAGGAAGAGATTGCCCAGTAAACTTCCTGTTCATGCCTCTCTGCACTGCTCAGTCTACAATATGAAACTCTGAACTCAAATTTAGGCTGGGAGGGGAATTGTGTGTTTTAGATGAATACGACGACACCTTCGAACTTTACTGATGGGTTTTCTCCCACAGTACACCCCAGGCTGAGTCTGTGGGCAGAGAACAAGGGAAGATGCCCAAAGAAGGTGGCATAGGAACATGCAGCTTCTAGGGATGCAGACCAGGGCCTCTGAGCCCCTGGAAGCTTCTGCAGTGAGAAGTGTGTGCTGTGTGCCAGGAACAAGCAGTCTTGATGATGCTTAACTCTTCCCCGCTATTTGACACCTGGTCACCATGGCAACCACCTTAGCTTCTCACAGATTGCATTAAAACGCCCCACAGCCTCCTGTACTTGAACACTTGTCCCCAGCTGGTGATGCTGTTTAGAGAACACAGCCTTGGGAGTCCAGGGTCTTCCTGGAGGAGGCAAGTCAGGAGGGGCAGATCTTAGAGGCTGTATTTGCCTCTGGTTTTGATCTATGTTCTCTGCTTCCTGGCCGGCTGCAGTGGGAGGTCTGCACATAATCTAGCTGGCATACTTGCCCTACCACAGTGGCTCCTGATAGATGCTTAGTCACAGCAAGGAGAGAAACAGAAAGAGGTCAGGCATCCTTCCAGTCTTAGCCGTCTGCGTCCATGAACATGTCACTGTAAACACAGTACATGGGTTCTCTGCGTGGGAAAGCTCTGAAATTGGAGGCACTAATTCATTCCAGCATTCCTACATCCTCACCTGTTTCTGCTGCTTCGACTGCTGCACAGCTTGCTCATCCTCACTGGCACGCACGCCACTTCTCCCTTCCTTGACTTCCATCATGGGGTATAATGAGCGGAGAATAGACCTTGAGCTCTGGAGTTGTTCCTTCCTGGCAGCATAACTATGAGGAGTTATTTCACCTCATTCCCCATCAGTAAAAAAGAAGCAACAAATGGCGGCTGTGCAGGTCAGGGCCCAGCATGCCAGTGCACTATGTGGGCATGCAGAGAACACATGAGGATTTGATCTGCGGCCCCTGTGAATGAGTTTGTTAATAAGACGGGTGGGTCCTGTGGGTTGAAACCCTTGGGCACTTGTATGTTTTAGTGTTCAACTTGTATGCTTTAGTGTTCACTCTTTTTTTAATTGATTTCTATGTGTTCTGTATGAACTACTGGTATTTTTTTGAGGATATTTAATCAGTTCACTTAGATATATATTTTAAACATCTTTATTAACAAGCCTTTTGAATATTTATTTCATGATTTTTTCCCTACTACTTCAAAGCTCCTAAATTAACCCTACTTCCAAATTCTAATACCCAATTCTATTTTTAAGACTTGGTTTGATTCATTTATTGTAACTGTACTTTAGCATGTAGTATTTTACTTTCCACATTTTACAAATCATTCAACTGTTGAATTATTTAGTTTGTTTGTTTTATAAATATTAATCAGAAGAGAGCTTGAAATGTTGGCCTTTCTCTAGCTTCAAAATAGATGACTGACCTGAGAATTTGTTATATTGGGTCCATAAATACAGATTGACACATTCTTGCCTTAAAATGTATTGAAAAATTATTTACGAATTTATGGGAAAATAGAATCACTGCCCATAGATTCTATTTTGCATATTGAAAAGGGCCCCACCGTTCCCAAAGACCCTGTCCATCTTCCTCTATCTCCAGACAGCAGTGTGAGTGGCTGTCAGGCTGTCACAGTGAGGGATGCCCTGCAGCTGCTACTCTTCTGACCCTGTCTTGTACACTCATCCTTGTGCAGGACTAGTGACCCCATGGCCCAATAGGGTCAGGTGTCCAGTCCTTTGGCCAGCAGCAGACCAGTTAGGGGTTCAAGCTCACCCAGGCTGGTGTGACTCTGATGCTATCCTTCACCTGTGACTTCCACTGTTCATTCTTCTAAAATGGTGACTTTCTCCCACGCCTTACTTTTTTTTTTTTTTTAAGTTTTCATTAATTAGTTGACCATTAATTTTATGTATACGGATATTTGCCTGCGTGTAGGTCTGTTCCATGTGTGTGCTTGGAGCACCGGCTGCTCTCATAGAAGACCTAAGTTCGGTTTCCAGCACTCTTGCACACAGAGCCATCTCTCCAGCTCTCTCCCTACATCTTCCGATGGGATATCTGTCTGCCTTCGGGCTGTGCTGGCTTCTTGTTATAGCCTTGTCACATTGATTTTTCTTTGTACTAATTTTAACCAACCTCATTAGAACACTGACTTTAAAAAATATCTGACTATTACTTTTTTTGTAGTTGATTTTGTTGTTGTTGTTTTTGGGAACCCACTATTGAGCTCCTAAATACACGTAGGTTTGTTCTTTCTTACAAATGCCCCACCTTAGCTTGGCTTGTGTCTTGCCAGCTTTTCTTAACTTGAATTAGCCCACACATCTTTTGCCTCTGGGCTTTCACTTTTTCCTATTTCTGAATTATTTTTCCTTTCCTTCTTACTCAGTGGCTGGCTGTGTAGCTGGGTGGCTGGCCTCTGGTGTCCTCCTCCTTCTTCTTGGCTCCTCTATCTCTCTTCCCAGATCTCTCCTCGTATTTATTCTCTCTACCTGTCAGCCCCACCTATCCTTTCTCCTGCCTTGCTATTGACCATTCGCTCTTTATTAGAAAAATCAGGTGTTTTAGACAGGCACAGTAACATAGTTTCACAGAGTTAAACAAATGCAACATAAAAGAATGCAGCACATATTTGCATCATTAAACAAATGTTCCACAGTATAAAAAAAAGTAACACATCTTCAACTAATATCCCACAACAATCATGCTACTACTACTACTGTTATTATTAGTGTGTGTGATATGTGAGTGTGGGCTCATGTGTACCACAGTGCATATGAGAAGGTTAGCAGACAGCTTTGAGGAGTTAATTCCTGCTACCTCAGGTGGGTTTCTCTCTTTGTTTGCTGTTGGCCTGTGTACACTAGGCTTGCAGCCACCTGGGAGACTTGCTGTGTGTGTCCATCTCTTGACTCAGGGGAATTCTGGAATTAGAGATGCATGCTACCAAACCTGTTTTTTTTTTTTAAACAAGGTTCTGGGGGGTGGAATCAGGCTGTGAGGTTTGTGCAGCAGCAATACACTCTCACCTGCTGAGCCATCTTGCTAGCCTGAATTCTCTTTTTAATACTAGGCTCCAAACCATTTAGATTGATCTCTATACATGTTCTTTTTAATTCTAGAACTTAGTGTCCTAAAGAAAATTTTACTATTTCTCTACAAAACCTCATCAAAGAGGTTTTAGAAAGTAGTATAAGCATCCAGTGATCCCTCTAGCCTGATGAAATCATTCTTAATGTTTTTCTTTGTTTGTTTGTTTCACACAAAATTTAAATGTTGAAGGTTTTATGTCCATTTTGGCTCATAATTAATTCATGAGCTATTTCTTTTTTAGGTTATATGTCAATATTAATAGTTTCAAATTTAACATTTACAGTTCTTATTTAGTTATTCTGAACCCACTATTGAATAAGAAAATTAAGCCATACATATTCTCTTACACAATACATGCATATACATACAGTTCATGTTATTAAAATTTTAGGAGAAGGTGCAATGGAGAAGACATCTAAGAAAGCTACTTAGGGAAGTGGTAACGGAAGAGTTGAGGAACCCTGAATCGTGTGAAGGAATGACTTACGGAAGCCTTGCATGGCCTGTACCTTACGTGGATGGGTCTCACTGTGTTCCTCAGATTGGTCCTGAACTCCAGGACCTATGTAAGTCTTCGATCTCAGCGTCTTAAGTAACTGGGACAACAGCCATGTGCTACCAGGCCTGGCTTCATGGCCTTCTTTGTTTTGTCTGTTTGTTTCCTTTTATTGAAAAATAGATTTTTTTTCCCTCACATAATAAAACCTGACTATGGTTTCCCCTCACTACTCCTCTCAGTTCTCCCCCACCTCCCCTTCTGTCTAGATTCACTTCCTTGCTGTTTCTCATTAGATAACAAGCAAACTTCTGAGGGATAATAATAAAATATAACAATCCACACTGGACAAAACTGACAGAAGGAAAAGACCCCAAGAACCCAAGAAAAGGCACAAGAGTTAGAGACCCATTTGTTTGCATACTCAGGAATCCCGTAAAAACGCTAAACTGGAAGCCATAGTTTAAGTGCAGAGGACCTGGCACAGACCCATGTCCGCCCTGTGCACGCTGCTTCAGTCTCTATGAGCTCACATGAGCTTTGCTCATGTTGATTCAGAGGCCTTGTTCTCCTGGTGGCCTCCATCCTCTCTGGCTCTTATACTCATTCTTTCCACCTCCTCTTCCTTGGGGTTCCCTGACCTCTGAGGTCAGGAAAGGACTTGAAGGATTTGATGGAGACATCCCATTTAGTACTGAGTGGGGACAGGAGAACTAGGGGGTAGAGGGAGATGAGAGAGAAACACAGAGAAACAGAGAAATAGAGAAACAGAGATAGGGAGAGAAAGAAAGAGGACGGGGTGGGCAGGGCCCTTTTAAAAGGGAATGTGGTAAATGTGCACAGACGGTGCTCTCAGTGGCGGCAGCTGAGGGTGTATCCTGTCAGAGCCCCAAGGACAGGCCAGTTCAGATACTAACACTGAGTGTTTCAAGATCTCTCATTCTCTGCATAACGTCTGTTTATGGATCCCTATATTTGTTCTCATCTGCTGCAAAAGAAAGTGTCTCTGATGATAACTGGCCATGGTACTGATTTAGCAGAATGTCATTAGAGTCATTTTATTGCTACATCTATTTTTTCTTTCCTTCTTCTTTGTTCTTTCTTTCTTCTTTTTTAGAACAGTAGTAGTTTTACTCGATGTCTCTGGGATATCTAAATTCAGGTTCTTGGTCACTCAAGCAGTGTCGGGCGTGGGTTCAATTTGGTTAAATGGAGCTTAAGACAAATTGGATCTGCTTGGTTACTCCCACAAGCTTTGTGTCACTATTGCTCTAGCTTATCTTGCAGGCAGTACATCATTGTAGGCAAAGGGTTTGTGGCTGGCTTGGTGTTTACGTTTCTCTTTTGACATTGTGAAGAGTACCTTCCTGTACCAAAGATGATGTAATGTGGGGGTGAGGGCTCTATTTAGGCACCATCTTGCTATCTCCACATTCAACGAGTTGTGCAGATGTTGTCTTTAGCAATGGGACCTTCCTTTCAGTTTGTGGGGAGCAACCTAGAGTCTTGGCAACTGTCTGGGTTATTTGGGGAACCTCATGGGGCCTCTTTGGCCAACAACTCAATTAGATGCAACCCAATCCCAGTTCCGGAAGCTTTGTTTGGTGGCAAAAGATGACCAGTTGGGACACTGTCACCTCGTTATTTGGTAACTTCACTTAGATTGCATATATATTATATATGAAATGTCTATCATATTAGAGCTCCATAGTATCCCCCCAAATGGCCCTTAATTTTAGCTGTGTCTCCCCCATATTCCTTCTTGCAATCCCCTCTTTCATTTTTTCCTCCATTTGATCATCCCATCCCAGCTTCCCCCATCCATCCATACCTATCTGTTCTGTTTCCCTTTCCTAAATAGATACGTCTGTTCCCTTTAGTTTCTTACTATATGCCTAACATCTGTGGTCCTGTGTATTATCACTGGTTATCACTGACTTAAAAGCTAATATCCACATATTAGTAAATACATACCATTTCTCTCCTTCTGGGTTTGGGATACCTCAGGGTGCTTTTTCTAATTCCATCCATTTGCCTGCAAATTTCATGTGTTATTTTTTAACAGCTGATTGATACTCCATTGTATAAATGTACCACCATTTCTTTATCCATTCATCTGTTGAAGAACATCAAGATTGTTTCCAATTCTAGTTATTATAAATAAAGCCGCAATGAACATGGTTGAGTAAATGTCTCTGTGGTAGGATGAAGTGTCCTTTGGGCATATGCCCAAGAGTAGGATAGCTGAATTTTAAGGTAGATTGATTCCCATCTTTCTGAGTAACTATCACACTGATTTCTGCAAAGGCTGTATGAGTTTTCACTCCACCAGCAATGGATGAGTGTACCCTTACTCCATATTCTTACCAGCATGAGCTATCACTGTGTTATTGGTCTTAGCCATTCTGTCAGGAATGACAGGAGATGAAATCTCAAAGTAGCTTTGATTTGCATTTCCCTGATGACTAAGGATGTTGAACAATTATTAAGTGTTCCTCAGCCATTTGAATCCCCTCTTTTGGGAGTTCTCTGTTTAGATCTGTACTCCATTCTTTAGTTGGATTATTTGGTTTTTGATACCTAGTTTTTTGAGTTCTTTACATATTTTAGATATTAGCCCTTTATCAGAGGTGGAGTTGGTAAAAAAAAATTTTCCATCCCATAATCTACTGATTCATTCTATAGATGGTGTCCTTTGCTATGCAGAAACTTCTCATTCACATGAGGTTCCATTTATTAATTGTTGATCTTAGTAAATGTGCTATCAGTGTTGTGTTTAGGAAGTCTTTTTTGTACCAATGAGTTCAAGGCTATTCCCCCATTTCTCTTTCAATCAGATTCAATGTGTCTGCTTTCATGTTGAGATCTTTGACCCATTTGGAATTTAATTTTGTGCAGGGTGATAGCTATAGATCTATTTGGATTCTCCTACATTCAGCCATTCAGTTTGACTAGCATCATTTATTGAAGATGCTATTTTCCATTGTGTGTTTCTGGCTTCTTCATCAAAAAATCAGGTATCCTTGGATGTGTGAATTTATGTCTGGGTCTTTAATTTTACTTCATTGAGTTAATGTATTCATTTTTGTATCAATACTATGCTGTTTTTACTACTATAGCTCTAAAGTACAATTTGAAATTGGGGGTAGTGATATTTCCTGCAGTTCTTTTACTTTTTAGGATTGTTTTAGCTATCTAGATTTTGTGTGTGTGTGTGTGTGTTTTCATAAGAAGCTGAAAACTGTCTTTTCAAGATCTGTGAAGAATTGTGTTAGGACATTTATGGCGATTGCATTGATTCTATAGACAGCTTTTGGTAGAATGACCATTTTTACTATATTAATCCTACTGATCCATGAACATGGAGGATCTTTCCATCTTCTAATATCCTCAATTTCTTTCTTCAATGTCTCGAAGTTTTTAACTTACAAGTCTTTCACTTTATATTGTTTGAGGATATTGTGAAGGGTGTTGTTTCCCTAATTTCTTTCTCAGTTCTTTTGTCTTTGTATATAGGAGGGCTGCTTATTTTTTAGTTAGTTTATATGAAGGTACTTTGATGAAAGTATGTATCAGCTGTAGACGTTTCTTGGTGGAACTCTTAGGATCACTTATGTAAACTATCATATCATCTGCAAATAAAGATGCTTTGATTTCTTCCTTTACCATTTGTATCCCCATGATCTTCAGTTGTTTCTTTGCTGTACCTAATCCATCAAGTACTATATTGAATAGATATCGAGAAAGTAGACAGATTTGTCTTGTTCCTAATTCTGGTGGAATTGCTTTGAGTTTCTCTCCTTTAAGTTGATATTGGTGATGGGCTTGCTATTAGCTGCCTTTATTATGTTGAGATATGTCCCTTGTGTCCCTAATCTCTCTAGAACTTTTATCATGAAGTTGTGTTGGATTTTGTTGAAGGCCTTTTCTGCATCTACTCAAATGATCAAGTGGTTCTTGTCTTTCAGTTTGCTAATTTGGTGGATTTCATTATTGATTTACATATTTTGAACCATCTCTGCATCTCTGGAATGAAGCCTACTTGGTCATGGTGGGTGATCTTTAGTTTGCAGGTATTTTATTGAGAATTTTTACACCTATGTTCATAAGAGAAATTGCTCTGTAATTACTTTTCTTTGTTGAGTCTTTGTGTGGTTTAGATATCAGGGTAAGTATGGCCTCATAAAACAAGTTGGACAATGTTTCTTCTGTTTCTATTTGGGAGAATAATTTGAGGATTATTGACATTACTCTTCTTTGAAAGTCAGATAAAATTCTATGCTAAAAACACCTGGCCCTGGGGCTTTTTGTTTGTTTGTTTCTTTGTTTGAGAGACTTTTAATTACTGCTTCTATTTCATTAGGGGTTATAAGTCTGTTTAAATTGTTTACCTGATCTTGATTTAACTTTTTATAAGTGGTATGTATTAAGTGGCTTAGTCCCCTGGGAATGGGGTCAGAGCGGAGGATGAGACCGAAGGTGTGATTTGGGAGAAGGGAGGGAGAGGAGCAGACCTGCAGTTAGCATACTTATTTTCCTGGTCAGAGTGGTCTGTGGGTTCCCAGGGAGTGCATGCTGGTATTTGGGTCTAGGATAAAGCAATGGGTCAGGAGAGGGAAGTTGGGGGGGGGAGATCTATGTGATGCCCAGGAGTGTGGAAGGAAGGCCTCAGCCACTGGTGTCCTTCAGAGGCAAGGTGACACAGTGGGGTATAGAGATTGGATTTGGAGGAGGGGGTAGATGAAAATCTGCAGTCAGCCTGCTCACTTCTGTTACAAGCACTTTCCCACCAGCCTGCTCCCAGAGTCGCATCTGCCCCAAATAGCACACAGAGATGCTGTATTAGATATAAAACTGTTGGTCTATTCTTATTGGCTAACTCTGTCTTAAATATTAACCCATTTCTATTCGTCTACGTGTTTCCACATGGTCTTATCTTACCGGAGAGAGGGTCTAGACCTCTTCTCTCAAGTCCCTACATCTTGACTCCTCTCTACTACATCTCCCAGAATCCTCTTTGTCTTCTAGTCCTGACTATCTTGCCTTCCTATTTGCCAGCAGTGCTTTATTCATTAACCAATAAGAGAAACATATTTACAGAATGACATCTCCTATTATACTTTGTCAGTATGGCCTATGGTTTCTTGGGGAGCTCCTGCTGGAGCTGGGGACTGCTTCCCTGGCTGGAGGGTCATGAGTGATACCTAATATCATAGAAAACCTGAACTGTACTTTCTCAATTATTCTTTTAAAAAATCATTTACATTCATTCATCCACTCATTCATTCATGTGGATACATGTGGCAGTCAGAGGACAACTCGCAGGAGTCGATACTCTCTCCTTCCACCATATCTACCCCAAGGACTGGCCCTCATGCTTGGTGCCAAGAGCCATCTCACTGGCCCCTCACCTCCAGTCTTTAAATTCCATGGCTCATTTCCAATCCCTGCTTTTAGAAAGGGTTTTCTTTTAAAGTAAACAGCCTTGAAGTTCAAGCTTTGATTGAGGCCCGTTGGCACTTTCCTGGAAGTGGAATTAAACTAAAGCTGTGAACATTCCCAGTGAAGGGACATGTAGCCTAATTGCATTTCATGAAAACAAATAAATAAAATCCCTGTTATAAGCTCATTTCTCTTTCCCACGATAGTCCTCACGACCAGAGGACTCAAAGAGCCAGATCCAGCCCTGCTCATATCTGTTGACACAGGCTAACCAACCGGCTTACACTTGCTAACCAAGGAGGCTCAAGGTTCAGCTCTGGCCCATGGGAGCCTCACTGCCTCATGGCCCTTGGCATGTAGGACAAACCAAGCTAAGTCATTATGTGTGAAAT
This sequence comes from Phodopus roborovskii, assembly GCF_943737965.1. Lineage (NCBI taxonomy): Eukaryota > Metazoa > Chordata > Mammalia > Rodentia > Cricetidae > Phodopus > Phodopus roborovskii. The sequence continues at coordinate 3,011,070 of NW_026126461.1, read as the reverse complement.
GCTCCACTACCCCTCTGGAAATCTGTGATTTAGAAACCCACTTTGTTCCAAGAATTTGAGGGCATTCCTTTAGCCTACATCCTAACATGGCTTTCTCATAATGTAGCTCCTCTTGGGATTTGAAGGGAAGGCACTCTCTGGCCCTTCACCTCACATGGGGCCTGTGGTATGCTAATATATCTCTCTTAATATCTTCCCCTTTAAAGGCTGGTTCAAGCCCCCAGCCCCTGGCCAAAAGTCTCTCTCCTAATAGACTCATTCTAAGGGTAATCTGCCACCTGCTTTTCGTCAGTCAACTCCCTTTAGGCTTTTCTCCACAACAGACCTGTTAGAAACCATCTTTCCCTCCTGCTATATACTGACCACTGCACCAAACTCAGCTCCACGTACTACCCAGCCCAGGTTCACACACTGGCTAGACTGATTTCCTGCTCTATGAGCCCAGCGTCATGTGCCTATAACCCAGAAGTCACCTCAGGATGATCAGGGGATATTCTTGGATGAAACCATGCATACCACGAAGGTCCAGTCACTTCAAAGGAGGAGATACCTGTACACAGCCCAACTGCTGGGTGCCCTGAGGCATACCTCTAACACAGACCATGAACTGCCAGACTTTTGTACGTCTCTGAGGAGTGAACTTTGTATCTGACTGCTGAAAAAACAAACATTTGCATATACTTATTTCTTGATAAGGGGAATAAAAGAGCTTATTAACAGCCTTTGTGAAATATAGCTTTTGTTGGGATAAGAATGTCCACACACATAGGTTTAGAAAGCCATGCAGCTTCACTAAGTGTGCCAAAGCTGTCTACAGCCCTATCCTATCACCTCAGGAACTTCCCAGGCTCATACTTCTGTCTGCCCTTGCACACAAATTGAATGCAAATCCTATGCAAATGTCACACAAATCACATTCAGATTGCCTTGCCTTGTCAATGCTCTACTTGCCTCTTGCCAGCCATGCCAGAGGGACCAGAGCACCTAGGCCATTCTGGATAATTCAATAGCTATAGCCAGGACTGGAAGGACTACTCAGAAAGGATCTAAAGGAGCCAAGACTGGAGCTGAGGCAGAGATCCAAGAGACCTCAAGGCCACCTGGTGTGACACCCGGTCCTTAGAGTGAGGAAGACTTTTCTGATTAGACTTTGCTGTGACAGTACCTTCCCTGCACCTGATCTGCCCCTGCTCCTAGAGTGGGAACCGAGCAGAAGCCCTGGTGCGCTCAGCCTCCCCGCCCTGCGATGTACTGCCTGCACTGGTGGCTGGTTAGTGGAAGATGGCCCTATTTCCCCAGGGATTCTGGGAAAGAGAAGTCTGGAATTTGGGGGCTTTGCTCCATCCTAAGACGCCAGAGGTGAGAGATTCCTGAAGTACAGGAATCATTTTTAGGTTTTTGGAAACCACTCAAGCAAAAGACACACACCTACCCTAAGAAAGCTGAAGATACTTTGACCTGTATCCTTAAAACTCATCAGACAGGGTGACCTGAAGGGTACGGTGGGACATTTCCTCAGGAAAGAAAATGTATCTCATGTATATACAGCCCTGTCCCATTTACAGAGGGCCACAATAGGAACGTCTTAACCACAGACTTGGCAAACACTCTCTGCCCCAGGTGGCTGCTTTGCTAGCATTTTCTGCCACCGCATTGGAGGTCAGTCCTCTGAGTGCTCTCTGGGCCTGCTGATGTCACCCCAAAGAGGTCATCTTCACCCACACACACACACTGACACACCCACAACCCACAAAGCTAACTCTTCCCCACTCTTGCATCACCCTGGTGTTGAGTTTGGCTGTTTTCAGTGCAGGAATGGCTGACTACCTCCTCCTAATAACAATGTTGAATAGTAGCTGGCTAACTTGTAAGGCAAAACAGTCATTTTCTAGACAGACTTTAGTTCTCTAACTTCTAATCTGTCCATTTGCCAAAGCAGTGTGATAGCCATGGTGGGTGTCCCCATGGGGGTTAAAATTATAATAGATATGAAAAGTTTTCCTATTTTTGTGAGTGAGTGATTTTGTAAGGAGTGCAAATGGGCTCTCCCCTGATATCCCTGCAAGTGCAGGGAACACACAGTATAAAATGGGGACACAAGGCACAGTCCTCTGGGATGCAGGGTCATTTCATTGCCCACTAGTCCTGGACTAGGTTTCCAGTTGGGATCGCTTAACATTTAGCACATTTCTCTATGGGGCCATCCAAGGAGAATTTGGACAAAGCTCCCACACCCAGCACCCAGCCCAGCTCTCTACAGAAGGGTTCCTTCTTTCTCAGAAGACTGCATTGTCTTAAGGGAGCTGATTGCCTCATAGAATATTTTCCTCAAATTGTCTTCAGAACATTTTGTGAAATAGCCTCTAGCTAGGCTCTTGACAGACAAGGCCTGTCTCTTTGAGGGCATTTGCACATCTGAATGTCTTTGAGGGAGTCCCTGCCATCTCTGGAGGCATTTGAGTGAAGCTAGAGGGTTCCAGTGGGCAGAGACAAACAGAAGTCAGAACCGTGGGAACCAAGGTCTTAGCATTTCACGCCAGTGGTAGGGCATTGCCTCCTGGATTGATCCTTAATTATAATTGGACATGTAATTGCTCTATAATTAAAATACAGTTATGCTGTCAGAGAAGAATCTCAGAGTTGGTCAGCATAGTGATTTGCAAAATAGAAAGCATGTTTTAAAGAGGATTCTAAAAGTTCCCTTCTACACCCAACATGTTTAAATCTTTAATCATTGTCTTTCTGGGCTTTTGTCCAGGAGCTTGTGAGCTGTCACACTTTTAAGGTCCACTGTACAAACATTACCTTATCATCTACTTGGGACTTCTGAAAACATGATATTAATTGTCTGGAGTGATCTAACCTTTGCTGTTTGGAAAATAGATAGTAAATTCTCCATGCTTCTTAGAAGCCAATAGTTCCAAGAGCCCAAAACTTTATTATAATCCCTCACAAAGATGAAATGACAGTTCTTCTTGAGACTTTGGAGATGGAGAGAAAGGTGGAGGAGAGAGATGGACAGAGGGAGGAGGGGAGATAGAGAAGGAGGGAAGCAGGCAGACTGCTTTGGCAATTCCAAGGAGGACACTCCGGGAATGTCTCTGTCTCACTATTTTCCCGAGTCCTTGTCTCTTTTTGTTATTTCTGTTCTCAGCCCTCCTTCGTTTTTCCTTTACACATCTCCCTCCATTGCCTCCAGTTAAGACAGACAGGAAAGGTGTAGTGTGCTTCTCCTACCAGCAGACAGGGCGTTTTCAGGCACCTGCAAGTTCTGCTGAATACAGAAGAATGCTCCTCATGAACTCCCCAAACCTGTATCCAACACACCCGAAAGGCTGCTCCCATGTGACAGGGACTCCAGTGTGACTGCAGGGCATTTGTCTGTCATGTTCAAAGACTGTCAGTGTTGTTCAGAATTCAGCAGAAAGCTGTCCCCACCGCATCCCCAAGAGGAATCACAGCTCCCTCTTTCTGCTACCCTCCCCAGGAGAAGAGCCAGGGAGGAAGAGAGCAGCTGCAATTCCACAGTCTGCTCCCCATGGTTTTTTTTTTTTAAACAAAGGAGACTATTCTAGAAAAATAAATAGCAATAACAAAGGCGTGGATCCTAATTAGGGCTAAAGTTATAGCTCAGAGGTGATACACTCCCTAGTAGGTGGGAGGCTCTGGTTTCTTCCTTAGTGCCCTGGAACAACAACAAATTACAACAGAGCTTGCATTCTTGCCTGTTCAGTTGGTATAATTAGAATATAAGTGCACAGAAGTTTGAATGAACAATTACAAAGAGTTCCTGGGACCCAGTCCACTGGGCAATCTCACCTCTGCACTTGGTCCAAGCCTTGATTCCATCCTTTACCATTCTGCCAGCCTCAGCCTCAGTCTGGGCTACAACCTACAAGCAGATCATTCCAGGAAACACACAGCACTAGTTCATTGTGTATAGTTGGAGCTTTGATTCCGTCCTTTGCAAAACGAGGGAGTAGGGTGGTGGTTGCCGTCTTGTTGTTCCCTTATTGTGACAGGGATAGTGTTGTGCACAAGTGCATTTCCTTTGATATTATCATCTCCTAAGTGCTAGGTCTCAAGTGTCCTGGGGAGAAGGGAGTCCTGTTTTGAAATGCTCTACTGTGATAAATTCTTCATAGTAATAGAATCAGCTAAGCCTGACCTACTTGTCATAACCTCAAAAGTTCTCACCAAAAGGCCATTTAAAGTCTGCATAGCCTATTGTGTCTGGTTTCTGCCAATCATATAGATAGCTACAGATGTGTTTGGACTTATGGTAGGGCCAGGTCCTGTAAGTCCCTCTTAAACTGCAAATATCATATACATTGGCAGTAAAATGTCCAGCATCCTAGATCAACAATGCATGTATAGTGGTCATCTGTTGTCTGTTGCCTCTTCTGGTCACAGAGAGGAAGAGTAGCCACCATGCAACACAGTGAGAGGGGGACAATTATCCAGCCTGAACCCAGAAAAAGACTCAGCCGACTCAGTCGGGTAAGTGCTGGCTATGCAAGCAGAAGACCCTGAGTTCTGTGTCAAACAGCTAAGCATGGCTCGTACATGATTGCAGTTCCCACACCGGGAGGCAGAGATCGGTGGGTCTCTGAGGTTCACTATCCTGTCAGCCTAGCTGAATCAGCAAGGTCAGGAAAAGATTCCACTTAAAGGAAAAAAGACTCATGGTTCTACTGTGTGTTTTACTCACACCATAATAAAAAAAATGTAAATGTCATTTAGGGGGTTGAAGAGATGGTTCAGCAGTTAAGGGCACTGACTGCTCTTTCAAAGGACCTAGGTTTGGAACTGCTATTCCAGGGAATCAAATGACCCTCTTCTGAGCTCCGCAGGTATCAGGCAGACACACATGGAGGCAAAGTGTTCATACATATAAAGTTTAGTGTGTGGTGTGTGTGTGTGTGTGTGTGTGTGTGTGTGTGTGTGTGTGTGTGTGTGCGCACGCGCAAAATCATCCTCTGTTAGGGACTATTTGGTCTTTTCTGAGATAAAGTTTAGGTAGTCTAAGAAGTGGGGGGGGGTGGTCCTTAGGGCAGCATGTAAAACAGAGGGCAGATCTAAACTGTGTGGATGCTCTGGGGTCTCTTTAAGCCAAGAGCTAGAATGAGGCAGAAACAGGCCTGGAAGGCTGGAAGGACCTGCTCCAAGGCCCTCTTCATACTCTGGGTCACCTGCTCTCCTTGGCAGACACACTCTCTGTGTCCCTCTGGTGGATCTGAAACTCAGTTCTCAAACAGTCAGGGCACCCCACTGACTGTCACCGTGTACCTAAGGAGAAAACCTGTCAACTCAAAGTGTCACCTTGAGCCACCAATTTCTTTTCCTGCCAGGGCATCCTGTCTTTTCCTGTCTTGGCTTCCTCCTGTCTATTTTTGTGTCAGAGAGACTTGATGCTGGTGTCTGAATGTAGACTGCCCCTCACAGGCTCATGTCTCTAAACACTTGGTCTCCAGATGGGCGTGCTGTTTTGGGGGGCTTTTGGAACCTTCAGGAGGTGAGGTCTGGCTGATGAGGTAAGACCCTGGGATCAGGTCTTGCTTTATAGTCCAGCTACAGTTCTAGCCCGAGCTCTGTTTTCTAGATTCACTCACAAGTTAGCAAGTGGCCTCCCGCTCTCACTGCCACAGCCCGGAGCCTGGAGAACTCTGCCGCTTTCCCTAATGGCGTAGGTAGACTGTATCCTCTCAAACCATGAAACCATGAACCAAGACAAACCCCCTCTTCGGTGACTTCAGGTATTCTTTAAAAATGATAGCACAAGTAGAGTAATTCACAAATACTTGAAGGAAACTGTAAGAACTCTAAATCCGATGGGAAGTGGTTTTGCACAGTAGATCTGAGTGAGTTGTTGGCTCATCTCCCTTGAGGGTTTGCACAATTGGCCACAGCAGTTCCGGCTTCCTATGGGGAACAAAGACACTAAGTGAAGTCACCATGGTATTGTACATAACCTGGAGCCATTGGAACCTGATGGTGGCTCACAGAGAACTCTCAGGATCAGAACAAACTGCCTGGTTTTGCCTAGCAACACCCCCTTAAGAATGTCTGACAGCGTTTTTTACTTGAGATGGCCACAAGAACTCCACTGGCAAGCAGTGCCCCTGAGATCATGGAATCCAGATTCTCTGGGCAAAGACCTGTGCAGACCTCAGCACAATTATTCTTCAAAACCTTGCAAAAGTTCTTTGTACCTGCCAAACTGGGAGGCTGTAAATATAAATATAGGAAAGAATATTATTTATAATCATTGAGGGTCTTACTACTTATCCAACAAGCCAAGAGCAGGAAACGTCAGTGGACAGAATATATAGCTTGTTTTAACTACTTATTGATTTCAAATTTCATTTATAATTATATACATTTAACAAAATATATATTTTTATCTGAATGTTATGTATGTATATGACATGCACACAGTATCTATGGAGGCCAGAGATGGCATTGGGTCCCCTGAGACTGGAATTACAGAGGGTTGTGAGCTACCACATGGATGCTGGGAACCAAACTCCAGTTTTCTGCAAGAGCAGCCAGTGCCCTTAACCACTTAACTGTCTCTCAATCCCCTATTTTGTTTGTTTCTCAGGACAGGGTTTCTCTGTGTAGCCCTGGCTGTCCTGGAACTCACTTTGTAGACCAGGCTGGCCTTGAAGTCAAAGATTCTCCTGACTCTGCCTCCTGAGTGCTGGGATTAAAGACATGTGCCACCACTGCCCAGTGGGCTCCTATTTTATTTTTTTAGTTTTATGATCGCTTCTTGGTTTGCATTTTATTTTTAATGTGTATTTATTACATATTTGTATACATATACTGGATGTGTGTATAGTGTGTGTATATATGTGTGTGTTTGTGTATGTACATGTCTTGCAGGTATTCACATGTGTGTCCCTGCATATGGAGGTCAGGCATCCATATCAGATGTCTTCCTTAATTGCTCTCCACATTTTTTTTTTTTTTTTTTTTGGACAGTGTCTCATTGAACCCACACCTTACCAGCTGGCTAGACTGGCTAGCCAGTGAGCTTTGCTAATCCTTCTATCTCCTGTGTGTGCCACTACAAATAACTTTTTACGTGAGTGACGGGGATCTGAACTCAAGTCCTCAAGCTTGCAAAGCAGGCGATTTACTGACCCAGCCAGATCCCCAGCCCCACATTTAATTTTTACACACATCTAGAGCATAGTGAATGTGAACTTTGCTTTACAGCTGGGAAGCCAGAGGGCAGGGAAGCAATTGGTCCTTGGTCGGCCTCCCAGGAGTTGTGGGCAGCAAGGATTCACACACAGAGCCTCACAGTGGTCCCGGCTGTTGTAGAAGACACAACAGCTGTCTGGGGACTAACAACAGTCCAGGGTCAAGATGGCCAAAGGCAGGGCCATTTGTGCTTTTAAGTGTGTTTTCTTAAGACGATCCGTTTTTGTGACAGGCAAGAGAGGGCAAATACCTTTAAAAATATTTGACCTTGGAAGGCAGAGTGGTTGCTACGAGTATCTGGAATGAACTGAGAGTTCAATAAAGTTGAAGGGACACCAGGGCCCAGTGCGTTCTGGACAGATGTCATTGCCAGCGTTGGGAAGGGGACTTATAGTGACAAGAGGTGAATGGTACTTCCTGGTGGGCTCCTCACAATCACGAGGGTGGGGGGAGCCGAGGGTAGGCTCTACTCCAAGCCAAGGGACAGGAATCCACTAGCTGGGGAGGTCAGCGTCTTTCCAGGCTTAAGGGCCTCCTGGCCTCCTGTTCACAGTGGGTCAGTGTCCCTCAGAGACCCCCAAGGACAGATAGGAACAATGTCAAGCAGGAGAGGACTCCAGGAGCCTGGGGTGAGTGCCTGGTTTTGGTCAATAACTTCAGACAGTCTGAGACCACAAACTTAAGAACCAAAAGGCCCAATATTGGATCCTGGTGGCACTTTGGTTGACCATGGACAAAGTACCCTTGATCATGAACACATAGCAAGGTCAGAGAGTGGCTCCAAGGTAGATGAGTCCTCTGTTGAACCACAGAGGCCTGAGAAATTTGCAGTTCTGAACAAGACACCACTCTCTGCAGCACCGTATCCCTGATTCTCTGGAGACACGAGAAGAAATATATCCTGCCACACATTCTCCCAGAGTCTTTGCAGATAGGAAGGTGGGAGACTCTCCGGGTCTAATATTTCTTCTCTGTCAAGCTCCTAAATCTCTTGAATTTTCCCAGAAGACAGAAGAAGACTCTGCGGGCTTCTTGCTAGCCTTGGGTTTGAACCAGCTGCTAGGATAGCCTGCCATAAGAGGCTAAACTTTTAGACATTCCCCCTGGTATCTGGGGAGGGAGTGGGTATGAGTCAATCACGATGATTGGGATTTAATCAAACATGGCTATGTGATGAACACTCCATACATCTCAAAGAACCAAGTTCAGCATCTTTTCTATGAGAATGGCATCCCTGGGTAGGTAAGCCATGAAAGCCTTGTGCCCATCCTGCATTCCCAGCCCTGTGCATCTCTCACATCTGGCTGTTTCTGTATAATGCCCTTTCTAACAGATGGGTAAACAAAACAAACAGTATCATTGAGTTCTAGAGCTTTCTGAGAGCCCTTGAGTTACACCCAGGTTATAAGACTAGGTTTCAAACTGCTACCTGTGATGGGAAATCAGCTTTGGGTAATGAGACATCAATCTTTGGGACCCAACACTGCTTCCAGATAGACTGCCATCATTCTATGGGACCCAGTGCAACTTCCAGGTAGACTGTCAAAAGTTTATCTGACGCAGCTGGTGTCTACAACTGGGGTATGGGTGAGCCCTATGTAAATTTAGAAGATCAGACCAGAGATAAACTATTTGGCATTGAATGAAAGAATAGGAAATTTTGGGTGCCCTCCCACCACACCCCAGAACTGTCTTGAATTCTTTTCTCATCTCTTTCTCCTTTCTGGACAGTCTCTCTGGGTCTCTTTCTGTAGGATGGACACAGACTTGAGCACAGACCTTCTATGGCCTGGGCTTCTGCACGGAGCCAGTCCCTCTCCTGTTGACACTGCTACTCTAAGAACCTCCTGTGGCACGGAGCTGGAGCCTTGGGGTCTCAACAGGCTTCTCCGCACACCCACCTATGGGCTCCCTGCCAACTTCCCTCTCATGACAGGACATCTATTTATGGGTTGCTCTTGACCTTCCATACATGAGTATGTCAAGGGAGTGGACCATTTCTCTTCCTAGCTTGAGGAAACAGTGCAGTACCTCAATCAAAATAAGCACTCAAAAAAAAAAAAAAAAAAAAAAAAAAAAAAAAAAGGTTTGGTGGATTGTGCTGTCTTCCTAGCAGGAACAGATAAAGCAGTTTTGTGATAACATATGCAGGAAAAACACCCTGGAAACACTCCCAAAGCTAGAGGACCAAGATTAAAATGTTTGTACCACTACAGAAACCTGGTCAAGGGAAGCAGGTTCGATGCCCACCAGTGCAGACTACGTGGTTAAGGCTAGAACAAGCTGAGAGACCCATGGCTATCATAAAAGTCCAATTCTTTTCAAATAGCACATAGTTTCAGATTTGCATCATTTAGATTCGCAAACGGTTTTATCATTGCATAGTAGGCAAACTATGAAAGTAGTCTGGAAGCCCCCTAAAGCCAGGCTTAAAGGAAGCCAGGCCAGCAACGGATGACCGCAGGGAGCACAGGTAGACAGAACCTGTGACTGTAGATGGGTGTTCACATCACGGTGTTGGTAGGCACTGTAGCGATAGGGAAGATGACAGAGTTGGATGTTTGCTGGGTACAGACAGTGCTCCAAGTGTGCTGTCCACGTTAGCTGGTGGGGCTGCATTAGTGACTCCAGTGTCAATGTGATCAAATACCCAACGAAAGCAGCTAAGTGAGAAAAGCTTCAGTTTGGATTCGGGGCTTCTGGACAGTTTCACTCTGTCATGGCAGGAAATGCTTAGCCGAGTCCCTGAGGAGGAGCATGTGACACAGTAGGAGCCAGGAAGCAGAGACGGTCACACCTGAAACAAGGTGTGACTGCATCTTTCAAGGGACCACCCCAGGTGACCCACTTCTTAGTTAGGCTCCTCAGCCGGCAAAATAATGACACAAGAAGGGGATCTGAGTTCACAACATGAACCTATGGGAGCCGTTTCGCCTTCGAGCCATAAAGGTCACCCGCAAGGAAACAGGTGCACTGGGAACCTGGGACCTGCTGCCCAGGATCACAACCATGCTGTCAGTGTCTCAAGACTGGCACCGTTCTACAGTTTGCCAGCATCCCTCCTCCCGTTCTGGCCCGTCCCCGTTCTCTTCCCTAAGTCACGACTTTATGTTGCGAATGCTCAGCTGACCTCATGTAGCATCTACTGAACTTAATCTCTGTTGCTCTCACAAAATCCCTGACAAAAGCATCACAGGAAAGGGTTTGTTTTCGCTCACAGAGGGAAACCGTCCATTATGGTGGCAGAGACAGGGCAGCAGGTAGGGAAGGCTCCGTGGGAACAACAGGCAGCTGGCTGGTGGTATTGCATCCACACCCAAGAAGTAGAGGGAAAGAACAGGAAGTGGGGCTGGCTATAAAGTCCCAAGCCCCGCCCCCCCAAGCGACTCACTTCCTCCACCTTCCAAAGGTTCCTTAACTTCCTAAACAGCACCACTGACTGGAGGCAAGTTCTCCAATATGCGAGCCCATGAGGGACGTTTCTCAAACAAACCACAACATGCACTCATCAGGGCCTTTCTTGGAGCAGCTCTGGTCTAAGCCCCCGGGTTCATTGATCAGAAATGCATCTTCCCCATTATTGGCCTCAGCAAAACCAGCTGCCAGCAAGAACTTCAGTGACCTGGCAATCACTGGGTCTCAGTCCAATCCCCCTGTGCCTGTAACCTGTTCAGGGATGTCTGCAGACTGGAGCAGAGACCTCCTTCGGTCTAGCCGGGAGCCGTGGAGGCTCGGAAAGGGGTTGGAGGCTGGGCTGCAGCTGGAACAGGTCATGTGTCCGAGGCACCCCTAAGTTCCTTAATGCTCAGTGAGGTGGCTCGGCAGGCTGGCAGGAGCTACCAATGGTTAATAACTGGATGTGGGAGCATCTGCTGGTGCTCTAGAGGGAAACCTGTAATGATGAAATGCTTAGGATCCAAGGTCTCCAGGGTTCACAGAGAATGTCACAGAGAAGGCTGCCTTGCCTACATCTCCATGGCAGTCACCATAACTGAGCTCCGGTTTTCAAACCCAAATAAAAACAAAACTATCAATTTCTTGTCAAGACTCAGCACAGATATTCTGGGAATAGAAATGTCTTGACTGCAAGAGGACATGCAGTCAAGTTGCATCTTGGTTAGGGTCAGGGTTCCCTTATTACAGCTTTCTGGGGAGGGGAATCTGGGTTAGATGAAAATGGGCTGCTGACCTTGGTTTTTGTTTTGTTTTCCAGACAGGGTTTCTTTGTGTTGCCCTGCCTGTCCTAGACTCTCTCTGTAGTCCAGGCTGGCCTGGGACTGACAGGTCCACCTGCCTCTGCCTCTGCCTCTGCCTCTGCCTCTGCCTCTGCCTCTGCCTCTGCCTCTGCCTCTGCCTCTGCCTCTGCCTCTGCCTCTGCCTCTGCCTCTGCCTCTGCCTCTGCCTCTGCCTCCTGCGTGCTGGGATTAAAGGTGTGCACCACCACGGCCGGCTGACTGCTGACTTTGGAACAGCAGCTCCTCTGTGGGAGCCATACAACAAGCACTGGTGTGGAAGGCAATGCAATAGCTTCAGAGCACATGCCTGGCTTCAACATGGGTTTCAGTAGTGTGAACTTTGTGAGCCACGCTCTAGTCTGCAACGTGGGAGGAGCAACACGGCCCTCAGAATTGCCTTTTTAAACTGAGAAAGATTTGGAAAGGAAACCGCAGCCAGGCTACACATGCAAACAGGAGTACAGAGTGTCTTTAGACTCTTATGTATACGGTAGAAGATAAACAGTCCTCCATGGTACTTACATTAAAACAAAAATCCAGTTTAAAAAAAAAAAAAACCAGCCAATACCTCTCTGCACACGAATGAACAGAGGATGTACAAATAGCTATAAAACTCAGAAAAACGGCTATGGAGGCACACACCTGAGTCCCCTGCTTCTTGAAGTTCAAAACCAGCCTGGGCTATAGAGTGAGATGCTGTCTCAGAAGAAGTTTGGGGAAAATGTGTAATGTTACTAGCAATTGAAGAATGCAAACTCAAATAATGATCTTTTGTTTCCCTGCCGTGTTGGAAACATGAGAAGTTGATGGTGTCTGATAAAGGAAGAGCTTTGGGAAACAGACACTGCCACACATGGAATATGTGACTGACATACGATGTCAAAATTAGATTTAAAAAAATCAGGTTTTTCATCCTTCAGTAGGATATTTTGTGGTTATGGAAGGGCAGGTAGTGCATAAAGATATATATGTATATGTATGTATGTGTGGGGATGTGCATGCATGCATACAGATTTATATGTAGATATATATAAATGCCTGTGTTTAAATTATATTTATTCATCTGTGTGGTGTGTGTATGTGTATGTGTGTGTGGTATATGTGTGGTGCATGTGTGTGTATGTGTGCCTGTGTGTGTGTGGTGTGTGGTGCATGTGTGTGTGTATATGTGTGTATGTTTGCCTGTGTGTGTGTGGTATGTATGTGTGTATATGTGTGACTGTGTGGCGTGTTGTGTGTGGTGTATGTGTATGTGGTGTGTATGTGTGTGTTATGTCACAGTGCATAGGTGGAGATCAGAGGACAACTGTTCAATTTTCTCCTTCACCATGTGGGTTCTAAGGATGGGACTGAGGTTGCCAGACTTAGCAGAAGATATCTTTATCCACTGAGTATGAATATTTAAAATATTATTTGCATTTTATGTGTGTAAATGTTTACCTGCATGTATGTGCACCATATGTGTGCAGTGCCTACAAAGGCCAGAAGAGGGCATCGGAGACCCTAGAACTGGAGTTACAGACAGCTGTGAATTGCCATGTGGGTGTTGGAAACTGAGACCGCGCCTTCTGCAAGAGCAGACAGTGCTCTTCACTGCTTAGCCATCTGTCTTACCTCCAGGCCACATATTTTTAAGAAAAGATTTTGTCAGAAAGATGATGTAATTAGTAAAAAACAATTTTTTTGACTATCCTTCCAAATTTTATGAAATAGCAATCCCAAATATGGATAGAAATGAACCAAGTAAAGAAAACCATAGTGCCAACACAATTTGCCTTGTCTTTAAAACCACACCAACTGTGCTTCAGTTTTTAAACTTTACAGCAAATTTTTAGGGGAACATGGAGGAGGGTGGTCTTGCCAAAAGTAGAAGCTCATGTTCGAACACAGATTAGACCTTACTCCTGTTGTTATGGTGACCCCATCATTTAGGAAATGTAAACTAATACTTGAAAGACTTAATAAGACCCAGCATTGGACTGGTTAGATTTCATAAAAGAAAAGTCAGCAGTGTGCCTCTGAGAATATTCACAAAATTACTAAGCAAACTGATATCTGGGCCATGTGTGGTTTGGCCACATTTATTGGCCTCAGAGAATGCACCAGAGTCATAGAAGCTGCCCCAAAGCCTATCTTGGAAATACAGAAAACCATGCACACAAAACATGTACTTACTTTCATATTTCACAAAAAAGCTACAGGGTGTATGAAGTCACGAACCTTTTGCTACCAAACAACATAAGACTGACATGAATACATGGCTGCAAGCCTCCTCAGAACTGCCAGGAAATATTGTCAAAGCTGGGTGACTATCAATGCTGCTAATGTGTCTCCTATTTGTCTTCTAAATGGAGACAAGAAATAAAAGCAGAGAGGGTCTGAGCTGCAGTGAACATGCCCCAACAGGTGCATTGAGTTTTGTATTCTACAAAAGACAAGCCCTCCCCCCTACACAAACACGGGGTATTTACAGAGTGTGATTGTATGTAATGCTGGGAAAACTCAGAGTAGAAATTACTCGGGTTACATTATTTTACCAAAATGCCCTAAATCTAGAAATAGATGCCAACAAATAAGAATAGATTTTAAGTATTGTGAGACATTCATAAAACACTCTTTCAGACCATTTTGAGTCAAAAAGTAAAACCATCTACTGTCAAAGCAAATTTAGAAATTAGCAATGAGAATCCACAAACTTAAGCACTAGTCAAAACTCTAAATACGGTAGTGTTGAGGCAAAGCCTTAGAACTCTTCACTGTTGGAAGATAAAGGTATTTTAGGGAAGTGAGTAAGCAGAGAGCTTGATAAATTATCTAAAATGAGAGTGAGCAAAGACAGGCACTAATCATAAAAAGCCAAGGTTAGAAAGAAGGCAAAGAATTGTATATCCAATGCTTTCTAAAGGTTTACAAAATAGAGGTTTTGAGAAGGATCGAGAAGAAAATAAAGAAATAAAAATGTACCATTTGTAATTAGAAAGTTGATTTTTTTTTTTTCCAGGGCTGGAGAAATGACTCAGCAGTTAAGAGTGCATACTACTTTTCCAGAGAACCGTAGTTCGATTCCCAGCACCCATGTGACATGGGGCTGCTTCCAACTACCTATAACTCCATCTCCAAGAAATCCCATACCACTGGCCTCTGCAGGCACCAGCACGCATGGATACAGACCTGCACATGTGCAAATAATTAAAAAATAATGAAATAAATCTTTTTTAAAAAAAGAAAATGATTTTCCCCTAAATGTGTAATTAACCAGAATTTTTAACTCAAAGGATATTTTATAGTAATATTCTTATTAGTAAAAATAAATCAATATTCATCAACACGATGAGTCAAATCAGCTCATGAGATACTATGTTGACTCATAAAAGGACCAGAGTTCATATCCTCAAAACTCACACAAAAGCTGGATGGACCTGGTGGCTTGTGTGAAATGCCAGTGCTTGGGAGGCTGAGATTGGGGATCCCTGTGGTAAGCTGGCTGGCTACACTAGCTGAATAGACAGTCCAGATTCAGAGAGACCCAGCAATCAGAAACTAACAACGTGGGTATGTGCTTAGATACACAGCATGGTACCCGAAGAGGGAGTTCACTCTACACGCTCTTACATGTTTCCTCTTGGGAACTTGTGCATGTCTCTTCTTCCACTTTTTGGGCAAACGAGTTGACATCATCCTGGGAATAGACTAAACCAGTACCTCTCGCCCAAGTTTCCAGAGCCTCCTCAATGGCAAGCATCGCCAGCTAGGGACCACCCTTCAACACACAAGCCATGGCAATGAATGCCCCCATCTGTCATCTGCAGGCCGATTAACACAGCTGAACACTGATGGGGCATGCGGCTTGCTAGTGTATGAATGAAAGGGCAAACAAGGGTGAGGAGAGTCCCTGGAGGGGGTGGGTCAGTCAACTGAGGAATGCACAGTCAGCCAATGTGG
The DNA here is from genome assembly GCF_943737965.1 of Phodopus roborovskii. Taxonomy (NCBI): domain Eukaryota; kingdom Metazoa; phylum Chordata; class Mammalia; order Rodentia; family Cricetidae; genus Phodopus; species Phodopus roborovskii. The sequence continues at coordinate 2,995,681 of NW_026126461.1, read as the reverse complement.
ACTCCAGTGAGTAGCGGGTGATGGCTGCTTTGGCCAACCTGCTTACACACGTGCCAAACTCAAGGGAGGATCAGACGGTGGGAGGAACAGTGGAGGCAACAGTTTGCCTCACCCTGGCCCTCGCTCCTGAAGCTTCTAAGAGTTCCGAGCTCTTGTCTAGACCAATCCCTTCAGTGACATAGGAAAGGCCCCTGATGCACAGGGTTTAGGGCATGTTAATCCATGCCCTGTGAGATCGTCCAAGGTTTCAGGAGACTGGACTAGACTGCATGGAGGGAACAATTTCCTCCCTCTTTTCTGGAAATGTATTAGGACCAAGTCTCCAAGTTTCCAACATGAGCTTCCATCATCACTCTGCCGGGGATAATATTAACAGCAAACATAGATGGACCTTACCCGTGTAGAGTATTTGTTCAGTGTGATGCATGTGTGTGTGTATTCCTGTTTGCATATGTGTGCGTGCACATTGTAGGGGTGCCCATGGTACACGTGTGTATGCTTGTGTGTAAAGGTCTGAAGTTGTCATGGAGTGCCTTCTGTCAGTCTTCCTTGATCACTCTCTATCCAGGCAGGCTCATCTTGCTGAGCCCAGAGCTGGCCAATCCTAGGTAGTGTAGCTAGCCAGCTTGCCTCAGGGATCTTCTGCTATCTTGGCTTTCCTAGCACCAGGATTGCGGGTAGCTGCCGTACAGCCTGGCTTTTATGTGGGCTCTGGGGAGCTAGATTCTGATCCCTACCCTTGCACAGCAAGCACGTTTTTGTGTTGTCACTGCCCGCACAGATAGATGAAGAGACCCAGGCACAGAGGTCTGTGAACCCTGCCTGAGACTGATTGGTAGTGGTGCTTACAGTGACAGCATCCAGAATGACCCCACCAGGCCTCCTTCTGCAAGCATCTGCACTGTCCTCTGGTCCTTAGCAGCACTAGGGATTTCCCTTCATTCTCCAAACAGGTATGCACATGGTATCTTGGATCTCCCCAAATAGATAAGAATGATTGCTTTGCATCTTTAAAGACACGTTATGAAATGAGTGTTATTAACAGACTTAATCAAGAGAAAATTTCTTTTATATGGACAACTATCCTAGTTTTGTGTTCCAGGGGAAGATGAAGGCACACATTTCCAACTCACAACCCCCTCCCTCATAAAAACATCTGACTTGTTTTGTTTTTTCTTTTATTTTCTTCCTGATATTGATGCTTTGATCTTAAAGGCCAGATGGGGTCAGAGCTCACTGGATCCTGATTATAGCTAGTGGCAATAATTACACCTGAAATGAACAAATTATATGACAACTTCAAAACACGGAATGGATTATCTCTTCCTCACAGTGTGTATGTCTGTGTTAGTTTGCATGTGTGTGTCTGTGTGTGTACATGTATATGTGTGTCAGTATGTCTGTCTGTGTGTGTCTGTGTGTGACAGAGTCTCTCCCAGACACAGTCTAGAAACTCCCTAAGATGTAGGTTTATAGTTTATGATTTCAGGAGAGGACAAGCCCACAGATAACCTTTAATTTCATAGGGAAAATGTTCAGAACAACAGAGCGCATGTGGAAATGACATCCCTGTTTACAAAGTTCCATGAACTTTTTTTTAGTAGAATAAGAACAATTGTGTGGAAAATGTGAAAACTCAGTATTACCCCTTGAAAGGCAAAGATCAAAGGGTGGGCTCCCTGGGTACGGGGACATTTTAACCACAACTTGGACTCGTAGACTTCGTTCTTATCCCTTTAAATTTAGATCACAATTGTTCTGTTAGTAAATAGACAAATTTAGAACATGTATGTTTTAAATTCCAATTTTATACATGTCTTGGGAAATTCTAGGGTGTGTTTCCCTAAAGCTATATAAACCACAAGCACTTGTCTGGCATGCACAGAACCCTGTGGGGTGGAGGAGGTGGTGGGGATTGGAGAAGGAAAGTGTAGGGAGAGGTAGTTCATACTACTTAACCCTTTCTCCATAGCTTTGTCTTTATACATGGAAAATAAGGAAGAAGGGATCGATGTCAAACGGGGTCCTGCTCTGCCCAGTCTGGACCCAGGCTCCTGCCAAGCCATCTTCAGGACACCCCTTCAGGGCAGGCTGCTGGGATTCAAAGAGGCAAGCTTCATGCAGATTAGCAACCTGCTGGCTGCCTTGGCACAAAGACTCAGCTGTGGGCAGTGGCCAGCCTCTCTGGTACAGGCCTCTCATGGTGCCTGAGCTAAGGAGGCCTCGATCCACACTGGGCCTCTCTCTCATACAGTTACTCTGGCTAACATCTCAGGAGAGGTTGAGTCAGTTCAGGGACTCTGCTTTTTAGTTCTCTTTGCTTCTCATTTACAGCTGCCTCCAGCATGCAGTGGAGTTGTGTGGTGTGTGAGGCACTTAGATGACCACAAGGAGCGATGTGGGCCTTGAAAGAGCCAAGGAAACCAGAGGCCAGGAATTCTTACAGAGTGTAGCATCCTTCTGTGGAAACTTCAACACAATCTGCAGGGTGCTGTCACCTCCAGGGGCCAGAAAAGTGAAGAGAGGGCTGGAGAAAGTCTAAGACTTTACATCTGCCCCCAAATAGTCCAAGGTGGAGGGCTTGACAGGAGGTGGTTTGCTAGGTCCGCTCGACAAAACTCAGTGTTTTCCCGTAGGAAAAGAATTGCTGAGATCAATTGTTTCCTCATCTCCACAGACACAGTGGTGGTGTTACACCTGCTCAATGACAAGCAGCAGCACAGGGAGGAAGCAGGTGGCAAAGAATGAAGACTCATTGGAAGAGTCCAGAGTGACATGGCTGAGATCAACACAGAGGCCCCGGGAAGCCTAGAACATCTCATTCACAGCCTGGGATTTGCTCTGCACTGATTTCAGGTCTCAAGCCTGGAGCAAAGGGCTAACTGAGGTGCCTGTTAACATAGGAATCAGACACTGTCTCCCAGCCTCTCCCAGTACCTGTTCAGAGACATCCTGGCAGGCAGACCCCGCCCCTACCCTAACTCTTCAGCCCACCCCCCCACCCCCCAACACCCCAACACCCCCCCCCGCTTCTGGTCCTTATATAACTCAGCCATTTTGCCTACTCAGGTCTCTTGGTCTCCTGGTCTCCTGGTTCCCTGGCTCGATCTCCCTCTCCCCTCCCCTCTCATCACATGGTTTGGTTTAGACTGCCCACCATGCTCATTCTGAACTCTATCAGATGCCTCTGCCTTGGCCTATGCTCTCCCTCCTGTCTATAATAAAAACCTCAGCCCCTTAGGAGAAGTCAATGTCCTCCTTTTTATTCATTCATTCATTCATTTATTTATTGTTTTTTCACTCAACTGGTATCTTTATCTCCACGGGTAACTTTACTGGTGTTGGGTTTCAGCCCAGGTCAAGGCCAAGCCCAGTGTTTCTGAAGTTCTATGTCTTGCACAGTTCTGGTCCCAATGCTGCTCTCCCAGGTAGGAATGTGGTGATAGCTGTGAGTGACTTCTGTTGGAACCTGAAATGACTCCCTCTCCAGTAGACATTAGCAGTCCCCAACCAGGATATTTTCAGTCTCAGCCACCTTCCTCTGCACCAGGCTCCTGTGACTGCTGAGGAAAAAATGGAATCCATTACAAACATTTGCATAATCTGCCCTTTGATCTGCCGAATTATCTCCTTAGAGAAAAAGACACTGCCTTGCCTGAGTGCTAAGTTCTTTATGCTTAACCTTTCACACAATGAGAGTGTTTTTCTGGCTTCAGAAATGTCTTAATGTGATACAAACTTTAAAAGAATTCCTTTCTCAAGGCCACCCTAAGTGTCTGGGCTTCCCAGCTGGCTGGGTCTTCCCCAGGCTGTTGCAAACAAGGTTACTGGAACTACTTTACACGTGGTCTGGTCAATCAGATAGCTGTCCTAAGAGCTTCCTCTAAGGATTTCACTGTTTCAATTTACTCAGCTTGAAAAAAGCTGGGACACTGAGTTAGCTGGGAATGGAGCAGGGACTGTATCTCCTCTGAATTTCACCTTTAATCCTAGATAGCACAGCACAGAGCCCAGGATGCCCAAACTAGCAATTCAGAGTAGGTTTTGAAAGCAGATCCTTCCAAACCAACTGTATAAAAGTAATATATGTGTGTGTGTGTGTGTGTGTGTGTGTGTGTACATATATGACATTTCACTATGCAATAAATGGTATAACACAATGAAAGAATCATTGTAGCATCATTATTAGGTAAGAGAACGCCCAGACTTTTTAAGAGAAATGCAAACTGAACAGGGCAAGAATGAAATTTCATATGTAGAATTAATGTTAAGATGCATCAGGACAAAAAGGAAGGCAATAAGGTAAAAGAGAGGCAGAAAGGAGGAAGGAAAGAGATAAATAACATTTCAGAAGTTTTAACATCTGAATCTGGGTGGTCGGTATTTGGGGTCAATGTCTAAGTGCTTTTGGAGGGCTGATAATTTCCTCAATAAAACCATGCAAGCCTCTAACCTCTTAGCACAACAAGAAAAGAAAATATCTAAGTTTAGAGATAGGTAAGCAGAGACCAAGCCACAAGGCCCAGTGCTCAGGTTGAGCTTATGACACACAGAAGGGTCGTCATCGTGACATGAGAGCCATGAGGGAGGATTTTACACTGGAATAAATTGATTTTATGGAAGAAATACACATCTTCTAGGGGTGGCTTTCTGTTCTTAAGGAGATTGGTTTTTTTTTAATGTCATTTTTTTTCAAACAAAAAATAAGATGACAGAGAGAATAAAGCATTTAATAAACCAAATGCCATCACTGCTAGAAAAATTACATTTTAAGTCAGGTCAGCAATAGAGAGGATTAAAAATACAGAGAAAAAAAATATTCAAATAATCTTGAAGGGAAAAAAACTAAAAAACTGGATGTGAATACAAAGATTTGCTTTTTTTTTTTTTTTTTTTTTTTTTTGGTCAGTGGTCAGGTTTGATGCTGTCGGATGTTGATCATCAGAGGATAAAAATACAAGTATTCTCATTGAAGCTCATAATTCCCAAAGTGTCTTTGAAGAGCCATTTAGCACTGTTTGCTAACATTTTATATGTGTATGCCCTCTGACCTGGTAGTTTTACTTCCTGGGACACTTCCTTGTGTGTCTACCATGAATGTATGCACAGAAATGAATAAGCACTATGTTGGAGTGAAAACTAGTAGTCATGGAAGCAGCCATCCATTGGTACAAATGTGAAAAAATGTTTGTCATTTGACAACTACTAGGGTCACGGAAAAGAGATGGTCATAAACACACTAGGAAGCCAGAAGGAAGGGCTTAACACACACACATGTGCGGGCACTCGCGCGCACGTGTGTGTGTGTGTGTGTGTGTGTATTTACATGTTTGCACACGAGTGAGCATACACCTGTAGAGGCTAATAGTTGATTTCAGGTATCTTCCTGGATTACTATCTACACTATGTGTGAAGGCAGGATCTCTTACTGTACCCATATCTCTTTGATTCAGCTAGTCTAGCTAGCCAAATTGCTTCGAAGAAACCCTGTCTCTTCTTCCTGAGTTCTGGATTTTCAAGCTGCCATGCCCACTAGTATTTGCATGGGTGTTGGAGACCCAAACTCTTGTCCACATGCTTGTGTGACAAGGATGCTACTTGCTGAACCATCTTTCTAGATCCTTTTTGAATTTATTTACTTGTTTATTTATTTATTTTGTACATACCTGTGAGTGCAAATGTGTGTGTGTGTGTGTGTGTGTGTGTGTGTGTGTGTGAATGCATGTATGCTGTGGCATGCCTGTGGAGCTCAGAGGAATATTGGGAGCATGAAGGTCCTTGTACCTACAGATCTCCATGGAAACCAGGAATGTTAAGCACACAGCATTGTCCTTTTAAAGGAAAGGAAGCATAGCCTGTTTTTCCATCCAGAAGGTTGGGGATTGGAGGTAATCTGTGTTATTCCTTGGGCCAGACTATTTCAAGCTTCCACAACCAGGTCCAGAAGTGGTTAATAGTCTAAATGACCCTTACATTATCTCTACAGCCAGAGGTCCCTCCACAAGCTCCCACAACCAGGGCAAGAGATGGCTAATAGCACAAATGACCTCTATGCTATCTCTATGACCAGATGTTGTTAGATTCTTCCCTAGGCCTTTAAGCTAATACAGGTGGCCTATCTCTAGAACTCATCTTCTTGGAAGAAATGACATGAACTTTGAGTTGAGTTTTGATGTAATTTTGTCTCCTTGTGCACAGAGGATTATATTGACCAGGAAACTGTCCCCCCAAGTGTACTGTGTTTAAAAGTGCTGGCAATAAACTGCCTGGCATCAGACTCTCTAGAAGTTAGATCTGGTCTGACTAAGTCAGGTAAACTGAGTCTTCATTCTCAGCTCTTCTGGGTTTGTCTCCCTGCCTTCCATGATGCTTGCAGGGGCCCCCAGCATAGGATGATAAGATACTTAAGTTATCAAGGCCACGCCTAAGTACTGCTACCAGGTGAGCCATCCTGCTAGCTCTCCTTCGGGCATTTACAGAAAGCATTAGGTACTCTGTTAAGTTCTTTTATTAAAGATGCTACAAAAGCACAAAGGAAATAGATGTATGGAAACTGAGTCTGGGAACACGATCTTATATAATGGTATCAGAGTTAAAAACCAGAAAAGTGGAGTGCTGGCCCCTACTCAGGGCAGGTGAGATGGCTTAGCTGGTAAACATACTTGATGTACAAGCCTGAAGATTTGAGTTCAATCCCAGAACTCCTTATGGAAGGAGAGAACAAATTTCTGAGTGCTTTCCTCTATTTCCACATGCACACCATGGCATACACATGCCCACACCCACACGTACACATACGCAAAAATAATACTAATAAATAAAATTTAAAGCCAAGTATTTTCCAGGCATTCTGTGTTTGAATTTTCAGGTATAAAAGACAACCTATTCTCTGGAAAGTATTTTATTAGTATGTATTAGTCATACAAAATAATGGGTTTTATAACACTTGTTGGGAGCCAGACCGAGCCAATGATTTCCCAAAGGCTCTGATGATAAAGGGAAAGCTAGTTCTCTGTCTTTACCCAGGGCCTGACTTGAGAAGGTAAAGTCTGGGGCCTGAAAGGATTAAGGTTTTGGTTCTGGGGAAGCAGGCTTTCCTTTCTGAAGGGCTGTGGTTATCAGGTTATCAGTCCTAAGGCAGCTGTGTCTGAGATAGCCTGTGTTCTCTTGGGTTCTCTTCTGACTTTGGCCCATTTTTCTCCCTGAAAACGGTATATAAGATTCAGTACTCTTTTGTTGTTGTCTTTCAAGACAGGGTTTCTCTTTGTAGCTTTGGAGCCTGTCCTAGAACTCGCTCTGTAGATCAGGCTGACCTGGAGCTCACAGAGATCCTCCTGTCTCTGTCTCCTGAGTACTAGAATTAAAGGTGTGGTGTGTGCCACCACTGCCCGGCTGATTCTGTACTTCTTAATAAGCTTGCTGGGCATCAGACATAGCTAGTGCAAGACCTGCAGACCCCAGATGTCTGTCCTCTTTAATGTCTCTGCCTCTGGTCATCCCACTTAGGACCCTGTCCACGAAGAACAACCTGCTGGTCCAGGCCAATCTCCAAACTGGTGTCTAATGAACCACACCCTGATCTGTAGCATCGGCTCATGTCCATGGTATAAATGGTGCCAGTCCTGAAGGTAGAATAGAGAGGAGTTGAGTCTCAGTGGCCACAATGGTGCCTCTGTCCCCGAGACTCGCAGAAATACCAGCATTTGGAGTTTCAATGCTGGTAAAAGGCAAAATAATTAAGAAAGTATGAGTTTCTGTAGAGCGGGAGATGCAAAAGAGACAGGGCTATCTCAACAGGCTGTCTAGATTATTGACTGGAGGCTATATTAGACTGGATCAAAGTGAATGCCCCCCCCTGCCCAGTTCTCACCAAGCACAGCATCTCCAAAGGAGGCAATCTAGTTCCCATGTGTTCCCACTCCAGCAAATGTCAATTTGCAACACCTTGATAGGATCTTAATTAGAGACCTGTAAATTCTTATGTAAAAACCAATCTTCCACCCATTTACCATTTACAGTTGCTTCTAGATTAAAAAACCAAGTCATTCTGGAAGAGTTTTGGTAAGATATTCTGTAGCATCCAGGTGGGTATCCCCTGCCCTCCAGAGGTGACCAGCCTGGGGACTGCAGAACACCCACCTGCAAACTGTGCAGGTGTAGTGGGGTTAGAGGGCAGGGTACTGGCACGATCTCAGTCGAGCCAGTCAGAAGCTGATGGACAGACTGCCAGCAGTGTCCTTGGGTCACATCTGGGGACTGACAAAAAGGTCTACAGAGGTGTCTGGCTGCTCCTCTGTGCTGGAAGCAACATTGAAGTTCCAGATCAAGGAGCCCAGAGTGAATTGTTTTAGTTTTCACTTCCTGAGACTCACCTAAGCGCCTCAACTAGGACCCCCAACTAGTTAACACAATTCTTATCTTCACCCCAATGCAAGTTTCCAGCTGCCCCTATAGGACCTGTGCCAGGGATGGGAGATGTCACCAGATTTATGAGCCAATGAAACCACGTTCTAGCCATGGACCATCATCTCACTTTGAGAATTCTTCAAAAGAGATGTTCTCACATTTGGCAGCTTAATGAGGTTATTTGTTTACTCTGGGAGGTGGAAACATCTTTTCTCAAAACCACATGTGGGCTCAGCATTGTCGTGTTAGAGATTCAGCTGGCTTGTTGTTTTACCCAGCAGGGTGTGGTGGGCAGCATGAGAGGTGGTGGCAGCAGCCTCATCTGCCAGCATTCAGCTGGTCCTGGATTCTGCAGGGTGGCACATCCTATTTAAAAGGATGCTGTGAACCCAGAGGACCAGAGGTTTCCCAGGGAGAGGAAGGAACAGGGGCTTGGGAAGTTCTCACGATCAAGGTGTCCCATCTGGTGGGCATACTTTTCTTGTGGCATTCCCAGGACGGCCATGGGCTTTGTTGAAATAGTGCTGTGAAAATTTGCGGGCTCTGGGAGGAGAGACTGGGAGGTGGAAAATGCTGAGTTGGAGGCTCCAGGCTGTTTCTATGGGGCTTCTCACAGCTTGGGGAGGTTCTCTGCATCTAGCTGTGTCTTCCAAGGGGCAGCTTGTCCATCCAGTTCTTGTAGATCCCACCAGATGCTGAGTGGGGTATCTATTTCACGGTCTCTTGATGTCCCCCTGGACTGATTCCCACTGAAGAGGCACCAGTAGCTCAGAGCAGAGCTGCTTAATATCCTGTCATTGGTGTAAAAATGTCCCACACCCAAATATCTGTCCTGTGTGCTCAAAACTTGTGACTCTACTTAGGTTCTTTGATAGAGGGATATTATCTTCCCCCTTCCCACCTTTGGCACTTTCTCGTAGAACCAACACATGTCCCATGCTAGCTGGAGCTGGACTCTACAAAGGTTCCAATCTGAGCAAATACAGTTCCATCTCACCTTGATCTGAATTAGACATTTAAGAAGCTCTGATGATGGGCATAGATAATTTCAATGGAGTGTCTCTGAAGACACCTGGTTTCTGGCCGGTTGATAAAATCGTGAATGATGTTTCACATCCAATATATATTTGGGTCCTGTTGAAAGAGTCTCATATTTTAGTAAACTGTAGGCATGAATTTGTGAGGAGGAAAGCCTGGCCATCCACCTGTAGACCAGTCAATAGCATTCTAGTCTAGAGCTACAGACATACTGCACCCTAGGTCAGAAGCTACTCAATCTGCGAAAAACTATGTCCAGAATATCAAACTCTAGCCAATGCATAGAGATATGTGATAGGACATCCTTGGTGAGGGAAGGGGTAGTTCTGCCTATATTATGATTAGAGAAATTGGGAAAGGCACATACAGATAGGGAAACAGAGTGTGTGTGTGTGTGTGTGTGTGTGTGTGTGTGTGTGTGTGTGTGTATGGTATGCATGCAAGTGCCTATGTGCATACAGGTAAATGTCCTAATTAGCCTCAGGTATAGTTCCTCCACCACTGTCCATCTTGTTTCTAGGGACAGGGCCTCTCATTGGCCTGAAACTTGCTGAGTCCTAGATGGCTAGCCAATGAGCCCCGGATATATGCCTGTCTGCCTCCCCATTACTGGGGCTACAAGTTCATGCTATCATGCAGGTTCTTTTACATGGTTTCTCAGGGACTGAACTCAAGTCTCCATGCTTGTCAGAGAGCACTTTATTAGATGAGCTATCTCCCCAACCCCAAGTGAATACGAACTTCTCCGCAACATGTACCTGACACAGGATTCATGAAGCAAACAAACAAATAAAACAACCCCCCCCAAAAACACAAAAGACTGCTCTCAATGAGAAAACTCAGTAGAAAGTGGGGGGGTGGGGATGACCAAATATCCATTAAAGAAAGTTTCCAAATGGCTAAGATGTGCATGAGAGGATGGTCAGCCTCCTGGGTCACTACAAGATCCCATTACACATCCACCAGGAAGGAGAGAGGGCCCGAATGTGAGAGAGTGAACCTTGGTGAGGATTTTCTGTGTCCTTTGTCTCATCCACAGCCTTATGAAGATGGAATGTGAATGCTTTAAGATGGCCTCTTACGCAGCAACTTCTAGGTCCCCAGCAGAACTGCTCATGAACACTTGGTGGAAGAATCATCATGTAAGAGAATAACACCTAGATGCATGCCAAAGCCTTTCAGGATGAGAAGAGACACATGCAGAGGAGTCTTACCTCGCCAGGAATGGGCCAATCAAAGCGGTTCACCATGGCAATGTAAATGAGGCTTGCAGGTGTAGTGCCAAAGAATGGAGCCAGACACCAGAGTCCTCAGTAACAATCCTGTCTGCAGGAAGTTCAGGTTCTGACAAAGCCAACCTCTGACATTCAAAGGCTGACTGGCGGCAGGAGACCTGGGGGAATCATGGGCGCTGGGGTGTCACCATGCTGATCTGCAGGCCACCTGTGCGTGTTTGTTTATAGACGTTTGTTCTTCCGACGGCTCATATAAGCCTATTTTCCTGTATGTGAGCTATACTTTACAGGAGTTTCATGAGAACTTTATTAAAAATGAAAGAAAGCAAAGGATGAAAAGAAGCTTGTTGGATTTAGTATGTTAATTACGCCCCAAGAAAGGGGATTTTCTTTATCTGTTTGTTGTGTGGGAGGTAAATTTACATTAGAATATTCAATTGGATTTAGAGCCCCTCCAGGACTTCTGGCCATTCTAATTTCCATTGGCAGGGACACCCATCTGCATCACCTGTGTGTCCTTTGTCCTGGAGACAGAGGGAGATGGACACCACCCTGCACCTGGTCCCAGCATGCTCACTGCTGCAGAGGGGAGCATGTTCTCTTCTTGGGAAGAAAACTGTAAAATTTTTTCCCAGTGTTCAGTGGTGTGTTTCCAACAACATGGGCACAGGATAGGATTGTAGGTTCACCACATTTGAGGTTAGTGTGGCCACACTTGGGACTAGGAGATGTGAGAGGTCTGTGTGTGAATTCTGGGCAGAAGGCTTTAAGAGTGAGTGTGGAGGGCTGCAGAGATAGCTCAGAGGTTAAGAGCACTGGCTGCTCTTCTAGAGATCTTGAGTTCAGTTCCCAGAAAGCACATGGTGGCTCACAACCATCTATAATGAGATCTGGTGCCCCTTTCTGGCATGCAGGGATATATTCAGACAGAACACTGTATAACACTGTATACATAATAAATAACATAATTTAAAAAAAAAAAAAAAAGAGTGAGTGTGAATGGCCACGTGATTGTGACATCTCAATAATGGAGTCCCCTCCATCCTGGACCCCGAGTGAGTGGGAATGGAATAGCTCTCAACTTGTGATGGGCATATGGGACAAGCAAGACACAAACACTGTCAATGAAGCTCTCAAGACTTTTTGTGCCTGTTACTGTGGTATAACCCCACCCACACTGACCACTAGACTCCCCTCTGAAAATGGGAGAAGTGAAGAATAGATAGTTTGCTGTGAGGCCCATGACCTTCCAAAGCTATGTGCCTCGACCCTTCAGGAAAGGACATCCATCAGCGACTACTGACTTCTTGGGGACACTCTGACATTAACCATGGCTCATTTGAATTGTCCTGAGGACCAGTGGTGAGCCATCAAGCCTCTTCCCCAAGATGCCTTTGAAATAGTGCAGAGCAACTAAGTAACCACATTTGCCCTATAACATACTGTGCCCCTGGGCTAAAAAGACACTTTGTTGCAGGAACTGTTTTACATTATGGCCAGCTAGGAAGCCCTGTGTCATCTCTACAGGCCCCGCCATGGAGTAAGAAGTCTGCGCCAGGATTCATCAAGGCACTCCTAGAACACCACATCTCCAAAGGTCACAGTGGAGACTTGAGTATCACAGAAAGGCAACAGAGCAGATGAGATCTGAAGGGAACCCTTTCTGATTTGGTTTTACTGTTGCTGACGGTTGAGGCCAGGTATCCAGAACCAGAGCCCAGCTCTGAACTCATTAGGAAAGAAAACTCACTGGGAAACAAAACAAAACAACTCTCCTACTGGGCAACCGGCAAAGGGGACTTCACATCCCAGTCTCCATGCCTCTGCAGTAGACCACATCCTTCTTATTGTCACTCCTCAGTGGCCCCTTGTAAACTTTCGGAGGCTAATCCATCTTTGCTAGCAGACCAGGTACTAGCAGAGGACTTTCAGGGCAGCCATAAAAAGGCCCACACATGTCCTAAGGAGAACAAATGATTCTTTAAACAGAGCTGCATCTAGAGTCCAGAGCCAAGCCCGGCCACCTAGAATGAAGCTGACAAAAGCCACAAGCTCCTCATGAACCTATGGGCAAGAATGAGAACCCAGAGTTCTGGGGCTAAGGACAGAGGTCAGTGGTTGAGTACTTACCTAGCATGACTTCATGTTTCATTCACAGCACAGTGTGATGGTACATGCCTGTGATCCCAGCATGTAAGACTGCAAACAGGGGTGATCAGAAGTTCAAGGGCATCCTCATCTACACAGAGAGTTCAAAGTCAGCCTGACAGGAGGCCTTGTCTTAAACAAACAATCAAGTCAACAATCCTACACCCAAGTTCTAGATTTCTGGACTTGTTTGTTATGCAGCATTGCCATACTACCATCTGTCTGACAGATATAAAAGCAAAAGTCAAACATGGATGTTTCATCTACTGAGAAGTGACTTCTGACATTTATCTGTTCTCTTATAAGATCCAGGAAGCCCCAGTAACGCGCCAGCCATCAGGTCTTAGATTTGGGCTCTGCTTTGCATGCTCAGAGTATATAGACTTAGACGCCCACCCTTCTCTGAGCCTGTGCTCCTGGCACCTTGCCTGGGTGCTGCACTGGGGATGGGGGTCAGGCTGAGGAGGGGCACCTCTGGCCACACTGCTCTTGCCTGGCTTTCTACAGTAGACCTCCCCAGCAGTGAAGGACTCCAAGGGTGATTGCCTCCAGCACCACCCATATTTATTTTGGCAGAAGAGTCTCCCGCTGCAGATTCCCTGAGCTAAAAGCAATCAGGAAGGCTTAACAGCCACTCTCCCATCAAAGCCACCTGCGTCCCCGTCTTCCCCTATGAAGTCTGACTCCCAGTCACACCTTCCAGTCCCTGTTCAGCTCATCTCAAGCTCACATCCCAAACCATCTGCAGGTCAGATGCAGGCTTCAGACACGTGGACAGAACAAACCTACACTCAGCAATAGCCGGGCAGCCTGAGCTGGCACTGTGAACTACCTACCACCTGACCTACCAGAAGCACAGGACACCTGCAAGGACCGTCCCCATCTGCTACACAGATGCTCACGAAGACCATGAAGACAAAACAGGGCTGCGCCCACCGAGGTGAGTGCAGAGAGTGAGCTGCTGAAGACCCCAGAGGCACACGGAGGAAACGGTGGCACTAAGGACAACCTGCTCTTCCCACACAGGCTCCCGTCTCCTCCTGGCCTCATGCTGAGGTCAAGGGTACCACCGCATGCTCAAGAGGTGGTCAGGAGCCTCCCCTGTCTCCTTCTTCCTTCCATTCTACTGAGTTGGACACGGCCCCTCTCTTAAAGCCCTGCTGTTCCCAAGACCTCAGAATGTGGTCCATGCTTTGATTTCATACTACTGGTCCTCATCTGTGAGAGACTCGATGCCTGTATTATTAAAGAATGCAGCATCTGGGGTTCAGAAAAGCCTTTCAAGACAAGACAGACAGCTCAGCAGGGAAATTGTTTAAACTGTCCAACTGGGGTTTTTAGTCCGTGCCCGGTCAGTGTGATGCTGGACTAGACAGAGCAGGAAGAAATGAAGGCAGAGGAGAAATGAAGTGGCTGACCTGCTCAGATGTTCAGAAGCCCCCAAAGCTGGCCTGCAGAAGTGAGACACAGGGCGGGGAGCGGCAGATGAGTCAGTGACACAGGCTGGAGACTTCTAACACGCCTGCGTGCGAGCGGACAAGAGGCTGTGAGACATGTGTTTCCGTTCCAGGGTGGACAAGAGGGTAAAGCGTTCTCTGCTGCCTGTGCTACCTGAATGAGTTTGTGCCAACTGCTTCCCAGAGCCCTTCTCCACAGGATGGATTGTGTGAATCCAGTGATGTGCGTTCCTGATGCTCGGGACAGTGTATGAGGCAGAAACAGCAAGCTTCCATGCTACCATGGCTGCTGGGGGGCTGCTGGTACTGTGTGCTGAGTGTGGGGCTGGAAAAACTGTACACAGACACAGTTCACATCGCAGAAACTTACACAGGGATATAGCATAGATCCTGGGATGGGTGGTGTGCTGTGCAAGCATGAAGATCTGGATTCAAATCCCCAGCACTTGTGTAACCCTTTGTGGGTGGTGGAGACAGAAGGTTCTCTGGGCCTTGCTGGCTTCCAGAATAGCTCCAGATTCAATAAGACACTTGTTCAAGGGACTAAGGTAGAGAGAGAGAGTGATGGAGAAGGGTACCCAGCACCCTCCTCTGGCTTCTATAGGCACACATGGTGGTGCACCTTTAATTTTATCACTCAGGAGACTGAGGCAGAAGGATCCCTAAGTTTGAGGCCAGCCTGCTCTACATAGGGAGTTCCGGGATGGTCAGAGCAATGCACTAAGACCCTTTCTCAAAGATACATGAGTAAATAAGAGCTGGGGAGACAGCTTCATGATTAAGAGCAGGTACTTCTCTTGCAGAGGGATCAAGTTCATAACCCTGCACCCATATCAGTTGGCTCACAATCACCAGTAGCTCCAGCTCTGGAGGGATCTACCACTTCTGGCCTCTGAGGGCACCTGAATTTATGTCCCCAACCTGTCTCATATGCAGAATTAACAGTAAAATAAAGTATTTTTAAAATTTGATAAATAGTTGAAGAGATATCTATAAATTGGGGGGTAAATATTAGTTACATAACCACATAAATCAGTCACACAGCACTAAGATGCCTCTACATGATGGATCAACAGATAATGAGGGTAATTGTGTTGCCATGGAAATGCATCCCTCAGATCTCCAGAGAGGAGAGTGTCTGGAGGCACCAGTGTGGCTCTGAAATCTGTCACTCCCTCAGCAGTAAAGTCACATCTGGTGCAGTCTGATCCTAGCCAGTGCCCAAGGTGGCAGGAATATTGTGAGAGGCCATTCCTGGGGATAGGGAGGATCTGCGGCTCCTCAGATGGGCAGGCAGGGTGTGTCCTAGAACACCCATCCAGACTGCACTGTAGTTAAAGGTGCGCTCCCCTAACCTCCCTTCCTTCCCTGATTCTAGGGCTCCATCCTCACGGCCTTGCCACAGCCCTGCCTCCAGGCTTCTCAGCTCCTCTCCCCATTGCCCTTGCTGAAGATGTGCTAGCCAGTGCCTTGCAAGGTCAGTCCGGTCTTGACTCCTGTCTCTCAGAAGATGTGGACTCACAAAGCAGGGGCAAAATGATTGCTGGTTTCTTAGCATCGAGAAAAAAAAAAATGCCCAGCCTTCTAGTGCTTGAAGGTTCCATTCAAATTGCATTAAATGTCATGAAGCAGTATCGGCATTCCCTCCTGAGCTTGACTATCCCAAGCTTGCCTGTTCAAGGAGCTAAGCAGTCTCTCATATTGAAGGGTATGGAGCAAAATGCTTCAAAAGCTATGTGGGGGGGGGGGGAGGAAGGCACCGTGTAGAAAGCATCTCAAAAAAAATGATTACATTTTGACCCTGATATTTTGCACTGAGGGCATGTTCATGAGCAACAGAAATACTTATATAAATAGGCTCTCAAACATTCATCATCTTTTTAATCAGTCTTGAAGGAAATAAACAGTCATTTAGGTTAATGTTGGCACCAAAGTGGAAACTTGTATTCTAAAGCTTAATGGGGTCTTCCTAAAGGCACACAGCTTCACCAGCCACAAAGAACACACCTTTTACCTTAAGGACAGTGTGCTGGCAGCCCCTAGCCCTGGACAACTTCATGGTCAACTCCAGCTTGCAGGCCAAGGTACTGAGGCCCGGGCCTATGTGACCATTGCAAAGCAGGGACTCCAGCCAGCATGGTGAGCTTGGGAGCACAGGAACCATGAGAGTCCAATGGAAATGGCAGCTATGGCTGCCTGTAGAGCACACAGGGCTCCTGGCGCCATACACGGAAGAGCAGACAAAAAGAGAAAGGGCCACCTGGGCAGGCCACCTCTGCCTCTGGTCCAGAGACGTTGTGGATGCCTTTTACCCAGCTTCACTGGTTTTAGAGGGTGGCGGCACTCAACCATGAACTGTGCATTTGCCATGAACACCTCAGACATGGGGGTCCAAGTTCATGGTTTCCTGCAATGTTTTTCAGGAAATTACAAGTGCCTCTACCTGAAACCACTGGTCCTTCCCTTGGGTCTGAGAAAACATTTGATGTGTGACCTTTGGCTGTCAAAGAGTCCAAACCCTCTCTCTCATCAGCAAGCTTAGCAGAGATGTCTAACTTGTGACACATATGCAAAACAGAAGTTTGTGCGCTGCGCTCGCTCTTCCAGCCCAAGGGCCTCGGCTGGACACCTTGGGTTTAATTTATGTCTCAAGACAATTTTTCCAGTGTGGCCCAGAGAAGTCCACAGGTTGGACTTTAGGTTCTGTGTGCCACAGATGGTCTTTATCATCATCTTCTTCCTATTTTTTTTAAACATTCTTTTAAAAACTTTTTTTTTTTTAATTTGTGTATGGTCAATACAAAAAGAAACCACAGCCTAAGTATAGTTTGCTGACCCCTGCTCTAAGGTTTTATTTTTCTTCCTATAAATAGACTTTGTGAATGCATTTGTTTATTTCCTCTTTTTCTTTGGTTTTACTCTTCACAGTGGTGCTGGTAAAGGATAGGGCTTGGAAACATCAAGTATATTAGTTGTTTTCTTATTGTTGGGACAAAATGCTTGTCAAAGGTCACTTAAGGGGGAAAGGGTTTACCTTGGGTCAGAGTTGGCACTTACTATGTACCACAGTGGGGCATCTGGTTACACTGTGTCCACCTTCAGGAGGCAGAGTGCAATGAATGCAGCTACTCAATTGGCTTCTGCTTCCTTCTCGGTCTGAGGTGGATCTCCTCTCCGCCCCCCCCCCCATGATACCACCCACATTCAGGGTAAGTCTTCCCTCCTTGGTTAAACCTTTCTGGGATCTTCCTCACAGGCATGCCCAGATGCACGTGTGTCTCCTTAGGTAATCCAAACGTGGTCATGTTGACAGTAGAGATTAACTGTCACCCATTTTGTACATATTTCAGTACATTCCTAAGGAATGTGCACCCATAGATATAGTGCTATCTGATGTGTGTTCCTGCTGTTGTGATGGAGATAGTGTTTCCCCAAGGGCTCGTGGGCCTCTGTGCACATCCTAAGGGAATCCAATACCTTTGAAAATGGTGGCTCTGCTCGTACAGGAAGAACAGATGAGTAAACACTGAAAGTGGAAGGTGGTTTTCCTAAAACACCACACTGCAGGCTTCAACTACAACACAGGCACCCAGTGATTTATTCCACCTTGGTGAACATTCCTCTGCCCTGTGTAAATTTCTGCTGACTGTCTCGAAGGTTCTAGAACGAGACAACAAAAAAGTGCCAGTTAGAAGTCACCGGTCGTGTGTGTCTGGAGCCCACGGTTTCCCTGCATCCCAGATTCAAACAGGGAAGATGCCCACGTGGCATCGTGAAGGGAACACATCTAGAACAAACTGTGGCCAAGTAGCAAATTGTTAAATTGAGCCACTTCCACCTCCACAGCCCGGGCTCCTGTAGAGCCAAGTGTGCAGAGCAGCTGTCAAAGGAAAGATGCAGGCGGAATGAACAACAGCTGTGGTTAATCCTCAGGATTAAAACGGAAAAGAAAGCCTGTCTCCATGCCAGCCACACCCTCGGGCTGTTTGCTTTGCAGCATGGTGTTCCTTGAGTGGTGCCTGAGCCCCTCAAGGAGGCTGGGTGGGATGGAGAGGCAGTCCAGCCCTGAGGGGCTGAGGGTGCCTCACATCAGAGAGAGTCTTTGCATGGGTCAGGGTGGAGCTGTGCCACCCAGACAGCAGAGGGCTGAGGGAGCCCTTCTGGTCTCCGTTTTTCTTTCAAAGGGACAAGGCAGGATTGTGACATTCTCACAGAGCTGGCATGGCCCTTGGGAGAATAAGACAGAGTACTTGCTTTGGTTTTTTTTTGTTTGTTTGTGTTTTGTTTTTTTCCTTTTGGGGGGGAAATAGCTTTACTGAAATACACTTCATACTCCTTACACTTTGGCCATTTAAAGTATAGGAGTCAATGGTTTGGATGCATTTGTACACAAACTCTCCCATGTGAGAGGCTGAGTTTACATGGTCAGAAAAGGCCACCATTCTGGCACAACAAAGCAAGTAGCTGGCTACACAGAATCTATGGCAATTCTCCTAGGTAGATTTGGGGAACCCTGAGGTGCCAGAGACCTGGAACAGAGATTAATCACCATCCATGTCCCGAGTGCGGAGCAGGAGGAGGAGGGATGGGAAAAGACCAGTTAATGAAGGGTCCAGGGACTAAAAGCAGGAGTGTAGTCCCGTTTGACCTGTGCTGGGAGGAAGCTCACTTTGGGGTGCATAGCACCCCAGCAAGAAGACTGTGCTTGGGGGATGGGCACAGGAGAGCTTCATGGGGGAACTGTGGCACCCAGTTAGCAAGGTACCTGCCTGCATTAGCTATATAGAAACAGGGACATTGGGGGAGGAGCAGCTGGGGTCGAGGACAAACTCTTCAGGGAAGGAGAGGGAGGAGACAGAGGCCAGAGGAAAATGAGCAGACCATACCTCACTCTACAAAAGGACATGCTTACCATTGACCTCATCCTCACAGCAAGAGACACTGTAGCAGTAAGAAACTTCACACTGAACTGATAACTGTTTAGTAACAGTGCTATAGGTCTCCTGCCACATATATGCATACACATAGACATACACACACATAGATACAGACACACAGAGAGACACAGACACACACATACACATAGAGACATAGGCCCACGCAGACACAAACACACAGAGACACAGACACACTGAGAAAGACATAGGTATGTACATACACACCCAGAAACACAAATATACAAACACACACACAGACACATAGACATAGGCACACACAGGTCCACATACAAATACATATACATAGAGACACAGGCACACACACATAGAGAGACATAGATATACACATCCACACCCAGAGACACACACATGCAAACACACACACATACACACACTCAGGCACACACAGCGACATACACACACAGACACAGAAACACATATACAGAAACATGGAGAGACATCGCACACACGAAAACACACAGAGACACACATAAAAAAACCACACACATCCACACAGGCACACACAGAAGCAAACACACAGAAAGACCTACGCACACATGAACACACATAATCTTCATTGTCTCGGGGTCACTTCTGTGATTTCAGCTATCAGTCATCAACCATGGTCTAGGAATATTAAGTGGGGAATTTCAGAAACAAACTATTCACGGGTTTTGAAGTACATGGTGTCCCAGTGATATAATCACCCTTCATACTGTCCTATCTAGAGGGTTGGTGGCCCCTTTGCTCAGTCACTTAGCAGCCATCTTGGTTATCAGTGCGGCGTACAGAGGTTGGGTACTAACTATGATTTGATACTCTCTCAGGGTGAGTGTGTGTGTACACATGTGTGCATGCATGTCTTCGTTCACATCTCAGAAACTGAAACCAAGTCTCTCTCTCTATACACACACACACACACACTCAGGACTTCTTCAAAGTTCATTCCTCAAAATTTTGGCTTTCAATTTTGAGCCAGTTTGGGGCCAAATGGATGAAGAACTTATAAAAATAAATCTCACAAGAAACAGTAAGGATTGTAGCAGACTAGGAGTGGAGCATGGTAAATCAAGACAGGAAAAGGTGGGTCTCAGCCCTCCAGGAAGCCAGATTTAAATAGGAGCAAGAATGTGTGATGATAATGTCTGCTTCTACCATTTCCTCGGAACTACAGTGTCACCCAAGGATCTTGTTTGCTTACGTCCTCTGTGAAGGTGGACAGCGGCTCCCACCCTAGTTTGTCCTTCTCATTGGACTTGAAAGAAACACAGATAGAACATAGACTATAAAAAGGCTTTAAAAGTGTAATGCCCCAAGCAAATTAACTATAAGTATGCACATAAGAAAATGCCAGACCATTCTAGCAAGGATTGAGAAGAGTAAGGGGCCACTCACTGCCCTGGCTGGAGCTGATGGAGAGAGAACCCAGAATCTGGCCCAAGGGCTGACTCAGATTAGCGAGGAGCATGAAACTCCCAGAAAGGAACAAAAGCAGGGTGGCATTCAGTTTTCTGTTACACTACCATCCCTGTCCCTGGGCCCCAGAAGCTGCCTCTCTCCTTTGCAGTGACTGGGAGGTGGGAAGAGGAGATGGCACTCTTCCTTGGGACACCTAAAGCTCTCTCGGGGAAGAGTCCTACATGCAGGACCAGAATGTTGTCAAGCTGAAGCGAGAGAGGACCTGGAAACTCCTGGGAAAGGATTGGTCTGGAAGAAGTGGGAGGTGGCGGTGGCCGTTATCATCTGGACCCTTGTCTCCTGAGCTGATTCAGTTGGACACTTGTAAGAGGGTAGTTACCCCTTAAGGCAGAACAGGAGCCCATTCAGATACCCATAATTCCACAGTGATGGACATGGACCCTGTCCTATGCCCCAGAGATTCAGAGCCCTGGCCAGGTGTTCTCGTGGCCCCATGAGTGGGCCAGGGCACATGGGGCTTCCTTCTACATCCCTCCCATCTCTGCTTATTGACCCGAAAATAAAGTCATCAAGGACCAGGCGATCCCACACAGACAGAGGCAGAGGCAACATCAGTGGCCCCTCTGCTCCACCTCAGGCTGACTGCATGGTTTAAGTCACTTTTTCCAACTCCCAAAGGCCTTAGTAGCTAATTTTCCAAATCGAGATACTAGCTGACTCCCAAGTCCCTTCTGCTGTGTGTGTGTGTGTGTGTGTGTGTGTGTGTGTGTGTGTGTGTGTGTGTGTGGTGTACCAGATGATGATGAGGGGCTCAGGTTGCAAATTCTCCAGCATAGACTTCTGATTTGTTGTGTCATCCATCACTAAAATGTCATAGCAGCAGGATTCCACTCTCCCTAGGAGTTTTAAAAGCCCTGTGGTCCAATAGCAAAACAGGGCCAATGGAGGGGGGTAAGGAAAGGTCACCATATACGTGACCCTCACGTCATTATGGCACTATCCTAACCTAGGGGCAGCAGGCTTCCAGCATCCACCCAGAGGAGCTGTTACCAAGTAACCGGTGTCAGGCAGGCCTGCTAATCACCTTTCTAGGGAAATCATCCTTACTCACTTAAAAGCTAGGTTAACCTAGACCTCCCCAGCTGTCCCTGGCTGTATCCAGAGAGTAGTCTCCAGAATTCAGGAGAGGGATAAACCCACAGTGAAGAGCAATATTCTCCTTAGAGGCAAATGAGAAAGAGTCTTTTCCTATCCTGGACTTTAGCATATGTCTCTCTTCCCACTTCTCTCTCTCTCTCTCTCTCTCTCTCTCTCTCTCTCTCTGTGTGTGTGTGTGTGTGTGTGTGTGTAAGAGAGAGAAGAGTAGATATATATGCCCTGAAATTTGTCACTTTGTCATTTGTAAGTACACAGTACAAAGTACATGGGTGTAAACTTCTTCACTTTGCTGAGTCTGCCTGTGTTCCCAATTGGCACCCCCTGTCTTAGGATTATTAGTGTTGTGACAAAACACCATGACTAAGAAGCAAGTTGGGGAGGGAATGGTCTATTTGGCTTACACTTCCACACATTGCTGTTTATCACTGAAGGGAGACAGGACAAGAAATCAAACAGGGCAGGACCCTGGAGGCAGGAGCTGATGCTGAGGCCACGGAGGGAAGCTGCTTGCTGGTTGCTTCCATGGCTTGCTCAGTGTTGGAGGCTGTGGGCGCTGTAGCAGGTGACAACTGGTGTTCAGACATCAACCCACCAGAGAAATGATTCTCTGATGGAGAATCCCACCCTGGCGGGGCCTGCAGGACCACCAAATCTGGAAACTATTGCTCCTGCCTGTAATTTGTTTGCTAAAACTTTACAGATATACACTATGCTAGAGTTGCAGATGTCTACCAGGGTTATTAACACAAAGCAACCTGAAAAATCAGACCAATTCTTCGCTTGCCAAGTCTGGCTGGTAAGACCTGACGGTACAGATCTCTCTGCAGCTAGTCTCGCTGGTGGGGCACTGTGCCCCCAGCCTCTGGTCATAGGCTTATACCTCGAACCTTGAAACCTTACATTGCCATGGTAAATGGCTCAGCTTCTTATCATTTACTCAAGGAAGGTGCTATGACCAGTGAGATTTAATTCTAGTAACTTTTTTCTTATTGCCTCAAGCTTGCTATTAAAAAAAATTATTTAAGCTAGGTGAAAAAAAGAAGAGAGAATTGGAACAGAGAATTGAAACAAAGGAACTAAGAAGAATTAGAACTTAGAAGAAAATTAGAGGACTGAAAAATAAAGACCATGGCCCAAACATCACATGTGTGACTTTTTTCGGGACCCCTCAGATAGAAAAACTTTCTAAGTTCAGTTTCACTACACTGTGGAGATTCTCTTTGAACCATGGGTATAGCCTTGAGAGCTGAACTTTCAGGGATACTAATAGTGCATCCTGCTTTCTTATAGAACCCAGGACCACCAGACCAGGGATGACACCATCCACAATAGGCTGAGCATTTTCCCCACTGATCGCTAATTGAGAAAATGCCTTACAGCTGCGTCTCATGGAGGCTTTTTCTCAACTGAGACTCCTTCCCCTCTGATGATTCTAGCTTGTGTCAAATTGACAGACAAAATCAGCTAGTATACCTCTCCAAACCTCTCTTCATATTCTACTTCCTATCTCTGTGAATGTGACATTCTAGGGACTGTATTGAGCAGAATCATAAAGTATCTGTCCTTTTGGAAGAACGAGAAGAGAGTGTGGAAAACCTGGTGATTTTCCTCTCATCAACCCAGTTAGCGAGGCAGAAGTCAGCAGCCAGAATACAGTCTTTCTCTCTTTTCCTGATACTCTCTCTCTTTGTATTTTTCCTGGCCAAGTGTGAATGAACATTGACATCCCATCCAGGCCCTACAAGTACCAATAGCCAGGTGCATACACATGTGCTTAGCACTGGAGCTGGGCTTTGTGATGCTGTATGACATAATCTAGTCCCTAAATTCCTGGTCTCCTTGTATATTCGAAGACTTCATTTAGAGCAATATTATATCCATGGGAAATATCAACCAAAGGCACTTGGAAGGCAGAGCCTGGAGGATCTCCGTGTTTGAGGCTAGCCTGGTCTACAGAACAAGTTCCTTGAACATCCCAGCTTAGGCAATGCATATAACAATCAAAACCAGAAAGCTGATAAAGATGTAATTGAATGAGGAGGTCATGTTCCAGCCCCAACAAGCAGCAGAACTTGGCAGCGTTAGCCATGTGGTTCTGGCTTTAAGGATATAAGAAAGAAGGCCAGGCATGTGCCAAGGGTGGACCTGAATGGAGGCCTAGAGAGATCATTGAGTGAGGCTGTGAAGGTGAAGCCTGGATTGCCTCAGAGACCCCAAGATGTTGGAGCTGCCAGAGCCGTGGGATGGGATACCTGGATAGGAAAGATGCTAACAGGGAGTGGGAACAGCCCAAGAGAGCAGTGTGCTGCAGTCGACAAAGTGGGGAGGAGTTGGAGCTCTGAAGAGAATTTTGACATCAGACATACGGATGAAGAGTTTGAAGTTTGCCCAGCTGGTTTTTGGTCTCTCTTCGGTCCAGTATGTCCTCATTATGTTTCTTTCCCTGTGTTTTGGATTGGTAATGTGCGTTCTGTGCCACTATATGTTGGAAGTATGTGATCTGATTTTTTATTTTGATTTTACTGTTTGATTACTGTTAAGAGATTGCGTGGATCTCAGAAGAGACTTTGAACTTTAGATTTTTAAATAAATTTGAGACTGTTATAGACTATGAACATTTTTGAAGTTGAACTGAATGAATTTTTGCATTAAGATATGACTATAAGCCTTTGGGGGCCAGGAGTGGAATGTGGTTTGAAAGAAAAGGACCCCCATAGAAAATGGCACTATTAGGTGTGGCCTTGTTGGAGTAGGTGTGGCCTTGTTGGAAGAAGTGTGTGACTGTTAGGGTGGGCTTTGAGGTCTCATATGCTCAAACTACACCCAGTGAGTCAGACCACTTCCTGTTGCCTGCAGACAAAAATGTAGAACTCTCGATGGGTGGTGGTGGCACACACCTTTAATCCCAGAACTTGGGAAGCAGAGGCAGGTGGATATCTGAGTTTGAGGCCAGCCTGGTCTACACAGTGAGTTCCAGGACAACCTCCAAAGCTATAGAGAAACCCTGTCTTGGGGGGGTAAAAAGATGTAAAACTCTAAACTGTAGTTGGACTTTCCTTTGTGGGACCACCAGCTCACAAATAATAACATGGAGACTTCTTATTAATAATGAAAGCTTGGCCTTTAGTTTAGGCTAGTTTCCAACTAGCTCTTAATACTTAATTAACCCATATTTTTAAATCTCTATTACCATATGTCCAACTTCTTCAGTGTCTGGCCAGCATCTCCCTACCGCTATTCTTCCTAGAAATCCTGCCTACTCTCTCCTGCCTAGCTATTGGCAGTTCAGCTCTTTATTAAACCAATCACAGTGACATCTTCACACCGTGTAAACAAATATTTCACAACACTCAACTCCTTCTCCAGCACCATGTCTGCCTGCATGCTGCCGTGTTGATAATGGACTAAATCTCTGAAATTGTGAGCCACCCCATTACATGTTTTCCTTTATAAGAGTTGTGTGATTGTGCCTGGCAGTGGTGGTACACAGAGGCAGATGGATCTCTGTGAATTTGAGGCCAGCCTGGTCACCAGAAAACCAGCTCTGTGGCTTTGACTATATTGCTGTACTATGTTTCCTGGGATACCCGCCCCTCTACATCATTCCAGAGGTTCCAGAGCACTTGAAGATCTCTGTTTAAGACTCTGACTGCCTGGGGTTCCTCCAGTGGCCTGTAATATAAATAATAGCTGGGCATCCCAGGACATCTCACAGTCCATGCTCACACTTTCCTAATGTCCTAGGAATGTTTCCTTGTGCAAGAGTTGCCAGGGTCCTAGAATTCCTTAAGAGGACAAATAATTCCAGGAAGAAGCCACATAACTGAGAGGCAATACAAACCCCAGGCCAGCATCCTCAGAAGGATCAGTGAACTGCTTCCAGGGCCGACTCCCAACTCCCAGCTGAAAGAAGGGTTCTCTTTTTAAATGTCCTATGAAGCTAAAGCAGCTGGGACATTTCCCTTAGAAGAATAACATGGGCAGACTTTAATAACAACCACTTTCTACACTAGGCATCATGCAGAACACTTTTAATATAGTATTTTTATTAGTGCTTTGAGAATTTCATGTATGTGTGCAATGTATTTTGATCACATTCATCCCTTCTCCCCTCTCCCTCCTCTGTCCTTCCACACTAGAACATTGGCCAACTTGGTCTTGTTCCAATCTCATGCAGGCAACCACAGCTGCTAAGAGTTCGTGAGTGCCCTGATGGTGTTATATCCAGAAGACGCCCTTTCATCCTGGCCCTCTCTGGCCCCTGGCTTTTTCTTTTTGTCTATCTTCCATGCTTGTCTCTGAGCCTTGGGGGAAAAGGAGTGTGACTTAGAAGTCCCATCTGTGGCTGAGCACTCCATAGACACTAACTCCCTGCACTTTGACCAGGTGAGTCTGCATTAACCTCCAGCCACCAGCATTTTATTTGCCTCTATGTGACTCCTTAGGAGTATTGTTCTCTATACCAACGTCCCTTGTCCTCAGTACTCCTTACTCCTCTCCTGTCTTTTGTTCCCTTGTTCTCAGACCACAGACAATTCCTTCAGGGCCTTTACACCTGAGCTCACCTCTACACTTCCCACATTCTCTAGGTGGTGTGTCTTCTCCCACAGCCTCCAGACATCCCCACATCTTATCCTCAGAGAGATCTTCCCTTACTTCAGACACAAAACCACCTCCTACCTCAACTCTTTCCCACAGCATCAGTCACACTGCAACTTCCCAGAGTGCTTTTAGTCCTGTTTAGTTTTCACCCAGCAGATGATCTGCCTGGGGAGGCGAGGCTTCATTTCACGTGTGTGGCTTCCCAGGACTTAAAAGCCATGTCCATCCATAGATAACGAATGACAGGTAAACCTAGAAATATGCTGAGCATCGGTAGTCAGCAAGAAAATTCAAATCAAAGCCGCAATGAAATGCCCCGCCAGGTATTACTAGCCTGATGGATCAGGATGGATACAGAACGAAGAGGGCTATGCAGGCTCTAAATGCATATGTAGAAGAGCCCAGAGCACGGTCCTGAAGAGGTTTCTGTAAACTCTTGTTCAGAAAGTCATCATGCACAGTTGCCGAAAGGTAGGGGCAGCCGAAATGCTCACTGATCTATGCAGTGGAGTGGCCTAGAGCAAGATAAATGGTATTGGTCGGTGTGGAGGGTGCGTGTCTACGTGTGAATGCTCCACGTGGGAAACTTTGAGGTTCTCCTGTATGTAAATTCTTAGGTATGTTTGTGTTTGTGAGTGGAGAGCAGGGGCATCCTTAGTTTTATTCCTCTTTGTTTTTTTGAGACAGAGGTCTCTCAATGAACTTGATGCTCACCAAGTAGACAAGGCTGGCTAACCAGCTAGCACCAGGGATCTGCCTGCCTCTGCCTCCCCAGTGCTTGCTGGGCCTGGAGATTTAACTCAGGTCTTCATTGTCGCATGGGAAGCACATCACCAACCGAGTCATCTCCTGGCTCCACCAGGGTGTACGTCTTTGGTTTCTGGAGTTCAAAGCATCCAGAAGCTTGGAGTCACCCAGATGACGTGTTAGGATGATGCAGGAGACACGGCACCTGCAATCATTGGAGTTTCTCAAGCTCAGGGCTGCACAGGCTACATAGTCTGCAGGGCCCAGCATAGCGGGAAGAGGCAGGGTTCCTTGTTAATGGGAAATGACACAAAGGAATTAGGTATGCCATTTGTCTCTGTCTTCTGCAGTCTCTCTTCCCTGCCATGGTAGTTCTTACTTCCTGTTTAATGTCACTGTCCCCTGAGCCCAGGGATCCTCAAGGGAGCTGCCTGTGGTGTTTGTTATAAAATCACTGTGTTTTTGGTGGACCCAGTCACTGGCTCTCCTGTCCATCAGTCACCTAAGAGAAGCACATGAGCTCCGACAGGAGCAGCCTGTTTTCTAAGTCCTCAGCGGGGTAGGGACCCCTACAGGAGGTCTGGGTGCACTGAATACTCAATCAGGGGTAGGCAGTAGCCTTAACCTCCCACTGCAGTGTGGCCCTCCATGCAGAATAGAGATGACCCAACCCCTCATTTATGTGCTTGCCCGGGTCCCTTCTAGGAGTAGAAGATGACAGTAGACAAAGACTACCTTCCCCCCCCCAAGACACACAGACACACCACACACACATTGAAATAAGCCATGCCTGTCTGAGCAAAAGGGCACATGATCTGAGGATGATGAGGGAGTGGGCTGGGCAGTAGGCTAAGGGTCAAGAACCCATCCCTGACAGGGAAGTGCCAGGACCACAGGTGAGTAGAAAGACCCAGGCTCATTGTCCCTCCAGACTGGGTATACAATACACATTCAAACAAACCAAAACAAGCAACGCCAGGGCATGTCACCCCAAGCCTGGAGACCTCCTGAATCAGGACGCCACAGAAACTACACTCATCACACCTTTCTGAAAGTCAGTCCACGTGGGGTTCATAAAACCCTGATAACAGTAATTGATACACATTCAGACTTTTCCGATGGCAGCAAGCCTAACCCGAATCCCCAGAGTAGGCTGGGTGTTTGTGTCCCACAGGCCCAGTAATTCTCCAGGCAGGGGATCTTTGGGCAGCCCAGCCCACAGACCTACTTCCCTGCACAGTACATCTTAACCTAGCATGTAATGGTCCTGACTCCTACAACCTGACTGAAACAAGGAAAGATGCATGAATTAAGGCCAGATCACCTACAGGTGAGGCGGTGCCCTGTGGTGCAGCTTCATACCAGAGCTATGACAGAAAAACCTCACTGCCACCACCCACCACACACACACACACACACACACACACACACAGAGAGAGAGAGAGAGAGAGAGAGAGAGAGAGAGAGAGAGAGAGAGAGAGAGAGACTCAGTGGAACACATTGCACTGAGGAGACACTTCATGAGGATGTTGGCTCAGTTCCTCCTCCACGTGACTCAGAGCAAAGCCATCCAGTGTTCAAGGAGACCCTCCTTCACCATCCTCGCTTCCAAGGTCTCGTGACCTCTTATTGAGGCTCTCCTCTTGCAAAGCAGAATAGGCTTGGTCCGATTTGACAAATAAGAAAGCTGGATCCAGGAAGACTGAGTAATTAGCCAATGTCACAGCTATATAAGGATACCAAAAGCCTGCCCATATGACAATCTCCCTGACAACACAGCATCCAGAATCCTGGTCACCCCCAGAGCATGGGAAGTGTGAGCCGGAAGCGGGGAGGGCCAGCTGCCATGGAGACTTTGCTCCCATCTTTGGCGAGAGGCAGTGTATAATACTGCAGGCCACCACACACTGGAGCTGGCTGCAAGGGCCCATCCTCTAAGGCTATTTGCTGCCTGCAAGCTCTGCCTGACCCTGGGTTTGGAGGGAGCTGCAGGAGCCTCAGAAGTCCAGGGCAGTGGCTGACTGCTGTGTTTGGTGAAGCTGCTGAGAAGGAATTGGGTTGTTCCATTCTAGGAATCAAAGGGAGAGAAGGTAGCCCTGGGGCTGACTGTGGGTGTGGACCAAGCCTTGGCCTCTTCCGGTAAAGGGGGAGAACCAGCACTTCTCATGGGCATGAGCTCTGCAGCCTGCAGGCTTCTTCCTGCACGGCTCTGACTTAATGGCCATTTGTGGTTAATGCACACAGATGCCAGGATCTTTTCAGAATTATTCATTCCTCGCCACATTCCCCTGGGGATTGGCAAACGTTGTTTGGTTTGACTTTTAATAATGTACTTAGCTGTAAATGTTGTGAACCAGGCTTCAGCTACAGGGTGGGGAGCTTGGGAAGCGATTAGTGGGGTTTGTGACAGGGGGCCCACAGGGCTTGTCTTAGGAAAGGATTTCAGCCCATTGTTGTGAGGATTCTTCCCTGTGCCGGGAGCAAGCTCAGATGGGAAGAACACACCCCTCTCTCTCCCATCTGTCATCTCTGCAAGATGTTAGTTTGCCCTAGCTAATGGCTCACCTCAGGCCACTGGGCATTTGTTTTACATTCTCCTTTTCAAACTTGCTCTGTAAAGCCTTATATAGAATATTCCAGACGTTCACTTCTGTGCCAATAAATGAAAAATATTCAGCTCTAGAAATAGATTGTATGAAATGTTCTAGATATTCATTCTTGTTCCAATAAGGCAGTTCAGTGCATAAGTGATTACCTCTAAGAGATTCAACACACCTCTGAAAATATAGCTGTCAAGTCAGACCTGGAGGCTTTTAGATTTTTCTTCAAGAAACCTCTGCAGATCTAGTGACAGCATTTTCTGTGTCACATGCCCCAGATTTCTAAGACAGCGGTATAAACAATAACTAGGAAAAATGACTCCTTACCACTTTTTCATTCACATAAAGGGACATTTCCATTTCTATTGGCTAAACTGAATTTTCCACTAGGAAGTGTACTATATATATTGGGCTGCAAGAAGTGGCTTTATTTGGCCTCGTCCACCGAGGCAGAAGACCCGTGATGCTCACCAAACAGTACCTCCCAGCCAATGAAGTTTCTCAGGTCATGGGTCTGGCAGGTGGAAGATGCTCTATCTTCCTCCAAGTGTGACACATGTGTTCCCAAATATAAGACAGTGACTTGTGAGCCATGGCTTCTGTGCTCTCACAGATACAAATCTCCAGCAATGGCTACCTTTACCCATTCATTGGACAGTCCCCTCATGGGCTTGGTATTGTCAGCCATGCTAAAAACAAAGCCTAACAGCACAGAACATAAGATACACTGGCTTTCTGCATTCCCAGCCAATTCTATTTTTGAGTATTTGGGGTCCAAATTTAAACCAGGCTGAAGCGTTGAGCATGTCCAGACTACACTTGATGCTCTGGACTCTTGAGGTCAACTTCATCCAGGTTGCTCCATTCATAACAAAGCACAAAATATGACTGAGAGCCACTAGTGAACTACTGTCTTGGGTAAATAGCAGTATATCCCCCAAGTTGTCCCACATAGATAATAAGCTATATGGTCAACAGAGACATAAAACAAGAAAGGGACCACAGGAGAACAAGCTCCAACCACCTTGCAAAATGCAGGTGGTATTCCTTGTTAGGCTCTTGAACATAATCCCCTTAGTTCCATCACCATTATCAACCTCACATCTTCACCATCCACAGTCATCACCACCATCACCATTACCACATCCTTGCCACCACCATCATCATCCTCATCCTTATCATCACCCTCATCATCACTACCATCACCATCATCACTATCACTATTATTACTACCACAATCATCATCACACCATCACCATCTTTACCACCATCATTGTCTTCACCATCATCATTACCACCCTCACTAATATCCCTTGCATCTCATGCCAATTTAGAAAACACCATTCAGGCTAAGATCAACAAAACAAGTGACAGTTCATTTAGAGGCTGTGGTGTATGTAAGATGGATACTCATCCATTGCTAGTTGGACTGCAACTCATAAGACACTATGTAAATCAGTGTGGTGGTTCCTCAGGAAGATGGGAATTGATCTACCTCAAGATCCTGCTATATCACTCTTGGGCATAAATCTAAAGGATGTTTCATCCCACCACAGAGACACTGGCTCAACCATATTCATTTCTAATAGTCAGAAATTGGAAGCAACCTACATGTTCCTCAACAGAAGAATGGAGGAAGGAAATGTGATACATTTACACAATGGAGAAGTGCTCATCTGTTTAAACATGATTTCATGAAATTTTCAGGCAAATGGATGGAACTAAAAAAAAAAAAATCATCCCCAACTGATGTATCCCAGACCCAGAAGGACAAATATGGCATTTATTTGCTCATACATGAATATTAGCTGTTAACACAATGATAAGCTACAATCCACAGAACCACAGTTGTTAGGTATAGAATAAAGGACTGGGGATGCAGATAGATCTCATCAGGAAAAGGAAACAGAACACATATATGGATGGATAGGGCAGCTGGAATGGGATTATCTAATGGGGAGGAGGAGGGATAAAGAATGTGGGACAGAATATGGGGAGAGACAGCTAAAAGTAAGGGCCATTTGAGGGGTTGAATGCAAACCTAAAATATATACATATATGAAGGTGATCTAAGTAAAATCATCAAATAATGGAGACACAATGTCTCAATTGGCCATCTTTTACTACCAAACAAAGTTTCCAATAGTAAGATTAGGTTACATCTAATTGCATTTTTTTGCCAAAGGTTCCCCATGAAAACCCCCAAACAACCCAGGCCGCTGCCAAGACTATAGGATGAGCTCCACAAACTGATGGCAAGGCCCCATTGCTGAAGACAGCTCATTGAACATGGAGACATCGAGGCAGTGCCCGCATAGAGCCTTTATCCCTGTATTCCATCATCCTTGGTTTGGGAAGAGAAACGTAAACACCAAGCCAGCCACAAACCCGTAATCTACAATACTGGCAAGGTAAGCTAGGGCAATAGGGACACAAAGCTTGTGGGAGTAACCAACCTATAACTGATTGGACCTAAGGCCCACTCTGTGAGATGGAATCCTTACCTGACACTGCTTGGATAGCCAAGAATCTGAGACTAGATAGCCTAGGAGAAAACCAGAAGATCCTGGTCTAAGATAAGAAAAAGAAATTCAATGACAAAGTGACTCCTAACAATACTCTGTTATACTCATAGATCAGGGCCTTGCTCAGCAATTATCAGTGAAGCAGCTTCCTTCTGCAGCAGACAGGAAGAAATATAAAGACCCGAACCAGGCATCACACAGAGAGTGAGAGACCCTGGAACACTCAGTCCTCAGTGGGATGTCTCCATCACAACACTGTCCTCAGAGCTCAGGGAACCTCACAGAAGAGGAAGTGGAAAGAGGCATGAGACAGAGGGCAAGAGGGCAAGGAAACAAGGCCTCTGAATCAACATGAGCAGAGCTCCCGTGAACTCACAGAGACGGAGGCAGCAGCACACAGCCTGCACCAGGTCCTCTGTGTTTAAAGTATGGCTCCAAGTTTAGTGTTCTTGTGGGATTCCTGAGTGTGAGAACAAGTGGGTCTCTGAGTTTTGTGCCTTCTCTCGGGTTCTTCCTTCTGTTGGTTTGTCCTATCCAACTCTGATGCGATAGTTTTTGTTTTATCTTATCTTTTATTTTGTTAGTTTTTTGAATGAATGAATGAATGAATGAATGAATGAATGAATGGGGGCTATATAACAGGTTTGGCCTCTAGTTCACAATCCTCATCCTCCTCATTCATCCTCCAGAATGCTGGAATTCTAAGTATGCAGTGCCTTTCTGGCCCTAACTGGTCTTTTAAGATCTACTTATTTCATTTTTTATATATGGGTATTTTTGTCTTCCAGACTGGCCTTTTAAAGAGATCATGTAGCATTTATAATGCTTGTATGTTTGTCCTTTTTGTTCTGAAAGATACTGAAAGAAATTCCAATTAAAGCATGCCTGTGACCTAGATTTAAAAAAAATAACCACCATTCAGTATCTTAATGTAATTGCACCCTTCTAAAACCCTGTAGGCGACATGACAAGGACAATTGTGATCTTTGACAGGAGGGACACTAAAACTCAGAGTGGTAAAGACACAGACAGACCCTGCTGGTTTGAACTCCAGAAGTGTTTTCCTAGCAGGAGGCTTTGGACCTAACGTTGGGGTGTACTTACGAGACAGAAGATGATAAGAGAAGGCTTGAGTACCCATGTGCCTTCTGAGTGACAACATTCCAAGGAGGCGCAGGATTAAGGGTGTGGCCCAGCAGATCACTTGTGGCCCCTGTCTCCCTCACCGTTCCTCCTGAAACGCACACTGTCCTGTGCATCTTCCCCAAGCCCTATCATGGTGTGCATTTCCATAGAAGACAGACAAATTCTTTTTCTTTCTTCTTGGTTTTGGTTTTTTGAGATGGGGCTTCTCTGTGTAACAGCTCTGGCTGTCCTGGGACTCCCTTTGTAGACCGAGCTGGCCTTAAATTCGGAGATCTGCCTGCCTCTGCCTCCTGAGTGCTGGGATTAAAGGTGTGTGCCACCTCCACCCAGGCAGAAGACAAACTTCTAACACAGATAAATACTACTCTTTCCCACCCCACCCTACCATCTTCCCACCGTACCAAGTCCTCAGCAACCCCAGCTTTCCTGTTCTAGCCACTCTGCTCCTGGTATGGCTGGGAAGCCCCACCCAGTTGTCCTTTCCATTGTGAAATGCCTGTGCTTCTGATATACAGATCCCTACCTGATAGAAGCCATCTCCACCACAGCTTGTCCCATTGCACACTGTCTGCATGTTGTGCATGCTTCTACCCCGTTTCTCTATTTTGAGTCAAGGCGGAACTTACTGCCCTTCACACCAGGGCCAAAGCCCCAGGTACCTGGGCTCAGGCGACACCTGGAGAGTCCCAGAGGTTGGTCTGGGCTCTGGAGCTTGGGTAAGATGGTCCGGTGTATGCAGGTGTGGACCCAGGGAGGCTGTACAGGTAGACATGGGTAAAGAGAAATCAAATCCAGGCAATTGCAGCCCAGACTCTATCTCTTCTTGGTGGTCCCATCTTTGTGCATCTCTACAACTCTAAAAACAAGCCCAGCCTTGATGCTTAACACTGTTCTAGGGAATAAAGTGAATGAGAAGGAGAAGCCATTTGGGATGTCATGAAGGAAAATCAATCCATCAATTAATAATCATTCTACTGGGTCCTGTACCATGCAGGCTCAGGAAGATCATCCAGGAATAGGAAGCATGACTCATTAATCCGGGCATCTCCTCAGTAAGCAATTCACTGAGGGGTTTTTCTGTGCCAAAGGCTCCCTTGGGTTGCTGCTAGGGTTCGCAAAGATGGACAGCTCTGGATATCTGGATGGGCAATCCTGAAACACAAAGCAGGATGGAGTCCAGCTGTGCGCAGAGCAGAGCAGGTCCCAAGGGCCAGGCTGCAATCAGTGCAGAAGAGCAGCAATTGGGCCAGGCAAGAGAGATCAACAAAGGCCTGGGGAGAGTAAGGGCGCTGTCTTCCGCATGGCCAAGGAGGGGGAGCAGGTGGAACCATGTGAAATGGCCCACAGCCCCCAGGCATCTGGGAAGGACAAAGCGTGAGGACCCGCTGTGATGTTCTGGGAACAAATGTTGGGAAATCATGGGACACGAAGTGAGATGAGTGTGTAATGTCTCAGCTGCAGACCTGATGGCAGATGAATCCTGTACAAGACCGGATACTATTTCTGCCCTTCTGTGGGCTGCAGTCTCTGTCAAAACTGTTGTCGCTCCAGGAAAGCATCTATAGAAATACAGGCAATCTTGAGCAGGGCTGTGTCCCAATAAAACTTTATTGATGGACATGACATTGGAATCCCAGAGAGTTCTCATGTGTCACAAAATATTATTCTGATTTTTCTTCTGACCATCAGAAAGTAAAGAGACCCATTCATTCCTACCTGTGAGTCATATGACAAGGGGCAGGCATCTGATCTGGCCTATAGATCTGATCTGGCCACTGGAATATATTGGTTCTCAGACATTGTTACAAGTCTGACATAGTCCATCTCAGGCAGGACCTGAAAGTTCATGTTTCTAAACTCTTAAGGACTGCCAGCCAGACTAATTCAGATTGTGTGTGTGTGTGTGTGTGTGTTGTGTGTATGTGTGTGTTGTGTGTGTTGTATGTGTGGTGTATGCAGTAGAGGGCAGAGAGGAAGCCCAGCTGTAACTCCTTGGGCACACCACCCACCCTTCAAATATGTGAGACAACTTTTCTCACTGCCGGAGCTTGCTAAGAAGGCTAGGCTGGCTGAGCAGCTAACTTCAGGAATCCCCCTGTCTCCATGTCCCCAGAGCTGGGATTACAAGTACAGCCCAACATCCCTTGATTTAAAAAAAAAGAAAAAAAATGGGTTCTGGACCTCAAATTCAGGCCCTTCTGTTTGTAAGGAAAGCGCCTTCCTGACTGAGCCATAGCCCTACCCCACAGGACATTTTTGAGACTGGATGACGTCTTGAAAGCCCAGCAGAACTGTTTGAGAAATCGAGTAGTGTTATCATGTCCTGCTATTGTTGGAGTTCAGCACACATCAAAGGGGGTCATTGAGGATTGGGCTCATGATGGGAGTCACAGGAGATGAGACTCCCCCAGGGATGTGGGGGTGGCCCCAGAACACAGTGAGTAGAATTGAAGTTTTCCACAGCATTCACAAGTCTGAGCAGGTGTTGCCAAATGCATACATGTTTCCTGGTTTTCTACAGCTGCCAGTAAACCCAGTGTGATGTCTTCTTTTCTATGGGCGGTGCCGGGCTGAGTGTCTCAACATCTCTCCCCTCTTCGTAGTAAATGCAGGGGGAAATGCACTGTCAGTCATCTGGAGCAGCCAGCTGTGCACATCCCTCAGGCAATGACTTGGAGAGGGGCGGGTCCTGCTAAGGACTGGGGAGGCTCTAAGCCACAGTATGCAGTGGGAGTGAGATCTGTTCAGTCGTCCATCCTTGGATCTGGAAATATGACAGATGGCAAGTGGGGCCTGACAGCCAGACTGGAGGCTCTGTGTGCTCACCCCATGTTCTCGCGGTGTGTGTGTGTGTGTGTGTGTGTGTGTGTGTAGAAGCCTAAATTTCTTGTGTGCTCAGACAGAGGCCAGAGATGGTCTGCCGGTGTCTCTCTCTATCACCCACCACATACATTTTGAGACAGCTTCTCGGTGAACCTGGTGTTTGCTTCGTCAGCTAGACTGACCTGCCAGCAAGCACCTGAGATCTGCCTCTCTTTGTCCTCAGAGTGCTATGGTTCCAGATGCACACTGCCGCTCCATCCACTCCATCCGGCTTTCACATGCGTGGTGTGGATTTGAACTCAGGTCTTTATGCTTGCACAGCAAGCACTTTACTTACCAAGCCATCTCCCCCAGCCCCCCATCTTGTCTTGATAACAGCAGTCAGAGTGTCTCATTTGTCTCAATATAGTTAATGTACATACTATTAATGAAGACATGAGACTAAGCAAGTATTTGAAATGACTTAGAAACCAGCTTGTTGCTATGTGCAAAACATGCCCAAGTAATGCTTTGTGTTTTGAAGTAATAGGAATAATAAATGTTTGCTGTAGAATATCACAGATACAAACTAGCTCTTCTCCAGCTCCCCCATGACTTGGGATTCTGCTTCTGGGCTTTGCTATGAAGAGTCCATGTCGTGTGTACTTCCAGACCCGTCTTACCTCCTGTGGACCCCACTGATGATGATAGCTCCCACACGACCTCCTGTGATCAGCTCATAGCACCGTGTGGTTACAGCCTAGTCTTTCACTTCCTGATGACCTAGGTCCCTGAGCACACTTCTGTCTTCTTGAAGAATAGGTCTTGTCCTGATCTCTTGGGGGTGCAGTTTCTTCCAATACCCTGTTCTTAAGAAGCATCAGGAAACACAGGCTTCCTTTAACACTACCACCCTGTAAGAGAGGCATCAAGGTCAGAGTCTGCTTTTCAGATCTGACCCATCTACTGCACCTGGGGCTTCTTGAAGGATGCCTTGCTGGGATTCTAGTGCTGAATTTTCACAATTCCAAGTTCCTGTCCCATTTGCATGTATCTAGTCACCAGGGAGGGATGTGTTCCTCTCAAAATGCAACTGTCCCCAAAGAGGTCATGCCCTTGACTCTATAGACTTACCATGTTTGAGCTCATACTCTCTAGGGACAAGCTTTGACGAGGCAGAAGGGAAACCTCTTGTAAAGCAAAGAATCTTAAAATGTAGGTCATGACCTCATATAGGGCCACAAAAGTGGACATGGAGTCATGAAAGATGTGGCTAGCAAAAAAGTTTCTAAGTATTCTGTGACCAAACATTAAGTCACACTCAAACAGGAGTCCATGGGGAGCCAGATGGAATGTGAATGCAATCTCCTTGGCCACACTGTTTCAGACTTTCTATAGATATTGTATTGACCAATACAGACCATCATCATTAGAACCACCTGGAGGAACAGTCACCGTGATATGCACCTTTGAACAGGGCTTAGGCTCAAAGAGTGTCTGCTGAGTGTCTGCCTCTGCATCCCCCCCTGTATCTATCTCTATGTCTCCTTCGTCTCTCTCCCTTGAGTGTCTGTATGAGTCAGGCTTCCCTCCAAGTCTCTGTCTTCCTGTCTCCATTTTTGTCTCTGTCCTGTTTCCTCTTCCTGTGTGTCTCTGTCTCTGGGATTCTTGTTCTCCATTTTTAGCATTTTTAGGAGCTGGAGAGATGGCTCAGCAGTTAAGAGCACTCCCTGCTCTTCTAGAGGACCTGACTTGGATTCCCAGCAACCATATGGCAGCTCACAGGGGTCTATATCTCGAGTTCCAGAGATTGGATAGCCTCTTCTGGCCCCTTGGTACAGAGACATGCACATACAAACAGGCAAAACATTCATACACATTATATATGTTTATTTGAGGGGAAGAGAGGGTCATACATGTCTTGTCTCACAAGAGGAGGTCAAAGTACCAGAGACGGTGTCAGTTCTCTCCTACTGTGAAGGGTCAAGGGATGGCACTGAGGTCATCAGGCTTGGGGACAACAGCCTGTAGCTTCTGAACCACCTTGCCTACCCTGGCTGTCTCTTTGTTTCCCCCTCCCATCTTTCTGTCTCTCCTCCTGCTCTTCCATCCCTCCCCATACACAGGCTCAACATCTCCTTTCCTGGCTGCTGACCAGAACATCACTCAGAGGCTGTGTGCTGTCCAAAGGGGAGGAAGTTCTTTACCAGGCTCCCTGTTGCCCAGGCAACTGTTTCCTTGCTAGCCAAAACATTCACTTAGCATTCTCCCCTGCCTGGGTTTTCTGGTCAGATTTCTTTCCTGCAGTGACATCTAGTGTCCAAACACTATAGAAAAAAAATTCAATGACTTAATGGCGGGCCTTGAGGGCACTTGTCACAGCAGGTGTGTGTGACCCCAACTCTGAGCTCACCATCCCATTTCTAGACCCTGCATGGCCCCTCTGAGCCCTTATGGGCCCCATCAGCTCAAAGGTGTTCAATGTCTGCTTCAGACGCTTGCTGTGATTCTCGCCACCTTTTCCCCGACACCCATTCTTATAGGGGTGCTGCTGATGAATCTGAACACGGCCTTGGAGGTGCCGGACAAACTCCATGTCTCCTCTTTGTTCATCAGAGTTCTCCAGAAGGAACAGGTGGGGACAGGGGTGGGGGTGACACAGACCCAAACTCCTTGTCAGGCCAGGCCAGTCATGTCCCAAAGAGGCCCAGATTGGCAGGCTCCGCAGTGGCCACCCCCTCCTGCCTCTGGTGTTCTCAGTTTTGCAAGGTGACTTTAGACCTCGTCTGTCAAGAAGTGGATTCACAGGGCTTTCTACTGCATTCAGAATCCTGTTATGCTAGATGTGGGCAGGGACAGGGGAAAGTTGTCAAGCACAGGGGACGTCAAGGAGAAGATAGGTGTGTGCAGCAAAAGTGCAGTCAGAAATGGCTACAGAAGTCAGAAGTAATGAACCATTCAAGCTGCAGCAGGAAATGAGCCATCCTAGGTTTTCAAAGAGGGAGCGTTCTTTGAGAGTATGATGAAGCCTCTTGTTCCGCTCTGGAAGGAGAATTGTTATACTTTTCGTTAGTGTATCCGCACAGTATATGCAACCTGCCCGTTAATATCTGCCATGGTGAGCTCTGTCAATGTGACACAACCTAGAATCTCTGTGGAGGAGAGGATCACCATGAGATTGTCTACATCAGATTGGCCTGTAGGCATGTCTGTGGAGAACGCTCTTCACAGAGTCTGAGAAACATCCAGGAGGGACATCAGAAAGCCCACCGACAGATCCCTGTGAGAGCAGAGTAAAGGTGTGAATGGAGACCATATATAAGTTTTCAGGCTAGCTTACTCATATGTGTGTTATGTGTGCATACAGAGGCATGTTTGTGTGTGTATGTATGCAGAGGCATATTTGCATGTGTGTGTGTATAGAAGCATGTTTGTATGCTGCAGAGGCATGCATATGCATAGTCTTGTATATGCATGTGTGAATGTATGTAGTCAAATTTGTTTGAGTATATTTACCCATGTTTGTATGTGTGCAGAGATGCATGTATATATGCATACATGTATGCATACATATATGTAGGTGTATGTGCAGAGGCATGCTGTGTTTCTACATACCTTCTCTATTTCTGTGTGTCTGTCTTTCTCTGTGTGTGTGTGTGTGTGTGTGTGTATGTGTAGGCATGTTTGTGTATGTACTGATGATATTAGGGTAGCAAATGTGTTTCCTCCCTTGGGAAAAAGCTTTGCTGTGGAATGCCACCTACAGCTGATTGGCCTAGGACCCCCAGGCTTCATGCAGGGACATGAAGTGTGAGCTTCATGTCCTGAAGAAGCTGGAGGAGGCTTCTTCCCCATGAGGCTGCTCAGGGAGCTCTGCAGGACACACAGGCTATGGACTCTATCTTAGCTACTGCTAAACTTGCAAATTGTACTAAATGAGACTCAAATTGTTTGCTTGCTTTAACACAGAGCTAGATTTGGATGTTAAAGCAGCAGACAGGGATCTCTGAGCTCTCAGACCAGAGGTTTAACTAGAAGAAATCATAGAATGCATAGCAGCTTTAGTATGGATCCATTAGCTCCTCCTCAGTTAAGGAATGCTTATCCTGGCCTCCACATGTTCAGTTCTGTGATCAGGGATACCAGCATAGATTTCTCTTGCAAATGGCAGAGAAGTGGCTGTACCCCAGAAACTTGAAAACAGATTGTCTGTACATTGGAATCCTTGGTTCACTGGTGGGAAATATTCAATGCATGCATTTCCATGAGCCATTCATTCTGGAACACTCCAGAGGACTCCAGAACCAGAGGCTCCCCAGGAGCTGAGCAGAATTAAAGTATGGGTTTGGGGCATCAAGAAGAGAATTTGACACTCAGTCCCCTGGGGGGAGGGAGCTGTACAAAGAAACAGAGGACCTGCCTGATGTGAGGTTCCACCGGCCTAAACTGGCTTTTGCTCCCCACAGAGAGCCCAGTCATGGGTGTCTGGCATGTTACAATGTACACAGCCTTGTTGTTTCATTTTCAGGAATTTCCCCACAATGCTTTCTTTATAAACACAACCACTATTAAATGCTAAGGTGTATACACTCAGAAATAAAGGATGTTAAAAAAAAAAAAAACGAGTAATAAATACCAAACCACATCATTTCCTGCTGGTTCTTCTATTTTCAATGCTCTCTAGGCTATTTCCACCCACGGTGCCTGTGCTATGGAGTCCTCTCCCTGTGGACACTGGCTTTCCCTCAGAGCCCTCCATTCAACAAGATTTCAGCGACTTCTTGGAAGTTGGGTAGGAGCCAATAGAGACAGAGACAGGCAGATGTTGATCAGAAACACTCCAGGGCATGTACACACAAGATGTTGATTCGTTTACATTTGCTAGCAAGTAGACCGGTTTTGACTGCACAAAAGGAAATGGGAAAGACAAATGAAATAGATGGCTTCTGCAACACAGGCAAGCAAAAAGATGCAGAAGACAGAAGCAGGAGCAGTGTTTGCATGCATGTAAGCACACACACACACACACACACACACACACACACACCTTCCTCTGAGTGGGGACTGCTCTTAAATGGCTTCTGGCACCATGCTACCTCTTCTGGGTTTTTGTTTGTTTGTTTGTTTCATATGTACTCATAGCCAACTCGCTCCACACCTGCCCATTGCTGGCCACAGAGAATAGGCATAGGGACAGCCGATGAGAAATAGTCATCACAGAAGGCTCTTCCTTCTACAAACTCCCAACCCATCTGTAAGGAGCTGGGACTGGAAGATGGCATTGGGATTTTAGGGTTGCAGTTTCAAAAGCCCAGAAGGTGACATGAGCTTCTTCAGAATGGAGGTACATCCCCATCTGCCCCCGGGGAAGGTGAACCTTGGGTCTGGAGACAAGCTTGCACACTGAACACGAGCTTATTTTAGCAGCTAATGGCAGCAAGTTATTCTGGAAAGAAAGTAGCAGCAGATGCTCTCTTTGGGAGTGAAAGCAGGCCAAGCTTTGAGCTCAGTACGAATCCAACCCTGAGTTCTCATGTCTCAGCAGACCAGAGTACAGGCACCAGCGAGCCTTCCTCACAGAGTCTGTAGGATGCAATCAAACGAAAGTAGTGAGCCACTTCTGACTTCCAGGGGATGCAGGTCCCAACTCATGGGCTCTGTCTTCCAAGCCAGCACTGACTCCTAACTCTAACCCCGAGTCTCTTTTGCACCTTGAGTCTCTCCTGTCTTCTTTCCTAAGTGCGCCATTCTTACACTAAGCCCACCTGGATTGCCTGACATAATTTCCTATCCTGATTCTTAAGCATCTCCAAAATCTCCTTGGCCATGCAAAGAAGCACATTAGCAGGTTATAGGGACTGGAGCCTGGATGTCTTGGGTTGGGGAGAAGTCACTGCTCAGCCCACCCCCAATTCCAGATAAGGTCCTCTGAGTGCAATGGGCAATTTGGGGAGGGGGGAGATTAAGGGGAGTTAGCAGCTGATAGCCATCCATGGAACTCATTTCAGGCTTCACCCATGATGACTACATGATGACTACCATATGAAGAGTAAGTAGTGTTAGGAAAACCATCTCCATGATGGTGCTTGGGAAGGGTTTGTTTGGAAAGGGAAGCTCTTCAGAAATATAATTTTTCCAGCTTGGAAATTATGCATAAATTTAGCTATAAATTTAAAAAATTTCAACAACAGCATTCCAGTCTTAGCTATTATTCATTAATATAGCAAAGTTAACTACCCAAGAGGGCAAATAAACAAACATAAGCAATTAAACATTAGGCTCATTATTCCTACAAACACAGGCATGATTGGGTTCATCTGCTTCACCACCATCTACAGGCAGAGCCGGCAGGGGAAATTATAGAAGATTCCAACA
Source organism: Phodopus roborovskii (assembly GCF_943737965.1). Classification (NCBI taxonomy): domain Eukaryota; kingdom Metazoa; phylum Chordata; class Mammalia; order Rodentia; family Cricetidae; genus Phodopus; species Phodopus roborovskii. The sequence continues at coordinate 2,953,086 of NW_026126461.1, read as the reverse complement.
GAAAATGAGCACACACGGAAAGGAAAAGTTATCGGCTCAGGAACCCCAAGGCCAAGTTCTTGGCACAAAAGACATTTATTTACCCCAGAGGGACAGAGGACAGAAAAGAAGAGACAAAGACGGGAGATAGAGGACAAGGGAGAAGGGGAAGGGAACAAAGGAGAGGGCCAAGGATACTCATTTGTCCCAGGAGGACAAAGAACTGCCTTTGGATAGAGGAGGGACAGAGGTGGCACTTAGGAAAATGGCGGCCTATAAAGGTTCAGGTGGAAACCCCCTGCTAGGATGAGGTGTTTAATCTTAATTGGGCATGTTAATTAGGTGAGCCAAAGGGGGCTTTTGATTGCTGCATTTCAATACTTCCATAGCTTGACCTTGGTTGTCAGCCTCAGGAGGAGGAAGTGGCCAAATAAAGGAATAGACCTTAGGGACCAGCTATAAGAATGCCATCTAATGGTTTTTAGCAAGGCAAAGAGAATTGGGGAGAAGGGCAAGGCCTGCCAGAGCCACAAGCCTGAGGGGGCTAGTGTCCCTTTGCATAAGAAGTATCCTTAAGAATTAACTCTGGGAGGGGGGGCACTGAGGAGATGGCTCAGGGGGTAAAAGGGCTTGCTGTGCGTGCAGAGACCTGACAGAGTTCGAAACTCCAGCCTGACTAGGTATAGTTGTATACCTAGTATACCAACCCTGTATACCAACACTGGGGAGTGGGGACAGGCAGTTCAAGGCAATGAGTGGGAGAGTGACAGAGGAAGATGCCCAGGGTTCCACTCTATATTTGTGATTCCAGGGAGGGTAAGAGTCCATCACACCAGGCAATCATGGCGGCTGGCATCAGGAAGAGGGAGCTAAGAGCTCACTCACGTCTTGAATCTCAAGCGTGAAGCAGAGAGAGTAAACTCAAAGTAAACTCTCAAAGCCCTCCCCACTGCTGTGTTTCCCCTACCAAGAGGGCACCACTCCCCAAACAGCACGCCCAACTGGGAACCAAGTGTTCATATGCCTGAGACTATAGGGGACAGTTGCATTTAAGTCACCATGAATGCGTATCAGAAGTTCAAAGGCTTGGAAAGTCTGGCGTGTAACTAACTGCTCATAACCCTGTCACTTGCTAGCATGGTCTCTGCCAGATGGTTCACACACCTGCAGGTTGTCCAGCGTCTGTAGCTGCTCTGCAGAGGTCTCAGACAAGAACACTGGACCCTCCGTGTTCCAGCTGTGTCTCGCCCTCTAAACATCTGACCCCAGGCTCATTCTCAAAGTAAGAGTGGGGTGCAGGTGAGAAGGAGGAAGTGTGCAAAGAAAGCAACCCAAAGCCTGGGGTTGGAACTAGTTCAGAGGCCTCCAGCCCATGCAGTTGGATAAGGCAAATTAAAAACCAGTCCAGAGACAGGGCATGCAGAAATGATATCCCAACTCTTAAGATGCACCTGTGCATCGTAGGAGGCAAGCGCACGGAGAAGGGTGGGCAACAGGGGCCACCTTAGCAACCAGTCTACTGAAAAAGCAATTGTGGAGAATTATTCTACTACACCGTGTCCTTTTCCACCCTTCACCAGGACCCTTCTATCCAAAGCCAAGTGGACTTTAGTTACTAAAAGTGCCATGGGAGGGAGGTACCAGGCCCTGACCTCTGTGCCAGGGCATTAGGAAGCTGGGAGTCTGTGGGTTTTTTGACACTCATGGGTAAGTTGCAGGACTCGAATGTTCTCCCTGAGGATAGAAGGGCAGCAAGTGATGGGTGTCAGCAAGTGATGGGTGGTGGAAGAGACTCTTCTGTGGAGCTGCCTACAACTTGGCAAGGAGCCCTGTGATGTGGCTCTGGTGTGTTTCCACCTGTGCTGGGGTGGCCTTTCCAGGGGAGCAGCTGCATCCAAGACCCCCATAATCCTGTAAGCGACTCCAATAAAGTCATTGGTTCGTCAAGCGAGAGTTGGATGGGATTGTTTCTTCTGTCTGTCTTCAGCGCCCTATCTGGGGTGACTAGACCTTTTCCCAGGTCTCTCCGGAAGTCACACAACAGTCCCCAACACAAACATGCCTGCCTGCCTGTCTCCTGACAACTCTGAGTGCCCCTCCTGAGCCTCTTAACTTCTTTATTGACCTACACCAGGCTTCCACCAGACAGAGAGAGAAGAATCATTCTGTTAGAGTCACCATGAAAACAGTAAGGAGCTCCTTTTACTTGGGGCTGTAGAAGGAGTAGACAACGGATGAGGAAGTATTGTTGGAAGTGTGGAATCTTATTTCCAAAGCAGGTAGCAGACCCCCGTGGTGCTCAGGTCCCCTGCCATGTTTGCAGGAGTGGGTTGCAGCACTCCCTTCTGTCTCTGGAACAGAAAGGCAAAGGGCACACCCTCTCTAGCCACTGTGTCTGGCAAACAGTGGCGTCCTTCAGCTGTATTTGGTTCTATTCTGAGCCAGCTGATGACCTCATTAAGGCATCTAATTCTTCCTTGACATAAAAGATTAATGGTAAAGCCCACAAGGAGCAGTATTGTCTTGCCAGCTTTGTTCAAACTGGTGGTTCAAACCCGTTCCTTCACAATATTGCCCCAGGGGTAACAAAGACCTCTTGTGAGGTGTCATGCCTTCCTCTCCTAAGAGTGAGCTTGCCCTGTCAATGCCTCTGACTGTTCTAGCTCCAGGTCCTTCCTCACTATCCCCAGAACCAGGTATAGAAAATCCAAGGGGAGTCAAACACATCTGAGCCAGGGCAGAGGATATGCAATTTGTCAAATCCTAGGAAGTTTGCTGAGAGAGCCGAAGATGCTGGATCTTGGATCAGTGATGACTGGCCATGGAGTAGCACTCAGTGATGGGACTCCTGGCCTCTGCTCTAAGTGGAGGGGGAAGAGTCCATGTGGGATGATGCAGAGATTTCACACTCCTACACTGGTTCTAATTGGTCAGTTATATTTCCTGGATCAGCCCCCTCTCCATCCTCTGGAGCCCATGGGTCTTGAGACTGTTGGCAGGAATTGTCTAAGGTCTGGAGAACTGAGGGCCTCTGTGGAGGCATCTCTATAAGACAGCTAGCCAGATACTCTGAGTGAGCAATGACTTCTACAGGCCATCGGACTCTCTGGCCGTTGAGTTGTACCCATGTTCATCTTGCTAAACTAATTCAAGAGGACATGGTACCTCTTGAAGCTAAATTTGGCAATGAAGAAGTCTCTTTGTTGTGAAACTCGGGTTTTCACATCCCCAGGCCATCCAGCGGGATACTCTAGACTCTAGATTCTAGAGTGACAGGAAAACTCTGAAGCGTTAATCTAATTAATCAATAAAAATCAGGTGTCAGATATTAGGGTAAAAACCTGCAAAATCAAAGAACTGGGAGCAACCACCAGTTGCTTCTTACCTTCCTCCTTTCTCTGTCCAAGAGGGGCTGAGGTCCTCTCTCCACCCAGCCTTACCACTTCCTGTCTCTCTGTCTACAGTCCTCCATACCTCTATAGTTAGCTAGTGGCTAGCTCTGCCCTCTGATTCCAAGCAAGCTTTATTTGTCAGAACACAAACAAAATAGCACACAACAAAACTCTGTCTCATACTCTAGCCACCAGCCTCGTGAGGCCACAGAACACAGGAAATGTGACCACCAAAATAAAAAAATTGAAATTTAATTTTCTTTCATTTTGATTGGTTTAAATGTGATCTAGGCCATTAGTGGTTTTGCCTGAAGTTTAACTGGAACTTACCATAGGGCCCAGTGATTCTATTCCTGGTATTTATCCAAGAAAAATTGGGATGTGGAAACATAGAGAAAAGCATCATGAAATGTTCTTGGCAACTTTATTCCAACAGCCAACAAATGGACCTCACAGCATTGTGTGTCTACTGATGAGTACAGAAACAAGGTTGGTCTAGCCACAGCAAGCAAACATTTCCAAGAGGAGAAAAAAATAATGGGCTAGGGATACACACAGCATTGTACTGAGAAAGGAGCTCAGCCTCCTAACTGTAGGAGTCCATTTTTCTAGAAAACACAAAATGGCAGTGATGGAAAGTGGATCAACAGTTGGCAAAGTAAGACTGTGGGGACAGCGGACACCAAAGTACCAGGGGCTGCCAGAACAATGGAATTGTCTCCTCCTCCTCCTCTCCCTCCTCTTTCTCCTTTGTTATCATCGCCCTCCTCCTCCTTCTTCGTCTTCTTCATTTAGATAGTCTCTTGTTGCCAAGACTGGCCTTGATCCTTCTGCCTCCACCTTCCAGGTGCTGGAATTAGAGATGCCAGTCACCACACCCACTGAAATACTCTGTTTATTGAAGGTGTTCATGGGCATGCAACTGAGGGCTGCTGTCACAAGGATCTGTAGACTGCATACTCAAAGTCAGGATGCTCATTCTATGTAAGCTATAGTCTTATAAAGAAGGTCGAAAGCTTTCCATGACCTTGCATAGGCAAAGTACACCATCTATTTTCTAGAAGATTCTGACTTCTTTCTTTACAGACTTGGGTGACTCAGGAAGCAATACTAGCTACATTATAAGGGGCGCCGCCACCCTGGCTGGAGAACTGAGCTCTCTAGGCTAGTGGGTCCATGATTTGAATGACTACAGACTGTTTTCCAACCAACAACTCAACGCTTAGAGTTGTAGTTCTGTGTCTTTCGATGATGCCCAAACCCAGACTGAACAGCAACTGATTTCATTTTTAATTTCTGCTCACACAGGCCGTACACAGGGCACGTATGAAAGCTCTACGGGAATTGGCCAGCCTCTAACTAGCCATGGAGCAGAGCTGGCACCATCTTAGTTGAGTGTATTAAGGTCCTCAGCTGCATCCTGAGGTCAGGCCACTCTCATTAAGTGGAGAAGCCTCACTTTGAGAGGGAGCACTGAGTCTCTAGACAGCTAAGGAGATGTACTGTTAGGGAGAGGGACAATGAGAAGACGGGATGTTGATTTTGTGATGGCTGTAACCCCAGCACTCCCATCAGAAGTCCATAGCTCTGCTGTCCCAGCCCAAGCCATCAGGGTAATCATGTGTCACATTTCACATCACCAAATGTGAGTTCCACTCTCAGATCCCATCAGATAGAATCCAATGGGAGAAGGAGAATTCTTCATGGTCTGCAGTTACTTCCTCTGAAGTCTTTTCCTGACAGGAACAGTGTCCATATCAAAGTCACCAGCCAGCATGAAGGAGTGTTGCTGAATATTAGTTAGAGATGTTTATGCTGCGAAATAGTTGTTTAATGGTGCAAAGATGTGTTGCATCTTTCATGTTGCATTTGTTTAACTCTGTGAAGCTGTGTTACTTTGCCTGTCTAAAACACCTGATTGGTCTGATAAAGAGCTGAACAGCCAATAGCAGGAAAAAGGATAATCGGGGTTAGCAGGCAGGGAGAATGAATAGGAGGAGAAATCAGGGAAAAGGATCAAAAATGGAGAAAAGGAGGAGAGGAAGACTCCAGGGGCCAGCCACCAGCTGCACAGCAAGTCAGGGAATAAGAAGAAAAGAAAGGTATATAGAAGAGAGAAAGACAAAAGCCCAGAGGCAAAAGCTAGACAGAAGAATCTAAGTAAAGAAAACTTGGCTAGAAACAAACCAAGCTAAGGCTGGGCATTCAAAAGAAAGAATATGACTCTGTGTGTGATTTACTTAGGAGCTGGGTGGCAGGCCCCCAAAGAGCAAAGAAATGAACTCATGGGAACAAGGGCTGCTAAAATGTACAGTAAGTCAAAGAATCAGACACACACATTTGAGGCTGTTCCTCCCCAAGCTCCACTAAATACAGTAAAGTTTTTTTTTTTTTTTGTTTTGTTTTTTTGTAAAAACCAAAGTAAGTCCCAGATGCTATTGTTTGTGTTTTTGCTTCCCTAAACAAGTTTGTTTGACCCATCAGATGTGTTTGATCATGTGTGTGTTGGCAGGGGATAGGTACATGGGCAGGAAATAAAGCAAGGATGTATTCTTGCCCCTGATTGGACCTGATGGGAAACACAGTGAATTGTAGGTTTTGCCTTTTTAAGCTGCTGCAAAATGTGGCTTGTGGCCATCTCCTGGGAACCCAGAGATGGACCTGTCCAGAGTCCATCCTCCTGGCTGGAATTTAACTAAAACTTGTTTCAAATGTGGCTTTAAATTGTGGTAGTGGCCTTATTCTTGACTGGTGGGATTAACATCTGGCTTTCACTTTTTTTCTTCTCCTTCTCCTTCTCCTTCTCCTTCTCCTTCTCCTTCTCCTTCTCCTTCTCCTTCTCCTTCTCCTTCTCCTTCTCCTTCTCCTTCTCCTTCTCCTTCTTCTTCTTCTTCTTCTTCCTCTTCTTCTTCTTCTTGGGGGAAGGGTTTCAAGACAGGGTTTCTCTGTGGCTTTGGAGACTGTCCTGGAACTAGCTCTTGTAGACCAGGCAGGTCTCAAACTCACAAAGATCCACTGCCTCTGCCTCCCGAGTGCTCCACCACAGCCTGGCTCACTTTTCTTTTAGTCGCTCTTTGCTTATAAAGCTCCAGAGCAATAGAATAGAAGATAAGACAATAGTTAAAAAAAAAAAAAAAAAAGACGCACAAAAACCAGCCAAAAAAGCAACAGAACCCGGAATGCAGGAAAATAGAGTATCTTTGGGATTTGAACAGACAGCCAAGACGCTGACACTCACTGTGTAGCCAGGCCAACCCCAGACTCACAATCCTCCTGCCTCAGCTGGAGTATAGGCATGTGCTACCATGCCAAGCTTTTGCATTCAGTCTTACTTTATGTTTCAGCCTTATTCATCCTATTTTCAGTTTTAAAACAGCTTTGAATCATTTCTGAAGATCTGTACACAGCCTAAATAATAACAATAAACCAGTTTACCAATGCCAATGAATAAGTACAGCCCAGTCCCATGTGATAAATTTCCCTAATAGCCAACAATCGTGAGCCACATACTGAATTTTCAATTTTAAGCATAAATTGGAACAAATTGTTCTAATTTGGAAAGCACAGGGAAGAGCAACCAAACTTTTATTTTTAAAAATCATCTTTCAACAATCATGGAGTCAAATTGGAGTCACTTCAGAGACCCCTCACCCCATGGTGACTGTATCTATAAGCAGGGTGTGGTGGCATATGCCTTTAATCCCAGCATTCGGGAGGCAGAGGCAAGCCAATCTCTGAATTTCAGGCCAGCCTGGTCTACAGAATGAATTTCAGGGCAGCCAAGCCTACATAGAAAAGCCTGTGGAACTTTCACTGGACCTCACAGAATCATATGAGACTAAAGACTGAGGTCCTCTTGGGTAGTCTGTCTGTTTAAGTCATAACAACAAACTTTACCTGCCTTGGGTTCCCCAAGTAGTCAACTCTTACCACAACCTACCTTAATGCATAGATTTAACCTTAAAATGTGACTCATGAATGGTGCATGTGTGTATGTGTGTTATGGTAACAAATGCTAAAACAGCTAATAGAGAGCAGCCTTGCATAATAAATACCTACCATAAATGCTGGAAACATAATGTGGTTGTTGTTTGATAAGTGAACGGCTGCTTTTCTTAGAGCTTCTGGGTCAGGTGGAATCAGTCAAGTTCAATCTTTTGTAAAGCTCTGCTTAAAGTGTCTGTAAAGTGTCCCCTTTGTTTCCCCATGTGCTACGCTCTGTGGCATTCAACAAAAGAGAGGGCAAAGCCCTTTGTAGAGATAGGCAGATTCACATGGCAGCATTCAGGCAGACATGGATTCAGACTCATACAATAGCAGATGGAGTACAGATAGGCCAGAAACTATAAGCTACGGAGAGATGGAAGACACACACATCGTTCTTGGTTAATGGTTGATGTGAGAGGGCCTAGCTTACTGTGGGCGGTGCCACCATTGGGGCAGGTGGCCCTGGGTTATAAGAAAGTAGATGGACAAATCATGAAGAGCAAGCCAGCTATCAGCACTCCTCTATGGTCTCTGCATCATTTCCTCCTTCCGGGTTCCTGCCTGGACTTCCCTCAATGATAGAGTGTGGTCAGATATGTAACCAAATAATTCCTTTGCTTCCTATGCCTGTTAGTTTTCTTCAACCTGACACAATTCTAGACATAACTTGGAAGGGGAGCCTCAGTCTGTGGGTATGTCCACGAGGGCATCTTATTGATTGATGATTGACGAGGGAGTGTTCAACCCACTGTGGGCAGGTTCACCCATGGCCAAGTGGTCATTGTTTGTATAAGAAATCAAAGTGAGCAAGCCATGAAGAAAAAACCAGCAAGCAGCCATAGTCCATATTCTCTTCTTCAGTTCCTGAGTGGGCCATGCTCCTCAGTCAGGTTCAGGCCTCAGAAGAAAAAAGCAAGTACCTCCCTTCTTATAGCAGAGAAGGACCCAGTCTCTTGAGACACAGGACTTGCTGAGAGCAGCTAGTGACCTGTGACCCCACATTATAGCACCCTGTCACCCTAGCCTTCCCTTGTCTCCCAATGAACTGGACTGCACACATAATTGCTCCGTGGAAAATATTGTCTTGGAAGGGAAGGAGATAGAAATTGAAGAATATGTTTGTGTGGGCTCTGAGGAGAGTGGAAGAGGCGGTGGCAGTCCCTGGTGTTTTGTTCAGGACTTCCTGGGGGCACTAATGTGCTTTGAGCGATTCATGACTTTAATATAGAAAGTGGTTTCTAAAAAGTCAGCTTTATTACCAATAACCAATCAGCAACCAAGTATGCAAACTTTGCATATTATGAATAGATGAGCTGTGAATTATCATAAACCCCCTGCCATACACACACACACACACACACACACACACACACACACACACACACACACAGAGCTCTGGCTAAGAAAGAATCCAGGAAGCAGTTAGAGTTGTAGCTTTTACAGAACAATCCTGACAATATCACATGCATACACAGTCACACACGTACACACTTGCACACACACTCACACACTTATACACACTCGCACATACTCACATACACACTATACATTTATACATGCACATATACATGCACACACTAGAACACACATAAACCCACAATCATACTTGTGAAATACTTAGAAATGGGTTAAAATTTAAGACAGAGCTAGCCAATAAGAAATGCTAGTGACAGGTTTACAGCTTTATATATAATACAGCATCTCTGTGTGTTATTTGGGGCTGGTGTGGCTGTGGGACCAGGCTGGTGAAAAAACTACTTGTAACAAAGGGGGCTTCTGGACAGGCCCACACTTCAGCTCACATCAGGACCACACACAAGCACTTTAACCCAGACAGTGTGTGAGTTATCATTGCTTTTGGCTTTCAAGTCTCCTTTTCCCCAGAGTAGTTCATTTCCTTTTATTGGAAAAAAAAATATCCTTTTTGATCACAAGACTAACACAAACTTACCACAAAAACAAAACAAACAAACAAACAAAAAAACCAACCAACCAACCAAACAAACAAACAAAAAACCCTCATCAAACAGACAGAGACTGAAAGAAGATATAATTATCTTGAATTCTTCCCGACCCTGAGCCACTGTGAACACCACAGGTTCCTCCCACCAGGCTGTTCTATGAACACACATATTCGAGCCTTGTAGTAGAGTCTCTCTTCTTGAAATGTTTAAGATGATTGGCTGAATGGTTATTAAAAATACTAACAATGAGAAAACACTTTAAAATCCACATAAACATATAAAACATATTCTGGTGCAAACCCTGTTTTAAATTAAAAATGTGTATGTTTCAATGTGGTGTTCTGACTGGAATTCTCAGTCATTCTCCCCCAGGACCTGAACCAGAGGTCCTCAACTGAATAAGTGCATTCTGCTTCCTGGCTGAACACAGTGTGACCTGCCACTTCATGCTCCTGCTGCCACAGCAAGAGTCACTCTTGCCATTATACCTTCCCCGGCACTGAACCCTCAAACCATGAGCCAAAATATACACCTCCCTTAAGTGGCCAGGTATTTGTCACAGCATGAAGGACACTAACCACTACATCTCCCTTGCCTCACACTGCATTTGTCACTGCAGCCAAACGTGATTCTCACCCAGCTCCACATGAACACGACGTGGTGAAGGATGTTTCTCCTGATGCTAGAGTAGCTAGAAGTACCAAGCACCCACCACAAGAGGGACAGGTAAGGAAAGGGTGGCAACAGCCTGGCTGATGGCTGCCTGAGGGAGGAGAAGTGCCCTGGGTATCCACAGTGTCCTAGAGAGGTCTCCAATGAATTGATGCAAAGTCGTTTATGTGGACTGCACCTGCCCACACAAAGCCTCACAAACATATTTTCGAAGGACACACCAAACCTTGTAGAAAGCTCACATGATGGAGACGGGGAAGTAATAGGATCCATGAGGGAGTCACATAGGACTCTTGGCGACAGTGCCTCCCAAGCCCAGGAAGGAGGCTAACTCAGACTTCAGCACCCTAAGTCCAAAGCAAAAAGATACCAATGTTATTTCAGGTGTATGACATCTGTATCTTTAAAGAACGATCTTTGTTTTCTCGACAAAACAAATCTTACATTTCAACCTTCCCCTTGGCCTCCTACAATCCTGTTGGCTAATGGCATTCCTGATTTTGACATCTTTACCGGCTCTCCAGCAGCCACACTTAAACAGGGAGCCTGCCCCTGTCACAAAACACTACTGATTTTACAATGTCAGTGCTTTAATTTTGCCATGTTTGGCTTGTGACAGGGAGGAAGAACATTTAAGTTCCTCGATGATTAGCATTTTGTGGTTCAAACTGGCCATGAATTCTAGCTTGCCTCAATTGGGTTCCCAGTATCTGGACTGTATGAGCCATGCTTTCTGAATGGAAGTTTCCTACTTTATCAGGGATGCAAACAGAGTTGGAAAGCAAATGAGCAGGATGCCGTCTGAGTGGACCAGCTGTAAGCCCAGGCTGTAATTTTACAGCTTTGTAATTGACATCTGGTGAATCCTCGTGCAAGGGGTCAAGCAATGAGCTTAGAGCCTCATGGCTACTGCAAGAAGAACACTACACAGGGTGTTCCAGAGCCCCCTGTGCCCCCTCCCCCAGTCAACTCCTCCTCCTCAGCACAAACATTCCTGTGGTGTCTAAGCACCAAAGATACATTTGGCTCTTTTCAATCATCATCACATGTGATCGACTTCTTCCACTCATCATTTAGTTGGAGTCATCTGTGTTATGTGTATGTCACAAGATGCTCAATTGTGTCTCTATGTTACATTTCATCACATGAACGACACAATTTGAATACCCATCATTCTACTCCTGTAGGACATTAACATTGTTTGGGGTTTGGGAATTTATGCCTGACCAGGATGCTTTGAACAATCAATCGCCTCTGGAGTGTCGTTTTCCTGTGCATGAAGCAGCAGGCCTGGAACATGCGCAGTGTTAACAGATCTCAACATGCAAATTTCCTTATGCCTACATTTCTGGTGTGTGCAAATCTGCTCCTCCACAGCCTCGTCAAATTAGTTGAATCAGCTCTTCAATTTTAACTGGTTTAGAATAAGCCTTAGCACTCAGGGCTGTCGAGATGGCTGGTGAGTGGGTAAAGGCACCTGCCAAGAAGCCCAGTGACCTGAATTTCTCTCCCCAGGACCTACAGGGTGGAAGGGGTGAACTGACGCCTCTGCAGGTTGTCCTCTGACTGCTCCACACATGCCCAAATGCACACTCTTGAAAACAGAAATAAATTAAAGTAGATCACGGCCTTATTCCTGTAACTTGCATTTCCTTGATGACTGATGTTAATTTTTTTTCTTAGCTGCTTTTGGAAAATTCCTGGTCACATCTCTGACCCATCTGTTTACCTCACACACTAACCTTTGGTCCATCACATGTTTTAAAGACACAGGTGTGTTGTTGGTGCTGAGATTTTCATCTCTCAGAGTTATATTCTGAGGTGGAGAGGTAACATCTGTTACCAGTTTGTATGTAATCCATCAGCTGCATTACTTGCACTGAATGCCACTTTCACACTGTTTGGGAAATCGGTCTTCTTCACCCCAAAGTCATGGAGATGCCTGCCTGTCTTCGGTGTTCTTTGTGCCCACTTTTCAGCTTTAATGTGTGTGAAATTCCTTACCGTGTGCATAGAACTATGAGCTACCGATACACGGCCCACTGAAGGTGACATTTCAGTGTTACTTGGTGCCACGGTTCATGTCATAAGGTCAGTGGCCTTGTCCCTTCTTGCTTCTTTGAAAGAAATGTGTCTCCCTTGGACCTACTTTAAAAATTTTTTTTTTTTAAATTTCTTTTCATCTTTGGTTTAGTGAAATTTGAATACAATGCTTTTCTTTGGTCGTGCTATTTGGGACTTGCTTAGGATCTTGAATCACCTGTAAGTTCTACTTAGCCACTATCTTTTAAAATGTTGCTGTGTTGCTCCCTGTCCTCTCGGAGACACTAATTGTATTTGTTACACTCTGTTCTGCCCTCGTCACTGCTGCCCCTCTTCGCCACGTTGTTGTTGACGTTTTCTTTAGATTTATGTTTACTTTATGCATGTGACTGTTTCTCTGCACCTGTGCCTGTGCGCCATGTGCATGCCAGGCGCCCCAGGTGCCAGCAGAGGCCAGAAGAGAGCATCAAATCGCCAGCGAATGGAGTTACAGATGGATGGGAGCCAGTGTGGGTGCAGGGAATTGAACCTGGGTCTCCCGAAAGAGCAGGCAAGTACTCTTAACCACTGAGCCATCCCTCCAGCCCCAGTCTGACTATATTCCTATTCCCCTGCCTTCTGCCACATCTAGTGTGCTGGTAGATGCATTCAATAGAGTCAACGCAGATTTTATGTTTTAACTTGATTCATAAACATCCAATTCTGTAAAAATACCTCGCTTTTCTTTCGATGTTTCCATGTTATCATTTGTTATCATAGCATGCCCATCAGTTTTTCATGGCTCCTCTTTGGTATCCATAACATCTGCACTTTTTTTTTTTCTCTTGGCTCTCTTGGTCCTACATGTTTTTAGCATGTTTTATCACTAATTTTTATTTTGCTCATTATGGATGGATGCTGTGGGACCTCTGATGATGGTTTCTATACATGCCATTTGTTTGGGCTTTTGTTGTAGTCCGTCAGGCAATGCATTGTTCCCTTTGACCCTGTCAGTGGCTGATTCTCACACCCTCCGCCTGGTATTGATTCTCCCCGTGAAGACTTTTTAAGAGGGTGTGGAAAGAGGCCTGGAGTTGGTGTGAAAAATGTTCTGCGTGCCCTTCCTCTCTGGTGCATTCCGCAGTACCGTGCACAGTAGGTGCTGCCTGCTGATTCAGACTGTTGCTCTGTGAGTTTCATTCATCTCCTGGTAAATAAGTCAGTCCAAGTCAAAGCATTCATTATATATGGACCTAGACATCTGATTAATCTTAATCACGTTTACAGAGATTTTATGTCACAAAATGTCGATATCTGACTTATATTACATAAACAGTCAAATACTAGCTCACAATGTTTCAGGGAGTACAGTGTCCGCCACACAGCTCAAGCATGCCGTAGGCGACACCATCCATGCTTGTGTGGGTATATCCCGTTACTTTACCACAGTGCCAAAATTGCCCTGTGAGCCATTTCTCAGAACATATCACCATCCTGTGTCTGTTTAGACTTATTTTGCAGCTTTTTAAAAAGGAATAGATAGCATATTTTTAGAGATGTAAAGTGTTGGGAATAGAGGTCTGGAGGTGCCTTAAATAACGTGGTGCAGAGACACAGGCCAAGACGGCCAGCACAGAGTTGGGGATGGCTGACATCAGATGCCTAGGGAACCCAGAAGTAAACAGTGATATAATCTGTTGTATAACTGACAGAATGCTACCTTTGTGGGATTCTGTATAAATCCGCCCTTGAGGTCAGAGGCCTTTGCTGTGCCTCCCCCAGCCTGCCCATGTGTCTGTCATTATCATACCCCTGTGTACCGTTCCCTGTACAGCCTGTGTGCTAGCCTGCATATGTGTCTACATCCATCTGCGTGCAGCTGTGTGTGTCTGAGTGTACCTGATGCCTGCTAAGAGCTGCTTACCTACCAGGTCTGTGTGTTGGCCTTCGCTAGAGTGAGTAAAATGCATTTCATCAGCCTGTGACTCCTCAATATCTGTTTACCCCCCCCCCCCAGTCTCCTGCAGCCTCCTAATTTCTTGGCATCAGAGTTTGCCTCCAGTATTTTCTTTGGCCATTGCTGCCTTAAATTCTGTGGTGTGTGTGTGTGTGTGTGTGTGTGTGTGTGTGTGTGTGTGTGTGTGTTTGAGATGAGGTTTCTCTGTCCTGACTGTCCTGGAACTTGCTTAGTAGATCAGGTTTGCCTCCCATTCACAGAGATCCTCCTGCCTCTGCCTCCCGAGTACTAGGATTAAAGGCAGCCTTCATAAATGCTTTTATTTCATCAATTGCTCTGTCACCTGGAAGAGTCTACAGTAGTGGTGACAGGGAGTGTAATGGCTGTATCCTGAACTCATGGCTCTCAGTGTTCTGCTACTTGGGAGTTTCTCTGTGTGTCCACCATTGTCTGCCTCACTCCTGCCTTTACTAACCTGTGGTGTTAGCCCTGTATCCTCTCCTAAGCAGTGAGTGGTTTGTTTGATGTTGTATTTAATAGAAAATATATTTATATATGGTTTTCAGTTTTGTCGTCGGTATCCTGATATTTCCTCTTTGACCTTCTGTCTGCTCCAGGAAGCTTCTATTCATTTCCTCATAGACAGCTGTTGCCAGACATACTACCTCTTCCTGGTGCTTCACTCCTAGTTGCTCGGTGACATGGCTTGGGAACAGCCCTGATTTTCACTTGACTCGTGAATTTTCAACACGGCTGCATCATTAGCTACATCCGCCATTGGATGTAAGACACATTTGGGGGAGGGGGAGTTTGGTCACCTGTAAAACAAATAAATCCTGCAAAATGACACAGTGGTTAAGAGTACAAAAGATTAGGACCCACAAGATGACTCACTGAGGAAGACAGAGATCCTGACAACCTCAGTTTGGTCCCCAAGACCCACAGGGTGGAAGGGACAACTGACTGGTTAAACAGTGGATTGCAAATTCTATACCCATAGGCTTGCACATGAATGCTCAGGTATACCCACAGACACACATGCACACACATGCATATGAAATAAATAAGCATAATAAAATATTTTCAAACAGAATATACAATTTTTAAACCAAAAAAAAAAAAAACCTGTTGCATTAGCTTTTTGTTTTACTCAGGATCTTTCTGTGGAGCCCAGGCTGGCCCTGAACTAGCCATCTTCCTGCCTGCCTCAGGCTTCTGAACCATGCCTGGCTTGATTGATTTCCTAATGAAGACATTAAGCCACAATGTGGTTGAATCTGTAGGTTTTAGCTGGGGCTAGCATTACATCAAGCAGAGGCACTTTAACACAGGCTGGTCAGCTCAGTGGGCCTGGAATTTCTAAAACTGAGTCCTGGAGGTGCAATCTCATGCAATTCAAGGAAGTGAGACACCTTTTAAAACCATGCCTTTTTGTTTCAGTGAGGGTATAAGTTGCAGACAGCAGCAAAGTCACAAGACAGAGACACACAGAGGAACATCTTTTAGACACAGGGGCAATAGGGAGGAAGTCTTTAGTTCCATGGTAAAAAGCCTGCAAATAATGAGGTTTGATTTTCTTTATTGTAATTTTTGCATGTATTTATTTACCTGTTGTGTGTGTTTGTGTGAGCATATGTATGAGACCATGTGTGTGCACATTCGGAAGTCAAACTGGAACAGACCTAAAGCCATCAGGCTTGCCAACAAATGCCTTTTCCTACTGTGCCCTCTCCAGCTAATTGATTTTCCTTCCTACTTTCTCACCCCTGTTGCCAGGGCCCCTGGAGCAGGATTTCAATTGGTGTAGCCTGTTCATTTCCACCAGGGGGAAGTATAGTGTTACGAATACAGAGGCCTCATCTAACAAGCAGGGAATGGACCTAGCCAGACCTGGATTGCCTAGCTTCTTTGCAAGGGAATGAATGCAAGGAGGGAGAGGACTCTTAAGACTGTGATTCTCCGTGCTGACGTTCTTCATCTCTGAAGCTTTGAAGAACAGAGCAGAAGGCATGGGCAATCCTCAGGAAATCACCTCACCCTGTAATTTTGGAAAAGTAAGATACATATTGCTGTCAACCATCCTTTTATTGCCTCTTCCCGAAATATGTGTCATTTTCAACTGGACCCAGTGAAAACTTATCTTCATCGAGTCTTACCGTCTAGGCAGAAGCATTTAACAGTCTAGTCACTGTGGATCTGGGGACTTCCGTGAAGAAAGTTAGCATTTACCAAGGGTCTTTTAACAGGAGGGAAGGACACGACACACATGAATCATGCCTGCTGCCTAGAAAGCCTTAACAACGAGGTGCTGAGCCAAGGGATGTAAAAATAGAGATCAACAGAATGATGTAGAAGAAAACAAAGTATTGGGGGGGGGACAGGGCATATTCATGGGGTCTCCTAGGTTGATGGTGACAAAGGAAGACAGAGACTGGATAGAGGAGCTGGAAGCTGAGGTCAGATGAGTAGCGGCGTAAAGGCGAGGAAAGCAGAACGCAAAGGAAGTGAGTACCAGGATGGAACATAGATCGTGGAGCACTGCCCTTCAGAAGCGGAGGGAGAGGATGCTGGAGAGGTGGATCTGTCTATATTGGTGGAGGAGCCAGGCCAGGGGTGGAGAAAGTGGATAGATGTGAATGGCCATCAACACTGGCATTAGCCAGGGATCAAGGCCCCCAGCTGAGTGGATGAAGCACCCCACAACCTGGAGGGTCAGCTGCTCTCTTCAAAGCAACTGGTTTCTGCATGATCACATCAAAAAGGATCACCACAACCCTGAGAGGACATTTGACCAGGCTTGGGCACAGGTCAAGCCAAGCTGTTACACAAAATTAGCCTCCACATCAAACATGTCACTTTACGACATTGGTGTGTGTGTGTGTGTGTGTGTGTGTGTGTGTGTGTGTGTGTGTGTGCAGACAGTATGCATATATATGTGTATACACACATGGAAGCCAGACATCAGCATTGAGTGTCTTCATTCACTGTGTCCCTCACTTTATTGAAACAGGGTTTCTCACTGGACCTGGAACTCACTAATTCAGTTAGACTGACTGGCCAGTGAGCCCCAGGAATCCTCCCATTCCCTGCTCTGCAGGTGGCCAAACCTTTTTTTTTTTCTACATGGGTCCTAGGAATCCCCACGATCACATTTTTCACACACAGGAGGAAAGCACCACGGTGGGTGGGTGCGCTCAGGGTAAGCATCTCTCAGCCACAGGCTTCTGAGTCTATTTCAAGAGATTGCAAAGCGTTCATTAGCATTTTTATCTTGCATGCCATCAGAACTGTCTCCTCTAGGGAATAAAGGCCATCATCATTTTATTAAGGTCACAGATCTATGCGGGTGACAGAACTGAACTGCCAACTTCACCTTAGCAGGCCTTCCTGGGAAACACCTGGGTTCGTGGCTTCTGAGTGTGAGGCCACTCTGTGGTTTACATAGGAGCTCCCGCCTCATGTTCTCCCTGAGGAGCTGGGATCTGAGGACTGCATCGCCTGGTGACACAGGCGAGCCTTTCTTGGTGTCAGTCTTGTGGGCTGCACTTCTGCCCTGGAAATCTGAGGACCCCCCCCCCTCCACTGGCTAGTCCCATGCGTACACTGACTACAGTGCAGGAAGGAATGCTTCGTGGAGAAACTGGGAGATACCAGAGACACGGCTTCATTGCCAACCATCTACTGACCAGGGCGGCCATGTCCCGGTATCTCATCAGCAGGAAGGAGCCAGTGCAAGTAGTGTGTGGATCCTCTGTCATTCTCAAGGACCACGGTTGTGGCTTGGATGTGAAACATCCCCCACAGGCTCCTCGTGTGTTTGAACACTTGGTTACCAGCAGGTGGTGCTGTTTCAGAAAGCTGTGGAGCCTTTAGGAGCTGGAATTTTCTAGAGGAAGTGAGTCACTGGAGGCAGAGCTTCCAGTTTTATAGCCCAGCCCTACTTCTGCCTGCTCTCTATTTCCTGACACAGATGCAGTGTGACCAACTACCTCCACCTCCTGATGCCACCATGCCTTCTCCACCACGATGGACTGTGTCTCTTCAAACTGTGAACCAAATAAACCCTTTCTCCTTTAGCTGCTTCTTGTTGGGTACTTGGTCAAAGCAATAAGAAAAGATAAGTAAAATGGTATCTTAGTTAGGGTTTCTATTGCTGCAGTAAAACACCATGACCACAAAGCAAGTTGAAGAGGAAAGGGTTTAATTGGCTTACACTTCAGCATTGCTGTTCATCACTGAAGGAAGTCAGGGCAGGAACCTGAAGGTAGGAGCAGAGGCCATGGAGGGGAGCTCTTTACTCGCTTGCTTCCCATGGCTTGTTCAGCCCACCTTCAGGACCAGAAGCTGAGAAATGGCACCACCCACCACTGACTGGGCCCTCCCAGCTGATCACCAATTGAGAAAATGCCTTACAGCTGATCTCATGGAGGCATTTCCCCAGCTGAGGCTCCTTCCTCTCTGATGACTCCAGCTTGTGTCAAGTTGATACACAAACCCACCCAGTACATATGGTGATTATAAATTTAAAGTAAAGCAGCCCAAATTACCAAGAGGAGCTCTTCCCAAGATTATTTCTAGATCTTCGAGAAAAGCCGTTGTATCTGGAACCTTCAGGTCTGTGACCCTCTTGCCTGTCTGGAGCTGGCCCTCCTCCCATGGTTCCATCCTGCGGAGTAAGATGGTGCCTCTTCTCATCTGGTAATTTCACCCCTAGCACCATTGCTGAACCCCATAGACTCCTCACTGGTGGGCCAGAGATGTGGCTTGAGTGGGGGTGTTCTGAAGCCCCTCCGCATATCAGCCCAAGGCTCAGAAAGTCAAAACACTACAAGATTACATGTATTCTTGTAAGCAGGGTCTGATTTTAACATATATGCCCTGTCCCAGTCATTGAGCAGAGTAAGCAAATTTGACTACAAATGCAGAAATAGCAGTTTGTTTTATGACCTATTATCTTGCAAGACCAGCAAATTTTATGAGATCAGTTAATTTAAGAATAGTTCACAACATCTGGGAAAAAGGGAAATGGGCTGGCTGCTAGGGTACGGTCAGGGGCTTGTGTGTCAGAGGCATTTTGTTTCTCTTTTCTTTTTGGTCTCTCAAGCATAGTATGTCTCAACTTTAAATGTAATGTTAACCATCACAGTAGACTGCTTTCTGCCCAGGCACGAGTTCCTGAGTTCAGATCTGTAGCGCCCACGAAAGAAGCTCCATGTGTCCATGAACACTTGCTACCCTGGCACTGGGGGGGTGGGGTGAGGGGGTGCAGAGACAAGATGGTTCCCAAGGCTAGCTAATCAATCAGCATGGTTGATTGACCTTGAAAGACCCTGTCTCAGAACCAAAAGGTAGAGAACAATGGAATTAGGTACCTGACATCAACTTCCGACCTCCACAACCATGTACATGTACCCACACGTGTGCACATACATGCACGAACACACACACACACACACACAGAAATAGAATAAAAATATATTTAAACAAGTTATTTTACGAAGGATCCAACATATGGAAATTAGTATCGAATGTATTATTCGGTCTTAATCACTTTTTGTTATTGTCTGCTACAGAATGGCTAAAGAGGCTGCAATGTAGTTCAAGGAGGGCTGTCTGAGAGGCGGACACAAGAGGCTGATAAGGCGGCAAAGAGGATGTGTGGGGAGAAGGGCACTGGTCAGACAGGGAACTTGCCAGAGGTCTTGCTGCAGACACCTCCACAGTGTGAAGTCACAGGCTTCATCAAGTCTCAGGTTTTAGGTGAGGTGCAGAGGTAAGCTATGGAGTTTTGGAAGCCGTAGAGAAAGGGCAGGGCCAGATCCAGATAAACAAACAATAGGTGGACAGACAATGCATTTGAGTTAGCCTCTGGAAGGGTCAGACATCCTCTGACTCATGGTCCTTTACCCCACCCACCCATATCAGACGACAGGTCAATGGGGCATGGCCACGACAGTGTTGAGTGTCCTCTTCTGCATGGGGTCAGGTGAGGGAGTGTACATTTTCTTGGTCTGGTGCATCTGATCAGTTGTGGGGGCTGGCTTCCCCGGTAGGATCTTAATACACCCATGTGCCCATATGGTTCCAATTTTCTTGGGTGCATTTATAGAAAGGCCCTCTTTTTACTTTTAAGCTTAAGTTACTTGTTAGTGTCTCATGGGTGGCACTGGACATATGGTGGTATTGGTGTCCACCAGGGCAGTGTTTGCATTCAAGACAGAGTCAAGAAGAGGGAGTTCAGCTGTTAAGAGCACTTGGTGCTCTTGCAAAGGACCTAGGTTCGTTACCTTGCAGCACCATGATGACTTACAACTAACTGTCTGTGAACCCAGTTCCAAGGATCAAATTCCCTCTCTGGAGCCTCCAAGGTGCATGAGGTGCACACACACGTGCGCACACGCACGCGCGCGCGCACGCGCACGCACACACACACACACACACACACACACACACACACGTGCAGGCTAAAATAAAAAGAAGTATTTTAAACTATTTCTAGCACTAGGGAGGCAGAGGCAGGTGGATCTCTGTAAGTTCAAGGCCTGCTGGGTTTACAAAGTGAGTTCCAGGCCAGGAAAAAAATAAACAACAAACCCCCCTGTATGTAAAATGGGGCTTCTCAGGGAGGCATACCACACACACACACACACACACACACACACACACACACACACACACACAAAAAAAAAAAACAACCCTTTTACACACTATGTAGCTTAGGGCAAAGCATACTGAACTCTAGAATTCTCTGCTTTTCCCATAGAAGAGCCAAAATTTTATAGAAAAGGTTAAATAAAGCCAGGAAATAAGCATTGGTTTTAAGTTGTCAGCGAGTTCCTCCTGTGACTGGCACCAGGGGCAAACCCTTTCCCTTTCCCCAGCACGGGATTCCTGGGGATACTTAATTCTTTGGGCTCCTTTGTTCCCATAGCCTGATAGAGGAGGGAAGGTTACAATGGGACTCTGGGGAAATTTTAGTTCTTTGGGGCAGTTGGTCTAGATAGCCTGAGGGGATCACAGGGGCAGTTTATTAGCTGGGGCCTGGGTGGGAGTTTCCTGCAAGCTGCCCTGCAGATTCTTAAGCTTAACCCAGGCTCCTCCATCAAATCCACTGCCTCTGCTCCAGGCCTCACTCTCTTCATCTTGGTGTCATTAGCTGTGTCTGCAATGCCAAGCTAGGCATCTTTGTCCTCCCTGTGCCCAAGTCAGAGAGTTCCCTTCAGAGCCACCCAGCAGTTTAATAGTCTGAACGTTTCCCCCAACCCTTCTATAAACCAAAATGGCATCTAGGGTCAGTTTAAACAAGTCTAGTATTCATAAAACTCAATAGTAATAGTTCCCTAATGTCCACGGGGCCTAAGGCAATTATTCCACAAAGGATGACAGACACATAGGATGTGGTGTGTGTGTGTGTGTGTGTGTGTGTGTGTGTGTGTGTGTGTGTGTAGATAAATAAGTCACAGTCATTTGAAAAAGTAAGGACAGTTAAAAAAAACCAATAAACCTTTTTAATCATTTTAAAATATCATTTAATTACTTTTAAATATTGATCGTTTTAAAAATGGTCAGTGCAAGTCTTGAATTGTACCAGAATCCACACATTTTAATTTACATGGCAAGAAGTTTTCATAAGATATTAACATAAAATACACAAAACTGCTTCACTTTTATTATTGCAACTATTGCTGCTTGCATGCTATTCACTGTTCCTTGAGGCTACATGGAGCCGGGTATGGTGACACTCACACAGATGCCACTACTTAGGGGACTGAGGCAGGAGGATTGCGGACCAGCCTGACCTAAATAGTGCGTTTGAGGCCAATGTGGGTTGCACTGCAAGACCCTGTCTCGAAAGTCAAATCAGAACCAGGCAGCGGCGTCACGATTTTCTAGAGAAGTGGCAGAATTGGCAGTTGCTTTGCACAAGGTTTCATGGGTCCCCTACATCTGTGTACACAATTGTAAAGTGACACAAACAGGCCACTGGGGTGGCTCAGCTGCGTGGATGTACCCCCCCCAACAAAAATGAAGTATAATAATAATAAAAAATAAAAACCATCAAAAGACAAAACAAAACAAACAAAAATCCTTTACAGGGGCACAAACATCTTGACATTGAAAAGTGCTATTTAGACAGCAGAGGCATTTGCCACAAGTGGCCTTTCCCTTCTGGGATTGTCTGGGCTCACTAATGGGAAATGGGTGCTGAGCTCTGTCAAGAGGGGCTTAAAGACTATTTTGAATCATCTTCTTCCTTAGTGTTCCCACGTGGGCAGCTGAACAGCCTGCAAACCTTATCAGCTCTGGGGCAAAGCCTCCAGTCTCAAGGCCACAGCTCTGTGGAGGAGCCTTTGCTTGGAGCCTGTACAGTAGCACTCTCTGAGGCAGAAGTTTAGTGTTAGGGCCACTCTGTGCCAGAGTCCCTGTGGGCTTTGCCGCGTTTCGTGGGAGGTGGCTTTTATAAAGATTTTGATTTCCCAAAGCTTGCTCAAGGGCAGGCTCCTTTTGTCTACATCAAAGACGGATCCAATGGGTGACATTGCTGAGAACTCTATGTTTGGGGAGTTCTTCCTAGATGGGAGTGCAGTTATTTGGAAGTCCTGTCCTCAAAGAAACACACGCGGGCATGACACTTTTAGACCAGCAGGGGGCGCACGCTTTCCAGCTAAACAGTGCCTGACCACAGGTGCTATGAGTCACTCCAGGCTCACCCTGTTTAGACATGGAGAGGATCTCTCTGTGATCTTGGTGAGAAGGTGGAGGTAGGTGTGTGTGTGTGTGTGTGTGTGTGTGTGTGTGTGTGTGTGTGATTCACTGCCCAAATATTGACTCAAATTTAAGTCACACTAGCTGCCTGGCACCCTGCTGAGCAACACAGCAAGAACACTGGGCACTTGCGGAATTCCAGTCCTCAAAGCCCAGGCAGCTCCAGGAAGGGCTGCTGGAGATGAAGCTGGAGAATCCTAGTGAGTTCGGGAGCCCACAGTGGACCCTCCCTGAGGTTTCTCCTGCAGATACAGGAGAAAAGCATTTTCAAACTCCCATTTGGAGCTGGAGAGCTGACTCAGCTCCTGTTGCTGTTATTGTTGTTACATCTAAAGTTTCCCTTTCCTGCCCCCAGTCTCTCCCACATCTCCCCTCTCCCCCAGATCTGTGCCCCCCTCCTCATTTCCCCTCAGAAAAGAGCAGGCCTCCCAGGGACATCAACCAAACATGGAATAATATGCTGCAACAAGACCAGGCATATAGCATCACATCAAGGCTGGACAAGGGAACCCAGTAGCAGGTAAAGAATCCTAGAAGTAGGCAGAACCATCAGCAACCACCCTGCTCCAGTTGTTAGGAGGTGTGGAATCTTATTTTAACTGGGCAAAGATGTGCTACATTTGTTTATGCTGCATTTGTTTAATTATATAAGGATTTGCTACATCTGTTTCACTTTGCCTGCTTAAGGCACCTGATTGATCTAATAAAGAGCTGAATGGCCAATAGCTAGGCAGGAGAAAGATTAGGCCGGACTGGCAGGCAAAGAATAAATAGGAGGAGAAATCTAGGCTCAAGAAAAGGAAGAATGGAAGAAGAGAGATGCCCGGGGCCAGAAGCCAGGCAGTCACCGATCAGCCAGACATAGGGACAGCAAGAAAGTTAAAAAAAAAAAAAAAAAAGTAAAAAGCCCCAGAGCAAACTAGGTTATTTAAGTTAAAAGAACTAGTCAGAAATGTGCCTAAGCTAGGCCAAGCATTCAAAACTAATAAGTCTCCGTGTCATTATTTGGGAGCTGACCCAAATGAAAGAAGCCAGGTACAGTTAGGAGTCCTGCAGGAACATCAACATCAAGCTACTCAGCCACACATATATGCAGAGAGATGACCTAGGTCAGACTCCTATGGATTCCCTGATCTCTGCGAGCCCCTAAGAGTCCCAGTCAGTTGATTCTGTGGGTCATGTTCTCTTGGTGTCCCTGACTCCTCTGGTTCCTCCAATCCATCCTCCCCCTCCTCCACAGTACTCCCCGAAGGAGCACCTGTTTTTACAGAGGACTCTGGTTCAATTCCCAGCACCCACATGGTGACTCACAACCATCTGTAACTCCAGTTCCAGGGGATCTGACTCTCTCTTAGGTCTCAGTGGGCCCTGCACACATGCAGACATTACATATTGGCAACACACACCCATAAAATAAACTAAATAAATAGATAAATGAATATGGCTTTTAATCCTCTATATTGCAGGTGGTACAGTTCAGTATTGTGTGCTCCCTAGGGTGCACAAGGCTCTGGATTTGATCTTTATCACCGGAGAGAAAAAAACAGAAAAAAAGAAAACCTCCATTTTCTTTCTTTTTCTCTTCCTTCCTTCCTCCCTTTATTTCTTTCCTTTGTTTTTCAGGACAGGATTTCTCTGTGTAGCTCTCACCATCCTGGAACTCTCTCTATAGACCAGACTGCCCTCAAACTCACAAAGATCCACCTGCCTCTGCCTCCCGAGTGCTGGGATCAAAGTCATGTGTCAGCACTGTCCAGTTTGAAAACTTTCATCTTAATTGGAAGAGGAGCAGTTAAGAGCTAGACGATATTATTTGGGGTTTGGAGCCCAGGTCAAAGTTTACCTATTCTGGAAAGATGATCTGAGCAACCACTGGGATAACATGGTCCTGGAGTCACATGAAAGAGGCTGGGTCATGAGCCTGGGGGTCCCCCAGCCACACCCACCAGCAGTTGTCATATCTCAATTGTCAGTATCATCACTCTTGAGATATGGGGTCCTTATTGAGTAAAACAGGAGTTGCTTAAGCATAGCGCTGTGATACAATGACAATGGGCCCTGATACCCAAGACAACTGTTGGGTGATTAAAAGGTGGGCGGTGGTTGAGGCCACACTCTGAGAGAAGTGAATTACTTAGATGTGAGATTTCATCACACAGATGAGAGGAACACACAACTGGAAGCCTAGCAAGTATTGACGTCTATAGTCTCTATCAGCCCTTCCTAAAACAAACTACAGTCAGAGCTGGAAACATCTGCTCTGCTGATTTAGCCTCCAGGAACCACCCAGTCTGCTCTTCAACTCGTGGCCTTTCCCAGAAGCACCATGGGAATTCTTTAGTCTCCTCGGTCCTGCAGCTTGGGCTGCACGTGCTCATGGAGTGATGGCCTGGTCATGTGACTGCCCACAAGTTCGTTTTAACATCAGTATTTTCGGTGAGGCCACCGGGTTGTGCAGGTGTCAAGTGTGAACTTACTTAGGCTTCCCTCGTTCAGCCCGGGAACAAACATTACAAACGTGGGCTTGAAACAGGTCACTTTCCCTCTCCTAGGCCCATGGGTCAGTGTCACAACCCCTTGGAAGCCAGGAGCAGCAGCTTTGTGGGTGCCAAGGAGGAACCCCACCCCTTAAGTGTGTTTCCTGATGGCTGCTCATGCTCTTTCCTCCTTTTCCGGGGTTCCCTCCAGCTGCAGGGGGCAGTCTCCCCCATGCTCCATGTTCTGTTACATTTTTATCTGCAGTGTCTCAGGACTGTAGCTAGAAAGGCTCTATGCCTTTAAGGGCTCGTGTGACCAGTTAGGCTCATCCATCCAGTTGGGGTTCACCTCCCCTGTTTTAAATTCTGTCACCTCAGCTCTACTCACAAAGCTGCTTTTGCCATGAGACATCACATATTCACAGGTCTTGGGGCCATGGTGGGGACATCAGTGGGGAGGAGAGGGGTGGTAGGATATGTGTTTTCGGGAATAGAGTATAGGGTTGGGCCATAACTGATTTCGCTATCTTCTCTTGTGGATCAGACTTAACTTCACTGGCAAGTTTCATTTACTTAAAAGCACTATTTTACAAGCGTCACCTTCTCCATGGAGACCACCCATTCCTCATCATCAACAGCTGCCCCTCCTCCACCCGCCCACTCCCACTGCTATTTGGAGTTGAAAGCTGTTCATTTTCATAAAATCCTCACCCTTGAGGTATGTGTGGGTGCTGCTTAATTCTTCCCTTGGATACTGATTTTATTTAGAAATCACTAAAAGGACTCCTTAAAAATGAAAATTCCTGGGCAGTTTAGGGCCTCTGGGAATCTTGAGATGTTGCTTAGATATCAGGTGTCTTGGCAGCACATACATCTCACTACTCTCCACATTTGGGAGGTGGAGGCCGAAGGGTCAAATGTTATCCTTAGTGGGGTCAAGGCCAGCCTGCTCTGTGTGAGATTTTGTCTCAAAAAAAACAAACAAAACAGCAACCAATGAAAAGAACAGAAAGAGAAAGAGAAGCAACATTGCCTAGAAGAGGGTCTAACTCCTTATTCCCAACGAGCTATGGGGCCCAAATGCAGCTCTTAGCATCCTTAGGGTCCAGAGGCCTCTGAGGAGATCCTGGATTTGAAACATCGCCACCCCATGGTAGGAGAAGGAACTGCAACTGTGGTGTCACTGGACTGGGTCCCTGAGAGCTTAGCTGCTATGCTCAGGGTTTGTTGTGTACAGTGAGAGCTACTTGGGGCATTGGGGCCCGCAAATATGTATCCTTCAAAATTTGGTTAAAAGGAGGAAAAGTTAGGAAGAATCTCAAAGGTCTGGAGGTAGGTGGAGGGTTCATGCATGAGCAATGCCTCTGGGCAAGCAAGCAGTGTGTGAACACAGGAGAGGGAACTGGGGAGAGGCGCACACTGGATTCCCACAGTTTAAGTAGCTGAGCAAGGCACCCAGGCTGACACCTCTGCAGAGCCTCTATTGTCTGGGCCTGACTGGCAGGTGAGCCACCCTTCTGGTTTCCACTCAAGTCCTGGGGCTTCATCACCTCCTGACTGCAGAGCCCTAGTTCCAATCTGCTTCCTTGGGAGTGGGCTTTATATTCATACTTCCTTTTCCCTCAGTAACTGCCAGCTTCACCCAGTCTCACCCTTGAACAGAAGCCTCAGTGGGACCGGTTGAACCTTTTATTTCAGTTTTGGAAAGGCGGGTCCCAAGACCTAGTGTATGTGACATTCCGTTCCAGCTACTTAAAATGTGTTGCTGTCTTATCAGTCTTCTGCAAACAGCGAACCCTGGCCGGAGGCAAGTTCTGCCATAGACACTTGGTGCTCAGAGAAATTGTTCTGGAAAATTCCTGGATGAAGCACCTAGTGTCCAAAAGAGGACCTGGTTATAAGGGTCTCCTAGGAGACACAAATTCAAGTGGCAATGTCTTCAAGAACAGAATGGACCCCTTGACTTTTCTCTGCTTAAAAGCCAGATAAAGGCTCCCCTGTGGCTGCAGATCTTTCTCCTAGGCTCACTCTTAGTTCCTACAGAACTTTCTCAAGTCCCAGGCTGTGGCCTCATGGTGACACCACGGAGCTGTGTATCCTCAAGGTCACCTAGACACTGCATCTTATGAAATTAACATCATCTGGGGATGGTAGTCTTTGTCCCTCAACCCTCAAGAGCAAGGCATTCCACACACACATCTGCTGTGACAGGGTGCCATGGGACCCCCAGAGTCTGCTCACACACCATTCACTTGCTTTTAAATTTTATTTTATGAGTATAAATTTTTGTTTTTAATCTGTGTGTTTGTTTGCATTTATGTTCCTCTTTGGTACCCACAGAGACCAGAAGAGAGAGTCAGGTCCCTTGGAATGGGAGTTACAGGTGGCTTTGAGCTGCCATGTGGGTGCTGGCATTAAACCTGGATCATCTGAAAGAACGCCCACGAAGCCATCTCTCCAACCATGTATGCATGTATACTTGTGTGCATGTGTAAGTGGACATGTGTGCAGCACCGTGAGCGGCCAGAAGAGGGCACCAGATCCCTCAGAGCTGGGGTTAGGGTTGGTTGTGAGCCACTTTTGTAAACACTGGAACTCTTAACCATCTCTCCAACCCCCTCCATTTACTTTCAGCAGTAATGTGTGTGTGTGTGTGTGTGTGTGTGTGTGTGTGTGTGTGTGTGTGTGTGTGTGTGCCAAAAACTTTATGTGATTTCTGATTTATTTTTCTCCCCTTTTGGCGGAGAATCCATAAAGACAGTGGCTTTTAGCGGTCCTGCAGAGCAGACTCCTCTTTGAACCTGACTTTGCCTTTGCCAGGCAGTTACCCTCCTTCAGGAATGGCATGCTTGGAATGTGATTTCATCTTATCGGCCTCCTCCCCATCTGCTGAGGCTATAGCAAGGCTTGATGGAGGATTCCAGAAACTTTTCTCTTCAAAGCCCTTCTAATGCCACACTTGCCAGGAGTCTGCCCACGCCTCTTCTAGTTTCAACCTGTTCCTTCTGGGTCCCTTTTCTCCCAGTGACCTCTGGCCTCCTTCAATGCTGAATGTCTTGTGGATCAAAGCCATTCTAGAAGCTCCACTGTGTACTTCAATGCTTTGAAAATTCTATAGTGAAAGAATATAGAGTTCAGCTTTTAATTAATGAAAACCCAAGTGGGGAGGAATGGCCACAAACTATGGGATTAAGTCAATAATGAGTCCCAAATCCAGGAAGCAGATGTTCTGAGGTTCGTTTACTTATTTAGCATGGACACATGTGGTGTCGTGATCTGGCTGTGTGAGTGCTCTTACAAGACCGGAAATCCTTCCCAAGGAATTTTATACACGAGAAGCCCCCTTTCCTGCCTCCTACTTCCCAAGACTATGCTTTGAAATTTAACACCTGGCTGGCTTGGTTCCCTTTGCAACTCAAGGTCTCTGTCACCTGACCTTGAGCCCATGACCTACTTGTTAGATGAGCCTCCCAGACAGTACTGAGGGTGATAAATTACCCCACATATATTTGTTTTTCAGACTATTGTGTTGTCTTTAAGAAGAACAGTACTTTATTCTGAGAAAATGACCATGCATCGAGGTACCGTTCCACTGCGAACTAGCCCCAGGTAAATTATTTTATCAGTGTAATAAATAATGATTTTTAGAAAGCTTTAGGGATTGGGAGGGAGTCCCAGGACTCAATTCACAGCGTGCTCTTTGCTTTTGGAGATCTGGATTTGCAAAATGAAACTGATTCTCTGGCTGCCTCAGGGGCCAATGCTTTGGTTAATTTAATTTTCTGGATACATAAAGCTAATCCAGAGGTTTGTTTCGGCTCCTGAAGTTGAAAAAAAATCTTTGTTCGATGTGACAGTTGGAAATGTGACTACCCCCTTTCTGAGAAAGAATGTGTGGGTAGCCCTGGCACTCAAACCTTTGCTGAGCCGATCATGAGGGATGAAGGATTGTGTGATAGAGGCATTCTAGGGGGTCTGCGTAGCCCACAAAGGACTCCGTAAACTGCCTTTACACTAAGGTAGGTGCTGGCTTCTTGTGCAAAGTAATCAGTCGGGCTCTGATAGGGATGTTACCTGACCCCACAGAGCTGGAGAACTGGAGACTTTCTTCTAGATATTGGGGACTACACACAAGATGTTTATTTCTTCCAAGGGCTGGGGTCATAACATGTAAGCCTGGGACTGTCATTGGCCACTTCTTATTTCTTTTTATATGTTTATTTATATTTTGTATTCTTTTCAGTATTAGGGATTGAACCTAGGGCATGAAGAATCTGAAGCCAGCCCTTTATTACTGAGCTATGTCCCCATCTAGTGTCTTAGTTAGGTTTACTATTTCTATGACCAAAAGCAACACAGAAAAGGTCTACTCCAGCTCACAACTTGTTCGTCATCTAGGGAAGTCCGGACAGGATCTCAAAGCAGGAACCTGGAAGCCGGAACTGAAGCAGGGGCCATGGAAGAATGCTGCTTACTGGCTTGCTCCTTGTGGCTTGATCAACCTGCTTATAGAACTCAGGACCAACTGCCCAGCACTGGCACCGCCCACAGTGAGCTGGACCCTCCCACTTCAGTTGTCAATCATTAATACACCACAGGCTTGCCAATAGGCTAATGTGGTGGAGGCATTTTCTCAGTGGATCTTCCCTCTCCCTAAACAACTCTAGCTTGTGTCAAGTTGAACATAAAACTAGCCAGCACACTCTTCCCCCCACCCCTTAAAAAAAAAATCTTAAGATGAGGGCTTCAGAAGCTTCCCAGGCTGGCCTTGAACTCACTCTGAAACCTGGGCTGGTTTTGAACTTAATGATCCTCTTCCTATCTCAGCTTCCCAGTTGCTGGGGTGACAGATGTGCACCACCAGGCTGACTGGCAGCCACATTCTGCGGGTACCAGATAGATGTCAGAACAGAAGAGGCATGTCTGAAAGGAGTCTTAAGAAGAAGAATCCAAAATGGAGGCACATTGGTTTAAGCAATTCAGCGGGTATCAGGAGGCCATTGGGCACACCCACCGAGAAGCAAGGTCACCATGGAAGCGCCACTGATATCCCCCAACCCCTCCCATGGCACTCCCACCCACCAAGTGAGCCAGAGGCTAAGCAAGCTATCCCCAAGCCCTTCTTAACAGCTTAACTTCAAATGCCTGACTAATGGATGATGTCATTGCCAGCCCCCTTGAGGCTCAAAGCTAAATAGGGAGCATGTTTTTCTAGGCAGCTGGAGCCTGTGTTTTCCTAGATTGCAGTCCTAATCAGCCCCAAACAAATGCAATGCTCTTTGTGTTCCAGTGGGCTGAATGCACTTTGAGTGTCAAGTCTAACAAGATATCTTGGACCAGCCCTCTACCCTAAAGCTTCTCTCCTCTCCTTGCTTCATCCGAAAGATTCCTGGTTTAGATTCAAGTCCATTATCTACTCCATAGGTTGTGTGTGGTGCGAGGCACAGCTCAGTCCATTTGATTTGATTCTTTTTTTCTTGTCCATTTATGCTCACAGTTGCTCTGTGCTGACTTTTGATAATCAAGCCCGCCCTCCCTGTGATTCATCTCATTTTTGTATGTTGCTTTCTCAGGAGCCTCAGGCTAGCCTGAGGGTTTGTCTGAACAAAAAGAAAGCATTTTTTGGATCATGTAACTTGGTACAGCATTCCCACTCTGTGGGTACCACTTTCTGCCTAGCATCACTCGCAGAGTTGAGAGAATAAAGTGCAGGTATGTTTGAGAAAGCAATTTACAGTTGCAAGTCCACAGAGTAGATGTAGGAGGCATTTTGGGCACAAGCTATGTTTGCATGTGTCCAGTGTTGGATGGTGTGGGACCAAGTCCTGTGGAGGGAGAGTACAGAGCTTTGTAACTGTAGCGTTTGTTTTGCTGAGATGTTTTCCGGCACAGGCTGCTCCCCCGACAAAAATATTGATCTGGCTAGTAGTGTTTCCCTTATCACCCACCCAATATTTTATTTATGCTCAAAGGGTCAAGTAACAAAGTAAAAATAGAGATATTAAATTTCATTTTTTTCCTTGTTTTTATTTTGAAACACAGTCTCACTATGCATCCTTGGCTAGCCTGGAATTCACTATATAGATTTTACTGGCCTTTAATTAAGAGAAATCCACCTGCCTCTGCCTCCCAAGTGCTGAGATTAAAGACATGCACCACCATGCCCAGATAAGTAAATTTCTTTATGATACATTATTAAGTGTGCAACTATGCAAGTATATCTAAACCTCTGGGGCCACACAACAATTTCCTAGATAGAGAATGGGTTGGGAAGGGTGATGAACAGAAGCCTGATAAAGCCTGCTTTGGGTTGGGCAGCTTAACTCCACCTAATTACTGCAGATCTGGGGAGCTCTGGCAAGTCTTGAACCAGAAGTAACGTATACCAGATCACCCTGATTTTCTCCAGGACACATGCATGGTCCCCCTGTGCTCTCCTGAACTAAAAAGCCTCTTAAGACACATGCACAGTCCCCATATGCTCTCTGGAACTCACAACCCTCTTATTTCTTATGGTGCTCAGTATCATTCAAAAGACCAGCAGCCATGTCCTGTCCGAACAGCAAAAGAACCAAAAGCCAGAAATTAGGAAGACCTCTGTTGCTGCAGAGGTCCCGAAATCACATACGACTCCCTCCTCCAGGGCCAGAAGCCTCCTTGTGGCCTGGTGGGAGGTGAACGGGGCACTGGGAGACATCAAGCAACCCATCTGGGAAGTCTGCATGGGCGAGTATCAGCCATGAGAGAGTAACAAAGAAACTCAAGAGACAGGTGCCAGGCTCCCCTGGGCCTGGAGGACACTTGCTGTGGACAAATAGCATCACCACAGTGTCAATGATGACACTGTTAGTATTAATAAAGACAGGCTTCCATCCCCCCCCCCCCCCGCAGCCTGCCCCACCTGTCATGAGCAATCAAAAGTCCAGAAGTGGCTCCCAACAGTTTTTCCATCCTCACTGAATAGTACCTGCCCTGCTAGGATGCACCATGACAGTCTAAGGTCTCTCCTTCTTTTTGTTAACTGGTACCATTTCATAAAGGCAGCCTGCCTCTCCATCCTCTTTCTAAGGTATTATTTTAGATGTGTGCATACATTCAAATTGCCCCACATTTAGCCAGCAGGAGCCCTTTCTTGCCAACCATCTTTGCATGGCTGTAGGTCGTCTTTGGGCACATCCTTATTCTGGGACTGGAAGACACTTCAAGCTGACTT
Source organism: Phodopus roborovskii (assembly GCF_943737965.1). Classification (NCBI taxonomy): domain Eukaryota; kingdom Metazoa; phylum Chordata; class Mammalia; order Rodentia; family Cricetidae; genus Phodopus; species Phodopus roborovskii. The sequence continues at coordinate 2,920,657 of NW_026126461.1, read as the reverse complement.
TGTCCCATCCCTCAGGTTGATCCGGATCTGTCACTTCTCTTTGGTAGAGACTGGTGTTTAGAACTCAAAACTCAGGGTGCCTGTGTGCTCATTACTGTCCGGTGTCACTGGGGAGACAAGAAATGTATTTTTTTTTTTATCATGTGTCTACCTGGTGATATCTTTACCTCCAATCAGCTATCTGTTGGATCACCCTCACATCCCCACACTCCTATTAGTTTATTTCTCCTCTCCCATCCCAACATCTATAGATGTACACAGTCACCCATTCTTACAATGGGCAAACTGTTTTTCTAAGGGCCACCCTACTGCATCTAAAAGCAAAGACATCAAGCAATACCCAGCATGTCTTTGCAGTTCCTTGTCTTAAGATTTATCTCTCTGGGAAGAACTCAGAGGAACCCCCAAAGCCCATTGAATTATGGTGTGCCTGTGGGGTCATGTCAATACAATAGAAGGCTTCCTCCCCCTGGACCCCATGTGCTTCTGATCAAAAGCTAGTAAATGAACACACGTTTACAAATAAATAAAAATGGAACAGAGTATCTTTGGAGAAAGCACGTGGGGACTATTTCCCCGGGTATTAGGATGAAGATTTAACTTCAGTTGGAGAGATGGATGTGATGGGAACTGGACCAGACTTCCAGGGTGTGAGTTCTTGGGCTTTTCTTCACTGCTCTTCTAAACAATCTTAAATAAGAGTGGGGGTGAACCCTGAGGTGGGTTCTGGGTGAACTGAGAAAGTAAAAACGTTGACTGGTTAAGGGCTGGTGGAACACATTGTGAGTTCAATAGATCAAAATACAAAGGGAGTGCTGAGTGTCCCGATTGGCTTGTGTGTTGGTGGAGTCTTGGGGAAGTGAATCATTACAGAGGCTTCATGTGTGTGTGTGTGTGTGTGTGTGTGTGTGTGTGTGTGTGTGTGTGTAAGAGAAAGGGAGAGAGACAGGGTCAGGGAGGGGAAGAGAGATCATGTATGTGCACATCTGTGAAGGCCAGATGACAACCTTTGTTACAAGCACTTTCCTGCCAGCCTGGTCCCACAGCTGCATCAGCCCCAAATAACACACTGAGGCTCTGTATTATGAAACTGTTGGCTGGTTACTAGCGTTTCTTATTGGCTAGCTCTGTCTAAATTATTAACCCATAATTACTAATATATGGACTTCTACATGGTCTTATCTTACTGAGTACTCCAGACCCACATGTCCTCTCCTCAAGAGATCACATCTTGACTCTGTCCCACATTTCCCAGAATCCTCCACCTCTCCTAGTCCCACCTATCTTACTTCCTTATTGGCCAACAGTGCTTTATTCATTAACCAATAAGAGAAACATATTTACAGAATGACATCTCCCATCATCTCCTCTTTTCTGTCTAAATAAAAAGAAGAGCTTTAACTTTAACATAGTAAATATATAACAAAACAGTTATTAAATAAGAACTTTAACCATGACTATCTGTCTTCAACTCCATCAAAGACCACAGAAGGATAATATATAAACTCTAGAATTGACAGAGACAGCTCGCTGCCTGGTCAGTCACTTGAAGTTTTTCTGTACTGTACCATCTTCTACCTATAGGCCATAGTGTATCTGGCAGATGCCTCAGCAAAGCAGGAAATTTAAAACTGTCCATCTGTATTGGCAGTTTGTCAGTCACTTTTCTCTGTGTCTTGCAGAATTTCTGGCAGACTCTTCCATGAAGCAGGAACACTTCTGGACTGTCCATCTTGTTTTGCAAGTTCATCTGTCATTTTCCTGTGGGTCCTGCATGTCCAGTTTATACAGCATACAGCCAAACAGCCCAGACAAGAGCAGTTTCTTGACCAAATGGCTAGTCTCACTATGTTGAAAGCAAACTCCATCACGAGTCTCTTCAATGCCCATCTTCCTCTCAGACATAATTGGTGTGCCAGGAGCAGTTATGTATCACTGTCAAGAAAAACCCTAAGCCATTTTAAATGCCATATTCTGTAGGTCTTTGAAAGGTTTGAAGAATATCTATCCACCTCAAATACATCTCTGTATATCATGAAATTAACCTTAAATTTATATCAATAAGTGAAAATCCATTTCAAAACAAAGTATCCATTTCTATCCCATCAGTGCTGTGTGTGGTGTTCGGTGTGGTGTGGTGTGTGGTGTGTGTGGTGTATGGTATGAGGTGTGCTGTATGGTGTGTGGTGTGTGCTGTGTGGTGTGATGTAGTGTGTGTGTGGTGTGTGGTGTGGTGTGTGCTGTGTGGTGTGGTGTGGTGTAGTGTGTGTGTGGTGTGTGCTGTGTGGTGTGGTGTGTGGTGTGGTGTGGTGTGTGCTGTGTGGTGTGGTGTGTGCTGTGTGGTGTGGTGTGGTGTGGTGTGTGTGTGGTGTGGTGTGATGTAGTGTGTGTGTGGTGTGTGTGGTGTATGGTATGAGGTGTGCTGTGTGGTGTGCTGTGTGGTGTGGTGTGATGTAGTGTGTGTGTGTGTGTGTGGTGTGGTGTGTGCTGTGTGGTGTGGTGTAGTGTGTGTGTGGTGTGTGCTGTGTGCTGTGTGCTGTGGTGTGTGCTGTGTGGTGTGGTATGTTCTGTGTGGTGTGGTGTATGCTGTGTGGTGTGCTGTGTGGTGTGGTGTGATGTAGTGTGTGTGTGGTGTGTGCTGTGTGGTACTGATGCATATGTGGGCACATATCTGGCCTCGGGTTGATGTTGAGTCTCCTTCCATCAGTCTCCATCTTATTCTCTGAGACAAGTCTCTGAAATGAGCCCAGAGTTTGGCTCTCCACCCACTGTAGCTAGCTAACTCCTACAGGGATCCCTGACTTACAAGTTCTGGAGTTACAAGTGGCCACCAAGCCCACTGGGCATTTACGTGAGATTCTGGGGATCCAAGCTCCATTCTTTACGCTATGAGACAAGTACCCTATTCACTGAGCCATTTCCCAGGCTCCACTTTCTTTTTCTTCAGTCTCCTACAGGCCTAGAGTTCACCCAGGAGCTGAGTGAGGCCAGTTGGCCAACAAGCCCCTGGGGACTGCCTGTCTCTACCTCTCCAGTCTGGGGATCTCTAGTCTCTGGGTCCTGGGGCCCTAACTTCTTCAGTGGGTTGTCCCTTTGTGGACTTATGACTTGACACAAAACTTTGTTAATGATTCTCTCTCTCTCTCTCTCTCTCTCTCTCTCTCTCTCTCTCTCTCTCTCTCTCTCTGTGTGTGTGTGTGTGTGTGTATGTGTGTGTGTGTGTGTGTGTGATATGTGAGTGCAGGTACCCTCAGAAGCCAGAAGATGGAGTTAGATCACACTTGAACAGAAATTACGGGTGAGCCATCCAATGTGGGTGCTGAGTTACAAATTTGGGTCTTCTCATGGATTGATGGAAATGAGGAGGTGACTTTGGTCGGAGAAACTGTTTCACTGGGATATGCACTAGGGGTATACCTTACCATGACCCCTTCCTGTAACTCCCTGTCTCCAGTCCTCCACAAGCAGTTTCTTTGCTCTACCACGAACCCTAGGCCATGGAGCTCTGCCTCACCATGGTGGGTCTGGAAGCAACAGAGCAAGAGACCATGAATTGAAACCTTAGAGACCATGAATTGAAACCTTAGAGACCATGAATCAAAATGAATCCTTCCACCCTTAAGTTGTTCTCAGATCATAGTGATGGAAAGTACTCTACCCCTGGTATGTTTTCTGTGGCTATAGCAAAGGCCCTGAAGCTACATACTTTAAATAGAAAACAAGTTTATTTGGCTCACTGTTCTTTAAGTTTGAAGAGCACAGTGACAGCATCTGGTTGGCTACAGCAGGGTCATAGCAGATGGCCTCATGACAAATGGTCTTATGGTTGTGGAAATGCGTTTGGAAAAGGGATTCGGGGCAGGTGCCAAACTTGATTACATCAACCCATTTTCTCCAGAACTAATCCAGTCCAACAGACAGACTTAATCCATTCATGAAGCTTGAGAGGCCATGACCTAATTACTTTTCACTGGTCCCCATGTCTTATGTATCACCACTGCAGCCACACACCAGAACAAGCCTGAAGCACCTAGCCTCTTAGGGACATATATCCAAATGATGGCAAAGCCAGTGTCCACTGGGTGTCCAGACTTACCACACATTTTAAACTGGTGACTATACAACAGTGCCTATTGAGGGGGGCTGGCAGAAGCTTCCAGACTTTGGCAATTTCTCTCTGGGATGACGGTCATTATCCCATGAGGACTCCGAAGCTGTGTTTGGTTGACAAACTATTGTGACCAAAGGTTGGCAGCCGAGTTGCCATTTTAATATTTATTTTCCCTAAATGTAATAACACACAAGATCAATTAGCATTATGCAAATCCCACTACTGTAAAAAGATTTTATTTTAAATTTTGTGAGTGTGTTAGTGTGTGTGTGTGTGTGTGTGTATGTAAGTGCACTTGAGTGCTAGTGTCCTTGGAGGTCAGATGCATAGGCTCCCCTGGAGCTGGAGTTATAGGTGATCATGAGACACCTGACCCAGTACTGGAAACCCAACCCAGGTCCTCTGTTAGAATGATACATGCTCTTAACTGCTGATGAGCCATCTTTCCAGACCCAAGTTCCATCATGTTCAAACCCTATAAGAGTTCTTTAATTGAGATGTTAGCGATGCTACCTTCTCTCGAGGAGTGACTGTGTGGAAAGCTGAATGGGCCACAGAAGTAAAACATCCAAGCTAAAGCATCTCCCCAGCTCTGTAAGCGGCCAGCTGCCTGTGTCCCGTGAATTCAGCTTGTTGCCCCCGCACCCCGCTGCTTCCTGAACCTTCCTAGCAAGGGCGTTATTCATCATCTTGTGTTTCCTTGGAAACCATTGATAAGATTTCAAAACACTTCAAAACAGTATAACTGTTCTCTGGAGATGTTTCCATGGTGGCAGAGGAAACACCGTTCTCTTTTTGGCTGCAGGAGGCGTAAGAGTGAAGACTCTCATGCTACAAACCAGACTGAATCTCCAAGACCAGCTCACCTCAGGGCATACAACCCTCAGGCAGGTCCAGCCCTGCAAGGTGGAGTCCAGTTTCTGCCTTCTTGTTGTTTACTGTGCAGGACCAGAGGCTGTGAAATCATTCCCCACCTCCTCCAAGAGAGAAACTCTGGGGAAACATGTGGCCTCGCAGCGTGTAGAACTTGGGTATCTGTCTCTGCCTCCCTCTGCCCCCATCCCAGTCTATCCAAGTTTGTATCTTATAATTATCCAAGATCAAGGAGAGAATGAGCAAAGCTTCGAAGAACTCCAGACCCAAGACCTTGAATCTGGCTCCCCAAATCCCTCTGTCTCAGTTAGGGTAGCTATTGCTGTGATGAAACACCATGACCAAAAAAGCAAGCAAGCTGGGGAGAAAGGGATCTATTTGGTTCACACTTCTGCCTTATAGTCTATTATTGAAGGAAGTCAGGACAGGAACTAACACAGGGCAGGAACCTGGAGGCAGGAGCTGATGCAGAGGCTAGGGAGTGCTGCTTGCTGGTTTGCACCCATGGCTTGCTCAGCCTGCTTTCTTCCAGGACCACCAACCCAGGATGGCACTGCCCACAATGGACTGGGCCTTCCCCATCAATCACTGATCATAAAAACACTCCATAGGCTTCACTACAGCCAACCTTATGGAGACATTTTCTTATTGAGGTTCTTTCCTCTCAGATAACTTTGGCTTGTCTCGAGTTGACACAAAACTAGCCAGCACACCCTCCGAATGAAAAGGTGCACCCTGTGTACACATGGGTGGGTTTGAAAGATGAGCAGCTACAGGGCCAGTGTCAGTTCATGCCTGGACCCCATGTGTCTCTTGTTTGATAAGTTGTCTTGTTTGATAAGTTGTCTCTTTAGATCCAACCCTCTGCCACAGGACCTGAAGTCACCCACAGCCACTCAGCCAGCCATATACAGTAGTGAGAAGGACCTGGAAACCACCAGGCTGTTTCCAGCAAATGACTGTCACAGAAAAGCCAGAGGTGGGGTGGGACCCAACTGTCACTGTCACAGCAGAATTAGGAGCGCTGACAGCTGAGAACAGAGTAAATGGGGACAATTAGGAAAATATGAACAGAAGTGGGTTATTAGAGAGTGTTAAGGAATTCCTGCTAATCGTTTAGCTGTGACAATAGTGTGTGTGTGAACTTAAATCACTTACGGTTAGAAGTGAGTCCTTAGATCATTTTTTAAAGATGAACTGACATCATTTGTTTTAAATGCTTCAAACAAAAATCAGTTTTAGGAAAGCGGATGAGATAGAGCAGAATATGGGGATTGTTGGAGTACTAGGATACTGCAGGGTAGTGGGAACTCTTTACATTCTATACTTTTGAGTACATTTCTATTCTCTTTTCCTACTGAAAGGTAAAAAGTCCTCCTGAGCAAAGTCCAGCTTTTCCTCCTGAGCATTTCCACCAGCCCAGACTTTTTACTTCTGATGTAATCTTTCCCTTAGTTTATTCCTGGTGGGTTTTTTTTTTCCTCCTTTAAGATTGATTTATTGTATACACAGTGTCCTGCCTGCACGTATGCCTACAGGCTAGAAGAGGAAACCAGATCTCATTACAGATGGTTGTGAGCCACCATATGGTTGCTAGGAATTGAATTCAGGACCTCTGGAAGAGCAGCCAGTGCTCTTAACCTGTGAGCCAGCTCTCCAATCCTTATTCCTAGTGTTTTATGGTGTTTGTGGTGCCATACATAGGATCTGTTTTTAACTCTCTAACTGCTTGCCACTGCCCGTAGATGACAGGACTCCCCGCAAATTAACCTGATACAGAGTGGCCTGGCTAAACTCACACATGAGGTCTATTAATTGATTTAATAAATCCCTTGGGATTTGCCACGAGGAGGAGTCTCATCTGAGGATAAGAGCAGCATGCCCAATGCCTACCTGCTTCCTCCCCCTCTCTGATTTTCCTTTTTATAAAGTTTTTAAAATGTATTTATTTATTTTGGTTTTTCGAGACAGGGTTTCTCTGTGGCTTTGGATCCTGTCCTAAACCTTGTAGACCAGGCTGGTCTCAAACTTACAGACATCCTCTTTCCTCTGCCTCCTGAGTGCTGGGATTAAAGGCACCTGGCCAGTTTTTTAATTGTTTAATTTTGTTATTATTATTATTATTATTTGTGCATACATGTGCGTGATGTGTGTGTATATATATGTATATATATATGCTCATACCATGGCATGTGTTTTGTGGTGTGTATGTGTGTGTGTGCTCATGCCATGGCATGTGTATGTGTGCAGTGTGTGTGTTCATGCCGTGGCATGTGTGTGAAGGTCAGAGGACAGCTTTGTGGAGCTGCCTCTCTCCTCTACTATGAGTTCTGGGGATTGAACTCAGTCCATCAAGCTTGTGCGGTAAATACACACACACACACACACACACACACACACACACACACACACACATATCCTTGCCTCATTTCCAGTCCTAGGAGGGCAACTCGGTCTTTTCTTTAAGTTTAACCCTCATCTTCTCAGGGACTTTTCCATTGATTTGAAGAGTTTTCCATTGTTCCCAGTACTGAGCATTCTCCTTGGCAATTGATGTCAGATTTTGTCAGATTCTTTTGTTGTGGCTGTTGGCATTCTCCCTTATTTTGCAAATCAGATCCTTTATTCTGCAGATCTCCAAACAACATGGTGTATTCCTTTTAAAATAGTTGTAACTTTTTTTTATACATATGAGTGTTTTGCCTGCATGTATGCCTATGTACCATGTGCATACCTGGTGCCCAAGGAGGCCAGAAGAGGGCTTCATGTCCCCTGTTAGTGGAGCGAGAGACCCCCCATGTGGGTGCTGGACATGAACTCAGATCCTCTGTAAGAGCAGCAAGTGCTTTTAACCTCTGGGCCACCTCTCCAGCCCCAGCTGAACGTTCTAGACATAACTGCTCCCTGAGTGGTGGTTGTCTTAATTTCACTGCTCAATTTTAAGCCCCCCCCACTTGTTTTGGTCTCACTATGTAGCCCTGACTGGCCTGGAACTCACAGAGATCTGCCCACTTCTACCACCTGATTATGTGGATTAAAAGCATATGCCCACCATATCTAGATGTTTTTAAGTTTTCTTTTTAGATCACCCGTTCTCAGTAATGTCATATGAACATAGACAGAGGCACACTGGTTTGATATAAGTGTAGCTACAGAGGCAAGAATGGCCCAGATGCATTTGTGCGCTTTGATACTCTTTTTATTTTATTGAGATTGAGAGAGTCATTGTATTTCTTGGCTGTGTTGTCCATTTGAGAGCATCTCAGCCAGTATTCCCTTAGAGAGGTCCCTGCCCAGCTCCCACAGAGTGCTTTTGCTGGGGCTGTTGTTTGTACACTGGATTGCTTGGTCCTGTTCTATAGCTCACTAAAACTGTTTCCCCCACAGGCTCTCCATTGAGTCAGTCCTCTCTATCTTCAAACTCATTAGTCTCTTCTTCCTGGCATCTACTCTGACTTGAATCACCAATTTCTGTTTCAAGCATTGTATTTTCTAGCTTGCACAATTCCCTTGGGTCTGTTTTCTGTTCTAATTCTACCCTCCCCTCTCCCACTTTTCAATTCATTTCTCAATATGTTGCTGTCCTCCAAGGAATTCTTTTTTAAAAGATTTATTTACTTTATGTATATATGGGCTTTTTTGTATGCATACATGTGTATGTACCGAGTGACTGCAATGACAGGAAATTTATTTACTTTATGGTGTGTGTGTGTGTTGTGTGAATGTAGTGCCAGAGGAGGCCAGAAGGTGTCTTATCCTCTGCAACTGGACTTACAGACAATTGTGAGCCTGATGTGGGTGTTGAGAAATGAACCCGGTCCTTTAGAAGAACAAGTGCTCTTAACCATTGAGCCATCTCTCCAGCCCCATAGCAGCTGTTTTTAAAATCTATCTTTGCTAAATTCATGCTTGCACCACCATTTAATTCTTCCTAGGTACATGTGATGCTTAGTGTTAAATGCCACCATGACAGACTCAAATAACCTGGGAGACAGGCATCAGGGCATGCCTATGGAACATCTTCTGGATCACATTTATTGAGGTGGGAAGACCTGCCCACTGTGGGTGGCACCACCATTCCCTAGGCTTGGAATCCTCCACTGTATAACGCAAAGAAACCAAGGTGGGCGGTAGCAAGAGTTTATTACTCTCCTCTAATAGTAAACTTAATGTGACCAGCTGCTTCAATTCCTAACACCTTAACCTCTCTCAAATTCCCTTTAGACAGTGAGGTAACATAAGCTCTTTCTCAGGTTGCTTGTGACTGGTCAGTTTCATTCCTGTGACTCTGCATCACCTTATCTCCCCTCCTCAGATTGGGTGCTGGGCATAGTGAATTCAACATTGTTGAGGGTTGAGGGTCTACCTTCTGTTGTCTTCCTTTAGGTAGTGACTCTGCATCTGGCTGGCATGAATTTATTTATCTATTATTTTTGAGATCTAGTTGAGACTGGTCTTAACATTTTTCAGGGCAGATGCAGCACAGCCTTGGCTCCTGGCATGGCTCTTGCCTGGGTCTAAGGTAGCACCTTTTGAACTGTCTACTGAATGCCCTGCTTGCTTGGTGAGGTCTTCTGCCTGGCTGGGCAGATTTTGTGTTCTAGCAACTGTCTAATGGACTGACTGCCACAGTTCTCTCCCCACTTAGATCTGGGCTGTCCTGCGCAGTGACAGTGTGGCCCAAGTACCAGTGGGTCCACACACTTCACTTTGACAAAGCTGGGCCTTAAAGCTGCAGGTAATGATGTCAGACTCCTGCATTCAGTGCCAGGGTACGAGACGGTTTATTTTTAATAATATGATGGCAGTTTTGTTCCTTTGGGCAGCTCTAGGCATTGCTCTTGCTCCTGCTTTAAGGGATGTTAATAGGTAAACAGAGGGCTGAAGTGACAGCTCCATAGTTAAGAACTCTTCCAGGCTCAGGTGCCACAAGGCAGCCCACAACCATCTTTAACTCCAGTTCCAGGGGCTCAGACGCCCTCTTCTGGCCTCTACAGACAATGCACACGTGTGGTGCCTAGACAGGCATGCAGGCAAAACATCCATAGGCATAACAATTTAAATGACGAAAGAAATGAAGAGGCAGCAGAGGCTGGCTGCCTTCTCCAGAAGAAGAAACTCTGTCCAGACAGCACTGGCTGTGGCCAGCTCTTTGCATTAGAACAGTGATTCTCAACCCTCGGTTTGAGACACTGTTGGGAGAGGGGGCAGGCATTGATCCTTTCACTGGGGCCAGGAAATACAGATATTTACATTAAGATTATAACGGCAGCAAAATTACAGTTATGAAATAGCAATGAAAATTATTGAAAGTCTGGGGGGGGGGTCATCACAATATGAGGAACTGTTGTACTAAAGACTTGCAGCGTTAGGAAGGTTGAGAACCGCTGCAGTGTAACCTCAGTATAGACCTCTCAGGGTAGATGGCCCGCCATATGTTCTCTCCATCTTCTCTCACTCCCCTCTCCTTTCTTTCTATTCACCCTGCCCAAGGCCATGAGCAGTGTGCCCACCCCTGCCCCTTCAATGGCCACGAGGAATGTGATGGGTAGCAGAACCAGACAGAGCCCCACCCAGAGTCTCCTGGGGAGACAATTTAAGGTGACAGTCCTTGTGAAAAGACTGTTGTGGAATAATCTTTTTGTACACCATGAAGACATGTCTGATTGGTTTAATAAAAAGCAAAATGGCCATTAGATAGGCAGGAGTTATAGGAGGGACAACCAGACACAGAGGACACCGGGAAGAAGAAAGGCAGGGTTGCCAGGAGACAAGAGGGAGCAAGACATGCTGGAGGACAGGTAAAGCCATGAGAGATGTGGCAATATGTAGATTAACAGGAGTGGGTCCGCCTAAGTCGTGAGAGCTAGTTAGCAACAAGCCTGAGCAATGGCCAAGATTCTTCTGGGTTTTGCCTTCTCAGCTCTCAAATGTGACCCCTGTGCCTTCACCTGGTCCCCAGGGAGGCCCTGCCTTAGATAACAGACATGCCTTTGATTCCTGTGTTATTTGGTAATAGATTAGGGCCACTTCTTACTGAGTGGCTGGAGTGAGTCCAGGCACCATTCAGGACCGTAGGTCAGTGTCCACAGAGGTGCTAGGATTTCTCACACAGCTCATCTAACTTTTGATGCAGCCTCCACCAGATACCTTTTCACAAGTCATTGGTAGAAAGCCTAGCATATTCTAAAGACTCACATTACATGAAATATACCTCCTTTAAGATAGGTTAGAGTTGCTAAAAAAAACAAAGGCGATTTATGTGAAAGAGACCTGGATTCCAGTTCACCCTCAGAGCCTTAATGAAAGGGCTGACAAGCCCCAGAATTACAGCTCTTCAGAAGTGCACAGCTATTCCCTGGGGGTGTGTAGAAGATGTAGATCAAAGGTACTTTGGATGATTTAAAAAATACTATCTTGTGCAGTCATGAAAGGGATGTTGGGCCTGAACTATTAATAATTTTTAATGAAAATTTGAGCCAGGAGTTGTGTGTTTTGAGTTTCTTTTCTCAGAAACAGAGGGAATTTTACGCTTTCGTAGCCTGTATTTTTTTAATGATAGATTCAATGATGTTTTCCCTCATACATTCTAGCCTGGCCTAGATGATCTCTGGCATGCTCAGGACAGCCATTATATCATAATAAGAGGACATGAAGGCTGCAGTTTCCAGCTGTATCTCTTTAAGACCAAATTTTTCCAATTAAGATACCATAGTTACTGTAAAGATCATGGAAAGGAGCTGGGGAGAATGCTTTTAAGTTTATGTTTTAAATAGTTCAGAAGGACCGGGTGGCACATGACTGTAATCCCAGCCCTCGAGAGGCTGAGGCAGAAGGATGGCTGTGAGCTCAAGGATACCTAGGGGCTATAAAAATAGAAAATCAAATTCAGTTGAAATGTCTACTAGTTAATGGGTTCTTGGCCTTTGGAAAACTGTCACATTAGACACATTTCCCGGGAAAATATCCCTTAATTCTTCCTCAGGGAGTGGCCCAACAAAGAGGTGTAAGGAGTAAGGTTTTTTTCTGCCCGCCGCTTGTCTTATCCTCGCCACCGCTCCAGCCCCAATTAACACAGAGACGCTGTATTTGATACAATGCTGTTGGCCAGTTACTTGTTTCTTATCGGCTAGCTCTGTCTTAACTATTAACCCATTTTCTATTAATCTCCACGTGGTCTTATCTGACAGGAGAGAGAGCCCGCCAGCGTTCTGCTTTCTCCGTCTTCCATCTTTCCTCCTTTTTACTACTTCCTCTTTCCTCCTTCTCTCCTAGTCCCACCTATCTTCCTTTCCTATTGGCCAACAGTGCTTTATTCATTAACCAGTATGAGAAACATATTTACAGAATGACATCTCCCATCAAAGAGGTTCACTGGCAGCTTGATGGGTGCAGCAGGACCCTGGGCTGCTGGGTCTGAAGGGCCATGACAGGCCAGCTGCTGTCAAACAGGGGGGGAGGGAGGGTCCTGTATGGGACTTGAGAACATCCTAGGGACAGGAGCAGCCTACCTCAGGGACTTGGAGTGTTTGTTATGGAGGACAGTCCTTCCTGCGTGCCCTGGACACCTGTTTCGATGTTCCCCCTGGCTGTTCCTCCTGCCCTTCCAGCTGCCCTTCTGCTGGTGCGAGCACTTCCTCCTCACTTGAGCACCCAGTCAGGACACAATGCGTTCTTGGAATCTGAGGGTACCCAGCAAAGGACTCCATGAAAGACCTCCCGGCTCTCTAAGCCATAAAGAACAGGAACAGGGTAACAGGGTGAGGCCGGGCTCATTGAGCTGTTTGTTGATAACAAAGTCAGGCTGTGCCCAAAATTGGAAGCTTGGCTGTGCCTGCAAATAAATCGAGAACATTTGGTTATTTTATATATTCTTTTCCCCTGTTTTAGGTTTGTTTGTTTGTTTCAATACAGTTTGGGGCTTGCAAGATGTAAGGTAAAGTCACTTGTCACCAAACCTGACAACCTGGGCTTGATCCCCGGAATCCACACGGCAGCAGGAGAGAACAGACTAGTGGAAATTGTTCTGTGACCTCCACACGTGTGATGTAAGCTCTCTAAATAAATAAACAAGTAAATTTAGAAATTTAAAATACATAGTTATGTATAAAAGTCTTCTTTCTCCCCATATGTGTACTAGGCATGGTGGAGCTTGCCTATAAGATGCAGCACTCAGAGAAGCTGAGGCAGGAGGATTGCTTAAGCCCAGAAGATGGAGACCAGGCTGGGTAACAGAGTGACATGACATCTCAGATATATGGATGAACAAAGAAACAAGTTAATAGATAAGGGAAAAGTAAGAGGAAACACATTTTTGCCTTGGTTAGGAGTCCTTCAGGATGCCCCAGATACATCTCTCATATTTGTGTTATCTGGACAGCAACAGTTAAGTCACATATTTTTCTAAACAGTCCTGAAACTGTGAACTCTGACCTCTGGCCACACTTATTGATTCTCAGGCCTACTTCATCTTCTCGCTCATGATTCCCAAACATGTGAACTCTTTCTCTCCTGGTTGGCCGGGGAAGCCCATTTGTCCTGCTGCCCGCCCTGGGCCTTCCCTTCCATACACGCAGTTTTGGTTACACTCTGAACCTACATACACTCTTGCCTGAGAGATGCCCTGATAGCTGAGATGCCACGGGGCCTTGGCAGAGCCTCTGTGGCAGAGCCCTTGCCTCCTTGGGAAGGACAGATGGGGCTCTAAGCCCAGCCACCTCCACCATGGAAGGTGCCATACCCTGTGGGTGAATGAGCATGTGAGGAGAAACAAGAGGCTGGTCCCTTAACCCAGACCACTCATGCACAGAGACAACCAGTTAGCTGAGAAAAATGAGTCCTTTCATTCACACAGCTGCTCTGGGTACCAATGCCATCCCGGAAGTTGGTAGAGGGTGCTCTCCACTGTCTGGGCACACAGATGTATTGCTGGCAAGTCAGAGGTGCAGGTGGCCTCAGCCATCGTGAACCCTAGATACTTCCAGCTGCTCCTACTTTAGCTTGCAAGCTCCCCTCTAGCTGGCAGTACAACCAGGGAGAACATAGTCTTTCTCCCAACATCTCTTCCTCTTTTCCATGGCCCTCTGCTAGCGGTTAAGTTTTTGTGGCTGGGGAATCTGTTTGAGTCTCTAAAAAAGCTGTGAGTATCCTCAGAAGACAGACCAACTTAACACAAAACGTATGTACCGTGTGGGGTTTCGCAGACCCCTAAAGGCCATGTGTGGGCCCTGGATGGAGGAATAAAGATTCCTGTTCTAGGCATATACACTTGATTTTGATTATCTGTGGATAGCTAGCTGTCCACTTGGTTGATTAACGGCATGTAAATTAGATACCTTGATTTTTAATTTTGCAAATTGGAGTGTTAGTTCTATTTCTTGGGCACTTACAGCCAATTCCAAATTGCTGTCATTTCATAAATCACTACCTGTCATATCTGTAGCAAAACAGCATTGACCCAGAGAAGAAGCTAAAGAGCGCTGCGGAGGTACAATGAAAGCTGGCTCCCCTCAAGATGCTAGTCTTCCACCAGGCCAAGTATCTCAGGGGTCTAGCTAGGGCCCATGTGTGTTCCTTTTAGTGTAAGCACCAGTCCTATAATTGCCGTTGGATTTGCTCCTCTGCTTTATCTTGGAGAACATTTACCCTGCTCCCTTTCCCTGGTCATGGCCAAACTGTTCTGTTTCGCAAATGTGCTACAGTCGACCTGGGTTAACTCTGCCCCACCAAAGGAAATTAAAGCCAGGGGCCTGCAGAGATGGCTGAGCGGTTAAGAGTGCTTGCTGCTCTTGCAGTGCGCTGATGCTTGAGTCTCAGCACCCACAGCTGTCTGTAACTCTGGTTCCAGGGCATCCGATGCCTTCTGACCTCCCTTGGCACCAGGCATGCATGTGGTGCAGACACGCATGCAGGCAAAACACATTAAAATTATATATAACAAAAGTTAAAGCTGCTGGCTCATGCCTTTACTCCCAGCACCCAGAGGCAGGTGAATCTCTGTGAGTCCCAGGCCAACCTGGTCTACAGAGTGAGTGACAGGACAGGCTCCAAAGCTACACAGAGAAACCCTGTCTTGGAAAAACAAAAAAACAAACAACACAATGTTAAAGCCAAAAAAGCCTATGGTAAACCCTTCTTTTGGGGTGAGCCAGATGGTGATTCAGTAAGTAAATGTGATTACTGTATAAGTCTGGAAACCCGGGTTTGATTCTCAGGAGCCCACACAATAGTGATGCATGCATGCACACAGACATATACACCCAAAAATAAATAAAAAACCTAAAAACCTTTCTCTGCTTATTTCTTTGCATAAATCATTCCGAAGATGGATATTGCCATTTGCTGTTTACCTTGCCAGTATCTTTGCACAAAGTACTTTTTTGTTTGGTTTTGTGACTCTGTGTGTGTGTGTGTGTGTGTGTGTGTGTGTGTGTGTGTGTGTGTGTTGAGACTCATATCAGGTGCTCTCCTCTGTCCACCTTCCACATTGAGTCTTTCAGTTGAACCCAGGGCTCGCTGCTTCAGCCAGTCCTGCTAGCCAGCTTGCTCCAGCCATTCCCTGTCTCCCCATCCTTTGAATTTAGCCAACAGGTAGGCAGCCGTGCCCTCCTATGTGTCCTGGAGAGGCAAACTCCAGCCTTCCTGCTTGTGTGGCAAGCATTTTGCTCAGCAGATAATCTCTCCTCCAGGGTCTCCACCACCTGGGCATGGTGGGTGTGGTGGTTTAAAGAAGAATGACCCTTGCAGGCTCATCTATTCGAATACCTAGTTACCAGGGAATAGTACTGTTTGAAAGGATTAGAAGAATTAGGAGGCGTGGCCTTGCTGGAGGAAGCTGACCTGGGGTCAGCTTTGAGGTTTCAAGAGCCTGAGCTGGGGCCAGTGTCTCTCTCTCTCTCTGCCTGCTGCTCAGGATGTGGAACTCTCAGCATCTTCACCAGCGCCATGTCTACCTGTGTGCCACCACTGATGGCAATGGACTAAGCCTCTGAACTGCAAGCAAGCTCCCAATTAAATGCTTCCTCTTATAAGAGCTGCCGTGGCCATGGTGTCTCTTCACAACGGTAGAACAGTGACTGAGACACTGAGAAAGGGACACAGCATGTGTGGGAGACAAGCTGTCCATGTTTGAACTTCGATGCCTTATTTTCTAGCTGTGTGAGCTTGGGAAAATTGCTTTGCCTCTCTGATTCCCTTCTTATTTACGAAACATGGACAATAGTTGTGCCTACCACAGAGGACACTGCTGGGATCCACTAAGCGAATGTCTCTGAAATGCCATGGCCAGGGTTTTTATTAGTTTGGGTGCCTGTGAATAAAACTCAGCGGGATAGGGGAGGATGCAGGAAAAAATGCAGTCATGGCCTGGCAACTGGCCTACTCGGCACACTCACTGCATACCTAAATAAGAAGCCTAGCACACCACGCTCCTGAAGTCCAAACACTGAACTCTGAAGCCATGTGAGTAGCTAGTAACTACTGGTGACCAGTGTGCACTCTCTGTAATAATCCAGGCAGACCCAGCCCTGCCCATTGTGAGCCTGGTACAGTGCCTCTGCACATGGCTAGCTAAGCTCTGTACACAGGTGCGGCGGTCTCTTCAGCTAGGCAGTGGTGGTGCTCCCCTTTAATACCACTTGAGAGGCAGAGGCAGGAGGATCTCTGTGAGTTCCAGGCCAGCCTGGTCTACAAAGTGAGTTCCAGGACAGGCTCCAAAGCTACAGAGAAACCCTGTCTTGAAAAACCCAAAACCCAAACCAAAACAAACCAACCAGAGAGAGAGAGAGAGAGAGAGAGAGAGAGAGAGAGAGAGAGAGAGAGAGAGACTCTGCCCACTTTCTCTGCTTTCTCTCTTTTCTTTGAGGAGGTAGCTTCCTGTCTCTCTCTGTCTCTGTCTATCTCTTTCTCTCTCTTCCTTTTCCTTATCACCTGGCCTTTCCCAATAAACTTTCCACATACGTTACATCTGTAGGTCTCTCTCTGTATCTTTCTCCTGCCGTGGGACCTGACACAGCCATACCTCCACTCTTCATTAGAACACTCTCCACATAATCTTTAATGTGCTTCCTCCACACAGAGCCTGGTGGTGTGAGCACTGTCCCATCCAAGGTGATGCGCTAACCAATCGCGGTTGATAGGCGTCCACCATGTAAGTGGTTGCTCACGTGAAATAAAGAAGATGCTGTCCCTGAAACCATGTCTGAAGTGAGTGGCTCATCTCCTTGCTCTTTACCAAGCCATGGGCATTGCTGTCTTGTCAGGGGACGTCCTTGTCCTTCTGAAGCAAGTGTGTGTTGCCCACAGTAAGGAGCCAGCTTGCCTTGATACATCCTGCAGAGATGCATAGCCTGGTTCTTTCTCAAAACTGCAGGCCTGCTGAGGCTCCCCCCCACCCCCTCCCCGGCCACCGTGGGAATTCCTTTCACAAAGTCCCAACTATAGACTGGTCCACATCCATACCTAGACCTGCACAGCTGCTCACACTGGGAGTCTACTGAGAGGCCGCTGTTCCCGGAAAATAGCCTGTCTGTCAGTCCTGTGTTCACACCCCCCCCCCAGGTGGCCTCTCTCCTCCCCTGGCCTGGCTGGGAGCTCACAGTGTTACTGGGAGTCACCAACAAAGGCGATAAAGGCCCTGTTGCCAAGAATTGGGGCCATCTCTCCCTCGCATGGGGGGGGGGGGAACGGCCCTGAGTCACAGTTAAGTAGTTTGTATCAGAGAAGACTCCCAGAAAACAATGCCCTGGGTTTAATTAAAGCTCAAAAGGCAGGGGCTGTAAGTAGGACATGGGAAGGGGTGGGGGCAGGGGATGGGGGTCTGCAATGGCTGTGGTTGAAGCAGGACTCACCACAGAGTGCATTCCCCATTCCCGCCTAGAAATGCACTCTCTAGCCTGCATTTCCACTTAGCACTGCGTTAAAGCCAAACCTGTCCTGACACCTCAGTGCTCCTAAGAATGTGTGAGAAAGCTTGCTGAGTGCAGATCCCCCCACACCCTCACCTCTATCCCCGAATCCACCATTGCTTTTTCTTATGTACCTCCTTCCTAGTGGGTCTAGTGGGGATGCATGATCGACATTGCTCCATTCAAAAGAAAGATAACGGTCTTGGTTGAAGTCCCTTTGTCTTCTCCAGGTCACCAGGCTGGTGCTCCAATCTGAACCCCTGCCCAAGCTGATTAAACATTTTACCCTTAACCAGAGATCTTTTGCCATCTAAATGTTTGGCCAAACAAGACCAGATGTTGTAAGTGGTTTGTTCATTTTTGAGACAGGAGCTCTGGATGTAGCCCTGGCTTCCCTAGAACTCCTAGCACACTGGCCTTGAACTCACAGGTGTGCCAGCTTCTGCCTTCCAGAGTGCTGGTATTAAGCACTAGTGCTGCCACGTCTGGCCTTTGGTAAGCATTTAAATAAAGCAAAGAGAGGCAGTGTACGCTGAATCCATCTTGAAAACAATCCCATCAATAACTACGGGGAGAGGCTGCCTGTTTGAATTAGCACAGTGAGAGCAAGGCAAAGCTCACCACTAAGGGAGGAGGAGTTGCTGACCTCAAAGCTCGCCAGTAGTATCGCACGCAGAATTCTGGAATACACTACATGTGTGACAAAACTTTGATCAGTGTCAATTTCTGGTTTTGATTTTGGGACCTTATATATCTGAAGTATTCATCCTCCTCTTCCTGCTAAGGGGGCATCTCTGCTCTGTGCATTCTCTAGATTTTCTTGAAACACAGTGGAACCAGAAGAACAGCTGCCTGCACACACACGGCCTGTGGTCTCCCCTGTCCCTAAGGCTTCATGGCCATGGCCACCATCATGCCTCATTTGGCACCAGAGAAAAACAGCTCTGATTAATGTACCGGCTACTTTTATGCCAGCCTAAACACAAGCTAGAGTGGCGTTTGGAAGAAGGAAACTGGCGTGAGAAAATGTTTCTACCAGATGGGCCTGTGGGGAATTTTCTTGATTGATGATTGTTGTGGGAGGGCCCAGTGTCTTAAAAAGCTGGGTGGACAAGCCGTGAGGAGCAATCTAGTACATTGCACCCCTCCATGGCCCATGTGCCAGCTCCCGCCTCTGGGTCCCTGTGCTGCTGGAGTCCCTCTTTTGACTTTGGAAGTCATTCTTCATCAACAGGCACCTCTAAGAGCTAAATAGACATCTGTGCTGGAGACCCTCCCTCTCTCAAGCTTCCATCCTCTGTAAACTATCCATTCTCTTGATTTTCTTGAGAAACAAAGGAACCCGAACAGCAGCTGCCTGCACACACGATGTCTTTAATCTCCATTGTTCCTGCCCTGATTTCCCTCAGTGCTGAACTAATACCTGAATGTGTAAACAGAACACTTTCCTCCCCAACTTGCCCTTGGTCACGGTGTTTCATTACAGCAATAGGAACCCCACCTAAACAAAGAACAAGGGAAGCAGTAACAAAAAGCCTGACTCAGTTCTGCAAAGATGCTAGAGGCACAACACATTTACTCTCGTTTTTTGGTAGCATATGACTTGCATGTACCATAGCGACACCAGCCATCAGACCATCTCTATGTATTTTGTACAAATCTAATATTTGAAAGACGACAGTGTCTCCCACATCCTGGGAATGGTACACAAATCCCCAGGCTTGTGCGAGCTATTTTTAACTAGGTCAACTACTCTGGAGTCTCTGGCACACATTCATCACCTCTTCTGTCTTCATTTTCTCAACTCATCTGCCACATGGAGAATGTGATAATTAGGGTTATATATACGGGTGCTGTGAAAATGCCTCAGAGAAGGACAATCTTAAGTTTTTAATGCATACTTACACTCCTAGGAATTCAGTGGCTGCACACACACACAAAAAAAAAAACTTCACAAAGCACTTGATTCTAAGCACAGGGGTTCGAGTGTAGGCAACAATGTCACACATCGCTATGCCAACTTCTCATTGTGGACTTCACCACAAACTCATCCTGCATCTGTTTTCTTCCAACTATGCTGGTAACCAAACAGGAAAGAGACTAAATTCTCTCTAGCTCTCTTTTTTCTTGTAGACAAGAAGGCAGGCTGCCTTTGCACTAGGAGTGCAGAAAAATATGTGGGTGTGTGAAAACTAAAGCTAGCACTTGCTATCCTAATGAAAGATCCTCAGCTGCACCGAACATATGCAATATTACAGCAGAAAGACCAGGGAACCAAGACCAGCAGACACAGAACTTTCTAGAAACTGTCTAGTTATCTCCCACCCCACAAAAATTACACCTGTTTAACAAAGGATAAAGCACCATCAGGTGCACCCAAAGGACTCTGGCTATGAATACCTAGTCTCACTTTTTTCAGAGCAGTTGCCTGGCATGGCTGTCAATCATCCAATAACTGACCATGTGTGTGTTTAGATGCTCTGGCTGTCCCACTCACAATGTGGGTCACACCAAGTCTCTGTGAAACAGAGGCAGAAGGCTGTGAAAAACAAAGGAAGGGGCTTTAATCTGGAAAGGGCACCAGGGAAGATGCCCTCAGAGGAGACTGACCAGCAGGGTTGAGCCAGAAGGCAACAAAGCAAGGGCTGACTCACATTGGAGCTCCTGAAAGGACATCCTCCCATCCAATGTTAAATAGCCAGGAAATGCCTATAATTGTCCTTGTGAGGAAGGTACTTCTGCAGCAAGCCTGCCAAGCACTGGGGAAAACTGTAAATTGCCAGTCTTGTGTGACACTGTGTCGGAGTCACCTTATTCCTGTTGGGAAGTCAGACACTTCTGCCAATTCACTCACCTGTTCCTACAGTTGCTGGCTTCCAAATCAGAGCTCCACACAGTGGAAGCCGGTCAAGAGTGTGTATTTAGCTGCAAGGGAAGCTGAGAATCTGTTTTGAGGGTTCCAGATATAAGAAGCTTGTTTGTAAGATGCAAAGCACACAACAGGCATGATCCAGACCACAGGGAGCCACGCAAAACCAGCTGTGCCATAACATCCCTCCTGATGTCAACTGATACTCAACCAATGTCAGTCCCCAGATAAAAGGCATGCCATCACCCAAAAGTAACAAAAGGCTGTATCTTGGGATTAGGGCCAATTTGCCAAAATATATTTCCGTGCAAATTACATCGTGATGTCCCAACTCTCTCACTTTACGTATACAGGTG
Organism: Phodopus roborovskii; assembly: GCF_943737965.1. Lineage (NCBI taxonomy): Eukaryota > Metazoa > Chordata > Mammalia > Rodentia > Cricetidae > Phodopus > Phodopus roborovskii. The sequence continues at coordinate 2,899,543 of NW_026126461.1, read as the reverse complement.
GAAGTCACATCGTGTTTTCAATAACCTTCGGGAGCTTCTCTGCTGGAGACAAGGGAGCAAAAGGAGGCAGGTTAAACAGAGGAACACAGGCTAATTTCCAGAAGGACTATTCTGTTTGAGAATGAGCAGAGGGGACAAGGCTAGGGTGACAGCCCCCCCCCACACACACAGTGTTTATATTGCTGTGAAGAGACACTATGACCATGGCAACTCTTAAAAACTTTTAATTGGGGTAGCTCACTTACAGTTTCAGAGGTTCAGTCCATTATCATCATGACAGGGAGCATGACAGCATGCAAGTAGATGCAGTGCTGGAGCTAAGAATGTACATCTTGCAGGCAACAGGAAGTAGACTATCACACTGAGAGAAGCTTGAGCAAGAGACCTCAAAGCCCGCCCCCACAGTAACACACTTCCTCCAACAAGACCACACCTCCTAATAATGCCACTCCTTTGGGGGCCATTTTCTTTCAAACCAACACACACACACACACACACACACACACACACACACACACACACACACACACGCTGGAAGGACTTGGAGACTTTTCTCCATAACATGATTTGAGTGAAAGCTGGGTGTGGTGGTGCAAATCCTACCACCTAGATGGTAGAGGCAAGAGGGTCAGGTGAGCCCAGGTATTTCTTGACTACAGAGTGAGTTTGAGGCCAGCCTGAGGGTACATGAGAGCTTATCTCAAAAGACAAATGTTTGAAGTAGGCACTTAACTGGATCTAACCATTATGTAGTATAGATATGTATCAAAACTACATGGTATTCTATTCCTTTTTAATTTTTAAAGTTACACTTATCTATTTTGTCATGTGTTCCTTTGTGTATGTTGGGGGCCAGTATCTAGAGCCATCTATAATCACTGGCCCTCACACAGCACTAAGGCTACCCCATTTATTCTTGCCCTGGGTTGTGGTCTCTCTCTTCAAAGCTGGCTTCTTTCTGACCTGACCCTGGATATTAATCTGGTAGGTTACTGGCTCCCTACCAGCTTGTGGGTTCCTTAGGGACAGCACACCCCTTGGGTCTAGAGCAATACCTAGCAAATGGCAGAAGTTACTCAGTGCCCATCACCAAAGTACCTCTCCCTTTTAGACCACTCCCCGCATCTCCCCAGCCCTCTGCCTTATGGCCCCTCCCTGGGCTCTTCCATAGCTCCCACTGTTAGCAGAGGCACCTCCTCGATGGGAGCCCCTTCCCTGCTACTCTGTGCAGAGGCCCTCTCCATAGGCTCCTCCTCTCCTTTCCTGTCCACTCTGCTGACAGTATGCCAAGCCCCTTGAACTTTGCTCCTGTGTAAGGCCTTCCCCAAAAGAACTGACTGTCCCCTGTGGGGATGCCCTTGAATCCTCATGTTGGTGACAGATACTGTTCAACATACATGGGCTTCATCTACCCTTAGCACACAGGATCATATGATACACTCTCTGAAGTCTGTGGTTGCCTTCTGAGATGAAAACCACACTCAACACTACACACACACACACACACACACACACACACACACACACACACACAAGAATGTATAGATATTTTAAAAACAAACCAATTAAAATGGAAAATTAAGAAAAATGACTTCAGATACTTAAAATGTCACCTCATACACCAATTAATTTCTTTAGGTCCCTCTCTCCCATCAGGCAGAATATTAGATTAGAGAATCAGAAAATTAAAGACACTACCCTTCCTAGCCTAAAGCAAAAAATTTACTAATATAAGAACTTTTTAAAATAATGTGGATAGCTGGATAGCTAATGTATGGGAGACTGGTTTCTTTAGAATAGGTACTGCTTTTTTTGTTTTTTTAATGAGGGGTAAATTGTATTTTTATTTTCCTTATCTTCTTCATTTCCATAAAGAGTGTATATAGGCAAAGGACTACTGTTTTAGACATGCCAGAGACTTCTCAGGCATGTTTTTTTGTAGATGTCTAAATGCTCATCAGTATGTTCAGAGTCTGATGGGAAGAGACCTGCGTTATTTTGTGTCTGATTGGATAAAGCCTCCACCAGTGTGTTATCTAGTGTGGATGAGTCCTTCCATTACTGTTTTGAATGTGTGGTTAGGTGAGACTTTCATCAGCGTGTTGAGTGTTGCTGGCGAGACTTCCATCATTGTGTCTGGTTGGGTAAGACTGTCCATTGTGTGAGGCTGGGTGCGGTGCTGAGGCTTCCAGTCTCTGTGGTTAGTGTCTGGTGTAGATGCAGGCTCACACTAGGTGGTGCTATTTAACGGGTAAAGATGAATGCCTAAACTCTTCAATCGTAATCTTGGGTACTTATGTGTAAAGAATGCCTTTCCTTGTTCTTCCAGGCTTTATTTTATGCATTTATATAATTCCGAGGTGTCTCTTGGCTTCATCAAATCATCAATGGTTCCATGGCACAAAGAGCTAATTGAGTTCCTTTCAAGCTAGTTTACAAAATATCAAATTTTGTGATACCTTCGGGTACCAATTGAAATGTTTCCTTTGTGCAACTGTTCTTGGAATGTACTTCGCTGAATTTCACTCCTGCAAGGTTCTTTGGCCTCTTCGGATCTGAACCAGTTTTGACTCATTCATGATTCAAGTTTCCACTTGCTTTTATGCTGGTGGTAAATATACCTCGAAGCCCCTATTACCCACTCCAATAGCCACATCCATCTCACAGTTCTTAATGCATTTCTATTGTGGATAGCAATGACTCCGTCATGCAGGAAACAACTTTGAGTTTAGAGACACACAGGTCTGCTTCCATCAACAGCTCAGTGCGTAACCTGGCTAGGTGGAAGGGAAGGGTTAGACTGCACAGCAAGGAACCCTGGAGCCAGTCCTGGATTCCCAGCTGCTTTCCATGCTGAAGCGGAGCGAGGCAGGAGATGCAATGCCTTGGCTCCATAAGGCAGGTTAGACTGACTCTATCTTAAAAAGTGAAGAGAGCGGAAATGTTAGGTCAGTAGTGGAGTGCTTTGCCTAGCATGGGTAAGGGTCTAGGTTTGAACTCCAGTAACTGCCCCCAAACAAGGTATACTGCTGTGTTCCAACCGGGGAGGACAGAGGTAGTAGGAATTGTACAGGAAGCAGGGTTTCAAGCACTTGGAGGAGAGGGGAGGGCAGAGATCTCACTTCTAGCCACACTGCTTGGCTGGTAAGGCCTGGCGAGAACTGCCCGGGGTTGGGGGTGGGGTTTCTATGACCAAGTTTGAGTCTGGGTGTTGAGAAAAGATTCACAAAAGAAATTACTCAGTGCATATCCCACTGGGGTGACAGGGTGACAGACAGGTGGAGGTCAAGGCAAGAATTACCAGGAGCTCATAGTGGCATACACATTTAATCCCAGCATCCGGGAGACAGAAGCAGGTAGACCTCTGTGGGTTCAAGGCCAGCCTCGTCTACAGAGTGAGTTCCAGGACAGCCAGAGTTGTCACACAGTGAAACACTCCCCCACCTCCACCACCACAAAAAAAAAAATCTACCACAAGTAAAACTCATTTCTCCCCCTTGGCATCAGAGCCTAGATTTTTAAAAGCCTTATTATTTTATTTGTAATTGTGCATGTGTGTGGATGTGACACACACAGAGAGAGACAGAGACAGAGAGAGAGAGAGAGAGAGAGAGAGAGAGAGAGAGAGAGAGAGAGAGAATGAGGGCCTGTAAAGGCCAGAAGTGTTAGCTTCCCTACAGCTGGAGTTACAGGTTGTTGTGAGCTGCTGGGTTGGGTGCTGGGAAGTGAACTCTTGTGCTCTGCTCTTGTGCAAGAACAGTATGCACTTTTAAGCACGGAGCCATCTCTCCAGCAACCCCCCCACACACAAATACACACTGCTTTGTTGTTGTTGTTAGTTATTTTGAGACAGGTTCTTACCAAGTAGACCAAGCTGGCCTTGAGCTCAAGAGTTCCACCTGTCTCTGCCTCCCGAGTGCCGTAATTAAAGTCCTGTGCCATCATGCCTGGTGCCTAGTTTTTTTCTTTTTTTCTTTTTTCTAAACATCTTCTCTGCTTAGTATTTGATCCCAAAGGGCACCGATTCCCAAACTGTGTGTCAACAGCTGAAGTAAAACACCGCTTTTCTCGAAGCAGCTTGGAAGGAGGGAGATGGCAGGCTGGCTTGTGTGGTGTGTAAAAGCTAACCTGAGCTGAAGTCCTGCTACCTGGGAGTTATTTGAATTAAAGTCAGTACAGATGAATCTGTTACATTAGATCATGATGGGACCCAAATCCAGCGATCAGTGTCCTAATAATGAGCAAATGAACTAATTAGGTCACCAGGAACCTTCATTTTAGACTTCTGGTCTCCATAACAGTGAGAGGATGCATTTCTCAAGTAAGGGCTGCTCTGGGGTAAAACCCTTGCCTCTGGGCTGGGGGGAGGGGACTGTTATGTGGCACAGCACTTGCCTGGCATTAAGAAGGCTCTGGTAATTTCCATGCTTATCTCTGGGAGAAAAATCCATTTTCCTATTAGCCACCTGTAACGGGTAAGTTATGAGGCCACATGGAACTATGTCTTTAATTACAAAGTGAGCAGTCAGCAAATCACCCTAAAGTAGGAACAGGTTTATCTGACCTCACGAATTGGGATTGATGTCCGGGACTGATTGGCCCTGCTGCTATGGAGCCTGTTGAAGCAAACTGACATAGTAGGGGATTGCGTTCATCTCATGGCCAGGTCCCCCAGGAACCTAGCCTCCTCCCATCAGGCCCTACCTCTTAAAAGGTCCCACTTCCACCCTCAACAGTGTCCTACTTTAACTGCAGGGCCTGTGGGAAATACTTAAGATGCAACAGAGTTGACAGAATTAACATAGGTGTAGAAGGGGGGGCCGAGCTCATAGGGGGCTCTGGCCCATTTGAGGAGCCCAGGCTGGGCAGACCCCGCCTCCTATCTCATCTATGCTGCGCATGTGTCAATGCTACAGACGCGTTCCCAGGCCTGGCCTGGCCGGCCTTGGTCCAGCTGCTTCCTATTCAGTCTCCTGATGGATTGCACTCTCTCAAGCCCCGTCCCTCCCCATCACCTCCAGCTGGAGTTGGTCCCAGAGCGGACATGTCTTGCTCCATTGCTCATGACAACAGGAAGGGGGACACCCAGAGGAGGCCTCCACTGCTCGGTGCCACCAATAGTCCCAGGAAGATGCCTAGCACACTCAGAAACTGCTGGGTCTTGAACTTGAACGAAGTGCTAAAGGATGGTGGGTACTAGTTCCAGGTGGTAGAGACCAGGAGCAAGGAGAGATACAGACACCTACCTGCTTCGTTTGGGTGCCATGGGTGATACTGACTCCTATTTGGTTGTAATGAAAGATCTATAGCAATTAGCAGCAAGAGAAAAAGTCCCCTACACGGCTGCCATGCTGTCACTCAGGGTGAATGACAGGAACCTATTCATGGACTGATCTTTATGCTGAATTTATTTAAAGTCTGGCTAGGCACAGAAACAAACACACACACACACACACACACACACACACACACACACACACACACACACAAACCAGTTAAAACATTCAAATAAAATTTACTGCAACTTCTGTAGGATTTAACTTGTGTGCTACAAGACTTCTTGCATAGGAAACTATTCAAAGCCCCTGAGGAAAAATATCCGTGGTTTAAGGTTTTCTTTCTTCTTTGGGGAAAAAGGTAGAGATGGTCTCTGGGTAAACGAAGCGGCAGAATGACACACCTGTCTGTGTCGATAAGGGATTCGTGCGATTTGGTTCTTGCAGCATTAACACCTACTGTTTACTTTAAGCCTGTTGGTTTGAAGTGTCTGAATCAGAAGCTACAGAACATTTCAACTCAACTCGGAGTTGTACACTGGTCAGATGGAGGGCAGCCCCCAGGGTCTGGACCTGCCCCTGGAGACAGTCAGCCAGCGTCCTACCCATTGCCAGGATCACTTAACTGCTCATCTTTCTGGTATCTACTTCCTGTTTCCTCGGCAAATGCCACAGCTACTGTGTGACCCACCTCACTGAAGTTGAATACAATCCTCTGCAAGCTCCCAACTTTCCACAGAACATCACTTAGGGAAACTGTTCCCTGTGCTAATATTTAATCTGTTGGATAGCCAGCTGCTCCCCTTGTACTATTATTCCTAAGGAGATATGGATGCGCCAGGAAGGAGAAGATTAAATGTGGGCGATGGAGTGTGGAGTTTGGCAACGGTAGTTGGCACCTCTGCACACCAGCATGTGACACTGCCTGAAAGGTGACCGCGACTGACTCAGGAAGAGTCATGGGCCACCAGGGTCTGGCTGGATGCTGGGCTTTCCCCCCACCTACAGCAGAGGCAGAGCCACCATGAGGGAGTCAGCATCCAATGCCCAGCAGCAGGGACCACCTTGTCCTCAAGGGGGCATTGTTGCTCTGAATGCAAACTGCATATACCAGGGCCCCGAATCCAGCTGATTTCTTATTTGTTGGCAGAATCTCAAGCTGCCACATGGAGGCTTTGCAGTTGACCAAACCACACAGACCAACACGTCCTGCGGATGGCCACTGAGGACAGCAAGGTAGGAGAAGAAAGGAAGGGCACGACTGTGGGCATCCTTAGGGCCCATCTACTGAAAGCCACCAGGCCCGTGGACTTGCCTTCTCACAGGTGACGCGTGGAGAATGTCCGCACCGAGCAAATTCCTTTCCACTCTGAGTGTCAAAACGCAAAGTATGCCTGGGACTGAGAAACACCCGTGGCCTTTAAATATCTATATACACCCGGAACATAATTTAAAAAGGCCTTTGAAGAACATAAACACCTCAACAGCGTTCGCCTTTACTAAAGTGATGTTTTTTTTTAAATAACTTTTACAGTCCATTAAAAAAATTAGATACCACCTTTCTTATGTCCTCTCTAGACTTTTGTTAAAAAAAAAAAAAGTGATTTTCAAATTTAAACATACATTTCAACAAATAGAAAGCAACACAGTTGGCAACAACCAGAAGTAGAAGCCCCCAGGACCTGCCCTGGATGGAGGGGAGGGGCAGAGAGTCAAAGGTCCTCGGTCCCTCCTGGGCATGCGTGGCAGATGGGGCTCTACCTGAGCAGCCACCCACCCACCCACCCACCCACACACTTGGTGAAGGCTCGGCCCCCACTGTGGGCAGATGATGATCAGAGGGTTCCAGCTCTGGTGAGCAGTAGGGCAGGGGCTCCACTCAGATCACGAAGTCATCGTGGTCCGCGGGGCTGAAGGCTGCTGCCCTCAGGATGTCCAATGAGTTCACCAGGATCAGAGTCCCCGTGAGGTGCTTCCATCGCCTCGTGATGGGGTTCTTCATCTTGTCCAGACCTATGTGCAGCTCCTGGATGACATCTCGGTAGCTGTCTCCAATCTGGTGGCTCCAGGTGAGTAAGAAGTCATAGGCAGGTTTCCACATGGCCTGGGGGGGGGGATGGGAGTTACCAAAAATATTTTTAAAAAGGAGAGATAGTAAGGTCAGAGGATAGTGAGCTACATTCAGGCAGGCACTCCTATGACATTCTCTGGGCTTTAAAGTCACAGTGGACAGCTTACAGTGGGGAAACGGTAATGTCCTTGTGTCCCTGAGGCACTGGACAGAGCCTCTCCTTCCCCACAGTGCCCACTTTCCCCTGCGCCGTGTATTAGAAATTGATCATGCAGAGAAAGCACACCCTCAGGGTTGGGCCTTCCTGCTTCCCTGTCTTGTGAGTCTGAATCAGCTTCCAGGAACACACTAGAGTCACCCTCCACAAATGAGCAGTCAGTCTTTGGGCACGACTCCACCATACCCACCTTTGCCTAAGTTAGGCAGACATTCAGCTAAGGCACTGGGACAACCACTCCCATCACCCCCCACTTCCCTGCCCATTCACTTAGCCAGGGAGGGCAGTCTACCCTTGCTGGCTTGTGACAGAGCAGCCCTGATGCCTTCTACACCAAGTTCTCAGGACAAGATCCCGAGGACAGCTTGATGGCTCCCACCTCCCCAGGGCCACACTCACTTCACCTCATCTTGCCCCCCTTGAGTGCTAGGACGCGTATCATCTATTATTGCACCCCAAGAGTCCCAGAAATGAGCGCGGCGCCCCCCTTGAGTGCTAGGACGCGTATCATCTATTATTGCACCCCAAGAGTCCCAGAAATGAGCGCGGCGAAGTAATTGAGTAATCTCAGGGCTGGGATCCTGCTCACCTCACTGTCCACCACGCCGTTCCTGTCTCGGTGGGGAGATTCGTAGGCATCCATCTGTTGCTTGGAGACCTTGGCCAGCTTCTCGGCCAGTTCCCTCCAGCGCTGTGCCACCTCAACGGCTGTGGTCAGGAGCACAAAGTCCTGGATGAGTCTGACCACCAGGCCCTGGCAATCCATTTTCAGCAAAGCCTGGGGAGATGAAGTACAGTGTGAGGACATACTAGGATTGGCTTTTGGGGAAGGTCAACTTGCAGATGATGCACTTTACCTGAAGAGTTCAAGGCCTAGCACCCTAGTACTACCCATACGCAAGAGGAAAGAGGTGGCTCGCACGGTGTATGGGTTGGCACTGTCCCCAAAACTCATTTCCAGGACCCCAGAAAGTGACCTAGCTTGGAAAAGAGGCCTTTGCAGACGTAACATGACAAATAAGACCACAGAGGGAAGACCACCATGGCTGATGTCCTTGCAAGCGCTCCCCCGCTAAGGAAGCAGGACTGGGCTGACTCTCTCTCTCTTCCCAGTCACGGGAAGGCCCGGTCCAAGTTGGCCAAGCAAGCACATCTGATGTGTAGACACCAAGACAGGCTGGCAGACGCTAAGCAGCTGAGTGCAGAGCCCCTCAGCCAGGGATGACAGAGGCAAGGCAGGCCCCAGTTTCCGGAGGCTCTTCCCATGTTGCTGGGCACATGGCACCAGGACTTGAACCAAACATGGTGTCAGAGTGGAAGGGTTTTACCCCATTTCAACTACTTTGGTATTTCACACAGTGGCTGTGTGAAATTTGGATTTTGATAACCAGAAAGAAATTGTTTCTCAGAAAACTAAGTGTATTTATGTTCCTGAAGAAGAAGGCATGATCGTGTATACAGTCACGTGTGTGGGAGTGGATGTGTGACATACTTATGTTCGGGTGTCAGGTTTAAGTTGTGTCTGATGTGTTTGATAAATTGGGGCAGGAAGGGTCCCCTCAGCCCTGTGTTGTCCTGGAAGAAAATGCAAATGAACACAGGGCTTGGCAGCCAGTCACTCAATCATACCACACAAACCCGAGTGTGTGTACACTTGGCTGCCTGGCTCTGGAGGTGGCCTCATGTTCCGGGTAACAGAGTGCGTCAAAATCACCTGCTTTGGATTCAAGTCACTCTTGGCAGGAGTCGGCAAACCGGCTCTCTCCCCAGGGGCACCACACATAGACTACAGAGGTCCTGGGAAATTCAGGTCACTCTCTGGCCTCTGAGCGGTCACTGCTGACCAGAAGAGCCCTGGCCAGGTCCAGGGCAGCTGAGGCTCCATGTCTGGGAGTAGCTGATGACTAACAGGCTAGTGATAATGTCAGGGATGAAGGTGTCTCATCGCTCCTGCGTGCCACTCAGGGTTTCTCACACCA